>NC_090265.1:382634376-382946251 GCF_040414725.1 Anabrus simplex
AGCGGCAAAATGAGGTGCTTTTTATTTTCCGTATTTCAGCTCAGAGTTACTTTTTACACAGAGAAAATAGCTTCAGGTATCGTCTCACATCAATCGGTTAGGCTGCGAAACAAAGAGAATAAATCTCTCCGACCAGCTAACTGCGATAATGAACTTATAGATGTTCAGTGCACCAAAACGGAAGTGTCCGTCAAAGCATGTTACCGCTTTACGATCGCAGTGGGCGCCGTAATAATTATTTCTCCTGAAATAAATAACAACATTTATATCTTATTTTTAAGAAAAATGCATACTTTTTAAAAATATATGTTTATTTCGTATAAAACTGAGAGTTTCGCATCTATTTCGCATAAATTGTATAATTTCGCATTTTGAACCAATTTCGCATTTTATCGCGAATTCGAAATCGCTAAAAAC
Organism: Anabrus simplex; assembly: GCF_040414725.1. Lineage (NCBI taxonomy): Eukaryota > Metazoa > Arthropoda > Insecta > Orthoptera > Tettigoniidae > Anabrus > Anabrus simplex. Next base: position 382,634,794 of record NC_090265.1, read on the forward strand.
CACCCGTACGGGTCATATAAGATGAAGGCACATACACTGACAAAGTTTCGGCATATTTCGCAGTTATCGCAAATGCTAAAAATCACAAACTCTAGTGATGGGTTATTTCCTCATTCTCTTTTATTCTGTATAATATATTCTGATGTTGTTAGTAAGTGTAGCTTTGGTGAATTTGTTTTCAATCCATATTCATTAGCTTTTCTGAGTACGGTATTACATTTTACGAGGGCTGTTTACCGCGGTCGTATCGCATCAGCTGTTCTCGCGGCAGTAGCGCGCTGGCAACAGAGGAAAGGCGATGCTCATTTGTTTTGCGAAACTTCAATTTAGAAGTAAGGCCGTGCGGAGTATAGTGCAGTGCGATGTCACGGAAACGACAACTTGATGAATCGCGAAGTGATAATCCTCTGCGCTGAGGAGTGCCCGTTAATAGTCAGGCATATGAATTAGTGCGGTGAACTCTCGAGTTTTACGAGAGGGAAAACGAATTCGTACGCATGCATGGTCGTCGCTCTCTCTGTTCATGCAGATCCAGTTGTGGAACGTACAAGTCAAACATTAGGGCGTTCAAAGCGTACTGTTATTCAGAAAGGTGTTCTCCGGGAGCTGGACGAAAAAGGGACTGGGAAACCTAGCAGTAGCGGAAACGGGGCTGATAGTGGGGACTTGTTTCTTAGCACTCCATGAAATAAACGATTTAAGCCATCTCCTATAACAAGAATTGATTTTTCCAGGCTGATGCAATACGGAGACACGTGTACGATTATTACAGCAGAAGGGAATACCCTATCGTGGCAAAATTACTGGTCTTCCTTGAACAGGAAAAGATTTTCTCCGGTACTGTGAGCCTTAGTTTTCAGATATAAAAAACTGAACGGAAGAAAAGTGCTGCCGGGCTGAGTGGCTCAGACGGTTGAGGCGCTGGCCTTCTGACCCCAACTTGGCAGGTTCGATCCTGGCTTAGTCCGGTGGTATTTGATGGTGCTCAAATACGTCAGCCTCGGCCTCGTGTCGGTAGATTTACTGGCACGTAAAAGAACTCCCGCGGGACAAAATTCCGGCACCTCGGCGTCTCCGAAGACCTTAAAATAGTAGTTAGTGTGACGTAAAGCAAATAACATTTTTATTAGAATGCTATACCGTCAGCGACAGATCTGCTAGATAGACCCTACTTGAAATGTCAGCATTACATTCATTCGTTGAAACGAATTAGGATCCAAATGGTTAGAGGTGAGTTTATAGCAAACTTTCAATCCTGAAAATTCTGGAGATGTATCACATTCATAAACTTTCTTATAAAATGAATAATCAACAATTACCATTGTACGGAGGTCATTCCATAAGACATGGCAACTATGGTATATCGTGCGAACATGTGACATCACCGTAATCGCAGTAAATACATTCGAAAACCGGCGGCAAACAGTACCAAAATCAACCGACGGATTGCGACCGCATGCGAGGGTGGCTGGGTGCCAGCGCCTGATACATTCAGTTTGAGCTTGGCCCACTGATTCCTTGGCTTGTCTTTATTTTCCTACCAGTGCATTCAAGTCTCCCATTATAATCATTTCCTTTTCTAGTTTCTCCAGCAATTCTTCGATATCCTCCTTTTTTTCCCCGTCTGTGTTGCATACACTTGCATGAGGTCCTTCACCTTGTTCTTCATTCTCAGTCTACTTTTAATTATCCTGCTGCTGATGATGTGTACCATATCCACATAATCCTCCATTGAAGAGATCAGTGGCTTGGCCATGCTACAAGATGGATGTAAGCAGAGATTAACAGCAAGCGTACGTGAAAATCGCCTTTCTCGCTGGCAGAAATGCTTCTCAGTGTCGTGCGGAACTTACGAGCAGCTGTGGGTGATCTGGCATTGCCCTATCGAACAGTTGCAGAATCCATCACCCACGAAGGTCATGCTCATTTTGACGTATAACAGCCACGGTATTTTGGATTGTCAGCCTGTTGGGGAGGGCCACACCGTCAATGCCCACTACTACCGCAACTTTCTACTGTACCATCTGCGACGTACAGGTTGTGAGTTTTACAAATAGGAAAAGTGCTCTCAATTTTAATTCCTGCGTTGATGGGGTGAAAGTTCCTTTTGGGGATCATTGTAAGTAGCTAGGTGTTAATATAAGGACAGATCTTCATTAGGGTGATCACATAAATATGATTGTAAATAAAAGGTACAGATCTCTGCACATGGTTATGAGGGTGTTTAGGGGTTGTAGTAAGGATGTAAACGAGAGAGCATATAAGTCTCCGGTAAGACCCCAACTACAGTATGGTTCCAGTGTATGGGACCCTCACCAGGATTACTTGATTCAAGAACTGGAAAAAATCCAAAGAAAAGCAGCTCGATTTGTTCTGGGTGATTTCCGACAAAAGAGTAGCGTTACAAAAATGTTGCAACGTTTGGGCTGGGAAGACTTGGGAGAAAGGAGACGTGCTGCTCAACTAAGCGGTATGTTCCGAGCTGTCAGTGGAGAGATGGTCTGGAATGACGTTAGTAGACGAATAAGTTTGAGTGGTGTCTTTAAAAGTAGGAAAGATCACAATATGAAGATAAAGTTGGAATACAAGAGGACAAATTGGGGCAAATATTCGTTTATAGGAAAGGGAGTTAGGGATTGGAATATCTTACCAAGGGAGATGTTCAATACATTTCCAACTTCTTTGCAATAATTTAAGACAAGGCTAGGAAAACAACAGATAGGGAATCTGCCACCTGGGCGACTGCCCTAAATGCAGGTCAGTAGTGATTGATTGATTGATTGATTGATTGATTGATTGATTGATTGATTGATTGATTGATTGATTGATTGATTGATTGAATAATAAAAATAAAAAATCAAGATCACACAATAGGAAGCGGTCCGGCAACACCTGGTCGCAAGAAAGTAAAGGAGCTCATTCTGAAAAGATGAAGAAGTATTGGGCTGATTGAATGAAGAATTAGAAATGAATGATGCTTAACGTGGTCGATGGTAGACCCTAAAAAACAAAACAAAAAAGAATATTGTACATTCATCAAATGGTGGTCCAAGAATATTATTGTGGTGAAAGGATTAAACCATAAATATAAATGATAGTAATTATGTAAATTGATGAGACATTACGAGTTTTACAAAAATATTACTAATATTTATGGATCGGTCGGTACCAGTTTTTCTCGATACCGATACACGATATTTTCCACGATACCCATTACCTCGAAACTCGATACCATCATTTCTACTTCTGGCTTCAATACAAAATATAATGTTGGGAGAACTGTGTAATGCCAATCAAATTAATTAGGAGCACATATTAATGAGACAAAATTTAAAACCATCAGTGTATTTATTTTTAAACTCTACATTCGACATATTTAAAGCAAAATGCGTTTTTGAAACAGTCCACTTTTATAAGTTTTTGTTCAAAAATACTAGCATTCTTACTCTTTCAGGGTCAAGTCTACTTTTTTCTGTCACATATGAGTCCTCCTGTGCTAAATAAGTATTTCAGAGAAAACTGTTGCAGGTGGAATACTCAAATATTTATCGGCTAATTTGTTAGTTTTGGAAATTTAAATGTTTCATGTTTGTGGGTAACTGTAGTCACGTCCTAGTTCGTGAACCATGGGCAACGGCTGAGTGGCCTAGTAAGTGGTCGTGAGAGTCGGGATACCAGTTGCTATGGAATGGGAGTGGGCATCTCGGACATATTCTGAGTCATGGCCCTCCTTGTGCTCAGGCGCCTAGGACTATACAATCCACCGGTGGTCCATAACCCGTTAGAGGAGAGATCCTCACTTGGACTATGTGCAAGTAGGGTAGCATCCTGCTTCATGAATTTACCGAGCTCAGAACATTTTAAGCAAGCCTCGGACCTATGGGAGTAATGGAGTCCCACTCCCATTTGACAGGTGAGGGACTCCTTGGAAACAACTTGGCGAACGAAATGGATTTCGATGGGGAGTTATCAATATTAATGGGGCTTATGGAAGAAAGAAGGTAGAACTGGCTGAGTCGGCAAAGAGGATGCATCTGGATGTGCTAGGAGTAAGTGATATTCGGGAAAGGGGAGATAATGAGGAAGAAATAGGAGATTATAAAGTGTACTTGACGGGTGTTAGAAAGGGAAGGGCAGAGTTTGGGGTAGGGCTCTTTATCAGGAATACTATTGCACGCAACATAGTTTCTGTTAGGCACGTAAATGAACGAATGATGTGGGTAGATTTGTCAGTTACAGGAATTAGGACAAGAATTGTGTCCGTGTATTCACCATGTGAGGGTGCAGATGAGGATGAAGTGGACAAGTTTTATGAAGCATTGAGTGACATCGTGGTCAGGGTCAACAGCAAGGATAGAATAGTTCTAATGGGCGATTTCAATGCGAGAGTTGGGAATAGAACTGAAGGATACGAAAGGGTGATTGGTAAATGTGGGGAAGATACGGAAGCTAATGGGAATGGGAAGCGTTTGCTGAACTTCTGTGCTAGTATGGGTTTAGCTGTTACGAATACATTCTTCAAGCATAAGCCTATTCACCGCTACACATGGGAGGCTAGGGGTACCAGATCCATAATAGACTATATCTTAACAGACTTTGAATTCAGGAAATGTGTTAGGAATGTACGAGTTTTTCGCGGATTTTTCGATGATACAGACCACTATCTGATCTGTAGTGAACTAAGTATCTCTAGGCCTAGGGTAGAGAAAGTGAAATCTGTCTGCAAATGAATAAGGGTAGAAAATCTCCAGGACGAGGAAATTAGACAGAAGTACATGGATATGATTAGCGAGAAGTTTCGAACAGTAGACAGTAAGCAGGTTCAGGATATAGAAAGTGAATGGGTGGCATACAGGGATGCTGTAGTAGAAACAGCAAAGGAATGCCTAGGAACAACTGTGTGTAAAGATGAGAAAAGGCGAACATCTTGGTGGAATGATGAAGTGAGAGCAGCCTGTAAACGTAAAAAGAAGGCTTATCAGAAATGGCTCCAAACAAGGGCCGAGGCAGACAGGGATTTGTACGTAGATGAAAGAAACAGAGCGAAACAAATAGTTGATGAATCCAAAAAGAAGTCATGGGAAGATTTTGGTAATAACCTGGAAAGGCTAGGTCAAGCAGCAGGGAAACCTTTCTGGACAGTAATAAAGAATCTTAGGAAGGGAGGGAAAAAGGAAATGAACAGTGTTTTCAGTAATTCAGGTGAACTCATAATAGATCCCAGGGAATCACTGGAGAGGTGGAGGGAATATTTTGAACATCTTCTCAATGTAAAAGGAAATCATCATGGTGGTGTTGCAAACAGCCAAGCTCATGGGGAGGAGGAAAATGATGTTGGTGAAATTATGCTTGAGGAAGTGGAAAGGATAGTAAATAAACTACATTGTCATAAGGCAGCAGGAATAGATGAAATTAGACCTGAAATGGTGAAGTATAGTGGGAAGGCAGGGATGAAATGGCTTCATAGAGTAGTAAAATTAGCGTGGAGTGTTGGTAAGGTACCTTCAGATTGGACAAAAGCAGTAATTGCACCTATCTATAAGCAAGGGAACAGGAGGGATTGTAACAACTATCGAGGTATCTCATTGATTAGTATACCAGGCAAAGTATTCACTGGCATCTTGGAAGGGAGGGTGCGACCAGTCGTTGAGAGGAAGTTGGATGAAAACCAGTGTGGTTTCAGACCACAGAGAGGCTGTCAGGATCAGATTTTCAGTATACGCCAGATAATTGAAAAATGCTACGACAGAAATAGGCAGTTGTGTTTATGTTTCGTAGATCTAGAGAAAGCATATGATAGGGTACCTAGGGAAAAGATGTTCACTATACTGGGGAACTATAGAATTAAAGGTAGATTACTAAAATCAATCAAAGACATTTATGTTGACAATTGGGCTTCAGTGAGAATTGATGGTAGAATGAGTTCTTGGTTCAGGGTACTTACAGGGGTTAGACAAGGCTGTAATCTTTCACCTTTGCTGTTCGTAGTTTACATGGATCATCTGCTGAAAGGTATAAAATGGCAGGGAGGGATTCAGTTAGGTGGAAATGTAGTAAGCAGTTTGGCCTATGCTGACGACTTGGTCTTAATGGCAGACTGTGCCGAAAGCCTGCAGTCTAATATCTTGGAACTTGAAAATAGGTGCAATGAGTATGGTATGAAAATTAGCCTCTCGAAGACTAAATTGATGTCAGTAGGTAAGAAATTCAACAGAATTGAATGTCAGATTGGTGATACAAAGCTAGAACAGGTCGATGATTTCAAGTATTTAGGTTGTGTGTTCTCCCAGGATGGTAATATAGTGAGATTGAATCAAGGTGTCGTAAAGCTAATGCAGTGAGCTCGCAGTTGCGATCAACAGTATTCTGTAAGAAGAACGTCAGCTCCCAGACGAAACTATCCTTACATCGGTCTGTTTTCAGACCAAGTTTGCTTTACGGGAGCGAAAGCTGGGTGGACTCAGGATATCTTATAAGTTAGAAGTAACAGACATGAAAGTAGCAAGAATGATTGCTGGTACAAACAGGTGGGAACAATGGCAGGAGGGTACTCGGAATGAGGAGATAAAGGATAATTTAGGAATGAACTCGATGGACGAAGCTGTACGCATAAATCGGCTTCGGTGGTGGGGTCATGTGAGGCGAATGGAGGAGGATAGGTTACCTAGGAGGATAATGGACTCTGCTATGGAGGGTAAGAGAAGTAGAGGGAGACAAAGACGACGATGGTTAGACTCGGTTTCTAACGATTTAAAGATAAGAGGTATAAAACTAAATGAGGCCTCAACACTAGTTGCAAATCGAGGATTTTGGCGACGTTTAGTAAATTCTCAGAGGCTTGCAGACTGAACGCTGAAAGGCATAGCAGTCTATAATGATAATGTATGTATGTATGTATGTATGTATGTATGTATGTATGTATGTAAATGTTCAATTTGTTTTCGAGTAATCCAGTGCACTAGAAAGAGGTGACAATTCGTCTGTGAGGTATGTAGTGATTTCTTCTTGGGACCTGTTAACTGGGAGTGAATTTGACACACGATTATTTTCTTGCGTAATATTACTGTACAGGTACCACATTCCTGGCAATTTCTCGGGCTTTGCAGTAGGTGACATCTAAAATAAAATGTTGCTTGATCGAAAGCATTAATGTGCCAGTGAGTATATTAACTAGAGTTTTAAAACAGTTACGAATGTTAGAGCTAAATGCGACAGGTGGGTAAAGTTTCCTAACTTCAAAGCATTTACAACATTGCGACCGTTATATGAATCACGATCGTTAATTTATCAGTTAAACCCCAAGTTTCTAAAGTTTTCTTTAAAAAATGGCTATATTTTCACCAGTGTGGCTCACCTCCTCAAATAGTATCACTTCCACGCATATACTGTATGTTTAAGATTTTAGTCCAGGTCCACAAAATGAACGGTGCCACTGAAATAATCGTCGCAGGCTGTTGGTGTCCGCATACCCGTCGCAACTGCTACGCTGTTCGCATTTTGGAGCTCTTCTCTTATTCTTCTTTCCGCTTCGTCGTAAATTTCTGTAATTATTTGATTAGATACTTGCTTACGAGAAGGCATAGCATATCTAGCTTCAAGATACTTAATCAACTCCTTAAATCCTTCACCACCGGGCGAGTTGGCCATGCGGTTAGGAGCGTGCAGCTGTGAGCTCGCACCCGGGAGATAGTGGGTTTGAACCCCACTGTCGGGAGCCCTGAAGATGGTTTTCCGTGGTTTCCCACTTTCACACCAGGTAAATGCTGGGGCTGTCCTAATTAAGGCCACGGCCGCTTCCTTCCCATTCCTAGGCCTTTCCTGTCCCATCGTCGCCATAAGACCTATCTGTGTCAGTGTGACGTAAAGCAACTAGCAAAACAAAAACAAAAACAAAAATCCTTCGCCCACAACATTGCTGAATGGTTGGTTATCCTTGCGTACAATTGTAGCGATTTTTTCTAGTAATTGTCTTCGACCGACTATCACCTAGTTTAAATGCAGATTTCTTGTCCATACATGATTGAAGTGTAGGTTTAGACTGTTGAGAGAATGATGGTGGTGGTGATGCTGATTTCGTCGATGACCGTGAAAGAAGTCACAGGCTCATCTAATATTACTTCTTCAGAAATTAAATTTCCATTTCCGCAGAATTTTTTTATTAAGATGTTTTGAAAAAGCAATTTTGTACACTGCTGTGACATGTTTTTTCTAGGTTACTAGTGTTGTGAGATTTTCCACCAGGCGAACAACTCTTTTTACAAATGCGACAAATAGCGCGATCATCACAATGGGGGTCCTTTTGAAAATAGTTCCACCCTTCACTCATATTGAATGAAATAGAATACAGATGGCACGGTACGAAACACACAGTCTTCTGCTACCTAGAGGTAGCGACTGAAGAATAAATACACAGTTTGTGGAGAGGTTGGGGGGGGACTAATGGTGACAGCAGGCGGTCAGCCTCATCAGGCCTTATCTTACATTTGGTTTTCTCGAATAAGTTGTCTGTTTACCTGCGTTGACATTTCTAGTTATTTCCAGACAAGCAAGTGAGAAAATCCAGAAATTAAGGTAAAGAGGACCAACCCCTGCCGCGGAGAAATTCCTAGCAGTTGTAGCAGAGCTCCTGCAGATGATGTTCCCCCTCAAGTGACAGCACTGGCATTCAAACATGACAGTTAAGAACATACAAAAATAGATCGCCTCATGATTCCATAATATAATCCAGTGACGTACTTTCACCAGAGAGCTCTAACTGCATGGGCGCCCGCAGGATCTTTTCCAGGGGGGGGGGGGGCACATTAACAATTTTCTTGAATATGAAAACCAATATAACGTCAGCAACATTAAATTGTTTACAGAAACTTCCAGTTATAACATATGCTAGATGACTGTCAGTAATTTCAGTTTATGAAATAATCTGGTATGATATTAAACAATTGAACATTAACATCTTTAGAATTCCAGGGGGGGGGGCACGCCCCCCCCCCTTGCGGGCGCCCATGTCTAACTGTAAGTTGATCTGTCAAATGTTTCTTTTAGGAGTGTCATCTTCCCCCACAACACCTTTAACTTTTCTACTGTTAGAAAATCACAAAGAAGCACTTCGTAGAAAATTCAACTCAATATGTAATTAGTTATGTTCTTGCTTGACTTGCAGGGAGGTAATTAGATGTTTGGGTTTGCACTGAATAAGCAGGAATTGAAGGAAGGGTCTTCCTGACCGTATCTCCGTCTTCGTCTCTACTGTTCACGTGGTCATTGCGACCACTTTAAAGTGTTCTACTTGCTGCAATAATATTTTATGATTTTAAAATGAAATAAAAATTTCAGGATTACCACCGAAGTATCGAAATAGTATCGAGTGAACTTTCGATGTGGATACCATGCAAGTATCGTGAGTATAGAGGTATCGAAAGTATCGAGGACCGATCCCTTATTATTATTATTATTATTATTATTATTATTATTATTATTATTATTATTATTATTACGTTATCAGTTTACCGTCCAAGGTTGGTTTTCCCCTCGATCTCAGCTAGGGATCCACCCTCTACCGCCTCAGTGCCATTGTCCTGGAGCGTGAGACATTTGGTCGGGATACAGCTTGGAAGGAGGAGCACTACCTCGCCCAGGTTTCCTTACCTGCTATGCTGAACGAGGGACTTGTGGAAGAAGGGAAGATTGGAAGGGATAGCCAAGGAAGAGGGAAGAAAGTGACCGGCATTTGCCTGGAGATGAAGCGGGGAAACCACGGAAAACCACTTCTTGGATGGCTGATGTGGGATTCGAGTCTCCTTTACTCATTTGACCTCCCGAGGCTGAATGGTTCCCAATCCAGTCCTCGTAACACTTAACAAATTTCGTGACAGAGTCGGGAATTGAACCCGGGCCTCCGGTGGTGGCAGCTAATTACACAAACCACTACACCACAGAAGTGGACTGTCTTTGTTTATTGCAAACGCTAAATTCATGTATGTGTATGTTGGGTATTCAGCCCGAAGGCTGGCTGGATTCTCAACAGGTCCACCATTAGCTGTCATAGATAGCCTAGGTGTCGCTGAAGAGGCGTACATCTGTATGCATATTTAAAAGACAGGGACTGAAAATTGGAAATCTTGAAAGTGGACGATTACGGATATTAATAATTTATAAGTTACTTAATTTTTGTACTTCTGTTCACATGTAAATAATCACAAACAACCTCTTGCAAGTAATCTTCCCGCTGTTAGCTTGAATTCGGGAGAGGGGGGTTCGAATCCCACCGTCGGTAACCCTGAAGTTGGTTTTTCGTGGTTTCCCATTTTCGCAAATGTCAGAGCTGTACCTTAATTATGGCCACGGCTGCTAGGTTTCCATTCCTAGCCCTTCCCCTTCCTTGCGTCGCCGAAAACCTTCGATGTGTTTGTGCGGCATTAAAAACCTCCCACGAAGATTCGGTACAGTAATAATCTGGTTATTACAAGTCACACTGTTTGTAGTAGTCGTGTGTTTTTATGCCACTACTGAACATACAGATAGCTATGTATGTTCAGTCCGTCAGCGCTAACGCTGGTGGGATCCTCAACAGCTCTGCCATCAGCTGTCGTAGATGGCCTAGGCATCACTGAAGAGGCGTACTAGGGAAATGAGGAGTGGGGCAGTTTCCCGTTGCTTTCCTCACCGAGCCAGAGTTGCTATTACATATGTCTGCCAAGCCCACTGAAAAACATACACCAACCGACCCTATGCGCAACATTTTCCCACCATTTATAGCAGGGACTGGCTGCATAAGGATTGGCATTACTAGCATCGCTCGTACCTCAGTCACTTTCATATTGTCAAAGCCAAGGATAAGACAGACAGAACTATGAAAGTAACAAAATTGCTCTAGCCTGTACCAGAAGACATAGTGCACAGTAAACACCAGGTCCTTCCAGCAAAGGCATATACAGATAGCTACATAATATTATTTACAGAAGGATATCGACAGTCTTTAAAAAAAATCCAGCAGTATACCCCTATATTCCAGCATTCAGTATTTTTTTGAAGTAATCGAATTAGCCTACTTAGTAATTTCACTAAACAATTATTTCAGTGTTTTTGATTCCTAAATGCGAACATGATGATAGATTGCCGTGTCTTTGAACCCTCGAAAGGAAAATATCTGCGAGTTCTACCTGTACGTTATATGACCTTTGCTCGACTTAATGCTGTTTAAATGTGCTTTAAGTGGCAAAACAATGGTAGCAATCACAGCACACGCGCTTTTGTATACTTTATGATATGCGTGAGTTCTTGTTAGGTAAACTTCGTTACACAAGAACAAATGCAACATTTTTGCAGACGTATGCAAATCTTCCGTACAATTGTTCCCGTCACTGTGGCACGATAGGAAGTTCTCATTATTCTTACATAGACAGGCGCTTGATTTTTGAAGTAATGTGTCTAGTTTCGCATGTGTTTATACTGAAAGAATGGAGCGTGTATTGGCGTTAGTTTCCTTATGTCCATGTGTATGAGACCCTACACAGCAAATGGTTTAATTTATCGAACTGAAACTTAAGATTGCAACACTCCAAGCCATGGAATATTTGCATGAATATATATTCAGGTGACGTTGGGGGATAACAGTCGACTCCTTGAAATTGAACCATTATTTATTCTTGTGAAATAAGTTTTGGTTTCGAAAATACAGTAGAAATTCGATTACCCATTGGGACCAAAGCTGTTGTGGATATAGCAATAGGCAATAAATGAGAAAACGATTATCCTACTGTACATTGCTTTTGATGCCTACTAACACCAAGGGAAACGATCCACTGAAACGTTACAATGTTCAGAACGTTTTGCGAGCTGTCATCGTCGGTGGTTTTCATTTTCATAACATTGCTTTCAGTTTTGTTCCCATCACGTCTGATGTTATTGACTTCCGTTCGGGCGATACCATCAATTGGCACCATATATGTAGCACTTTCACCTTTCTTTAGATATTTAAGTACTTACGTTTTCTGGGATAATCTCAACGCTACACACGTACGTTTTTCAGCCATTTCAGCAGTCCACAACAAACTGGGGACAGTACAGTGCAAAAATAACATTTATGTTAATGTGATTCAAAAACAGAGGTTATTCTACGAACAAACCACTCACCGCGCTAGTCCTAAACATTGATCGAAGTCAGAGACTCCGTTGTACGTGCTACATTGCTGAAAATGAAGGAGAGAGGGAAGTAACGTGATTTTGACAATGTGACGGTGATCAGAACCTGGCTATTGAAAGGGTAACGAATAATGGAGATTTTACTTCATTTCTTTTTGAACTCGTATAAAGCTAATATTGGAATCATTTTTCGACGAAAAATGGTTCCATTGATCCAAAATTACTCTTACTTCGTGCTAACTCGCGTTCTATTCTAAAGTGGTATGTTACTGCTAATTTTAGAGAATAGGCGAAGTGGTAGTGTACATTTTTAATATAGCTATCTTAGTTGAAAATGCTGAGTGCTGTCTGATATTGTAATAACTAGGGCAGAGTATTTGATGATTTTGCATTATTTCATTTAAAAGTTTTAAAGAATATCCGCATATGCTATACTATGGTCGTCTGACGAGAAGTCGCGTGGTTGCGGGGTAAGAGATGCGAGGGGTAAGCATTGCTGCCGCGCATGCGCTTGTCTGGAATCTCAAGGTCTGACGATGAACATCTGTTCCGTCCGCAGTGATTTTCGAATTGAGGTGCTGTCATGAAGTTTCAAAGTGGTAGTGTAATTGAGCTTTATTTAAACATTAACTATAATTCATACATACTGCATAATGAACAGTTTAATAAGGAATATGCAGGAGCGCGCATTGTCTGCCACTACTGATGTTTAAAGCTAAGAGTGTAGTATCTGTTACTCGTGCCGTATCTACAAGCTGCCGTGACTTCTGGTTAGAGGCAGATAGTATTTAAGTGTTTACCACTTAAAGACAATTAAATGAAGGTTTTTATTTCGCTTTATGTAAAAAGTCATTTTCTGCATTTGTAGCATTTTAAAATAGTTTTTTAGCAAATTTGAAAATTTTTAAAAAATCATTAAATTATAAGTTTTTTTCCAAGGGAACACACGTCTAGGAAACCAGCATACCTATAGCAATATCTCCTACCCCTATTTTTCAAAGTTTGTTCCGTATGGGCCGGCCCCGCGGTGTAGGGGTAGCGTGCCTGTCTCTTACCCGGAGGCCCCGGATTCGATTCCCGGCCAGGTCAGGGATTTACCTGCATCTGAGGGTTGGTTCGAGGTCCACTCAGCCTACGTGATTAAAATTGAGGAGCTATCTGACGGTGAGATCGAGGCTCTGGTCTAGAAAGCCAAGACTAACGGCCGAGAGGATCCGTCGTGCTGACCACACGACACCCCGTAATCTGCAGGCCTTCGGGCTGAACAGCGGTCGCTTGGTAGGCCATGACACTTTGGGGCTGTTGCGCCATGGGGTTTGGTTTGGTTTTGTTCCGTATGGACTTGCCCGCATGCCCCTTCGATACACACCAGCAAATTTCCGGGAAACAGTGGATCAGCAAGAGAGTAGATAAACGATTTTTCAGTTATTTCAGTGAGCCTTATTCAGTTAACTACCGTGGACGATAAGATGCCTAAAGTGATTTTTTTTTTCTACTGGTGGGCAAATATTGTTTTGCAAGGTAGCTTATGTGATGAGTAGTTGCAGAAAAAAAACGGTAGAACAATACAATACGTGTCATGAAAGGAATATAAACGTAGTTTTCTGCTACTTCAAGATAGGTAACAGAAGGCTATAGCAGATGCTTCTCAGAGAAACAAGAGCAACGTTTTCATCTTCTTGAGAGAAATTTACGCAGAGCATTTTTATGCAGCGGTATTCCACTGCATAAGTTGAATCATCCAAAGCGGCGCAGTTTCTTAGAAGAGGAGCTCGGAAAATTATCACGAGATCCCGGGATATAAGACGAATATCTTAAGCAGAAAGTTGGAGATAAAAAACATATCAATTTCAGTGGATGAAACATCAAACTGCATAAGATATAGCAAATATTGTGATTTGAAGCAGGGAGCTCTGGAGGGACAAAGCTGACCACTCAACAATCTGTAGATTTTTATTCAGTTATTGAGAATAGTGTGGCCCGACGGCATTAGAAACTGAAAAATGTAACTGAATCCTTTGGCAGCACTGCTTCTGCTTCAGTCAAAATATCACAAGAACCGCTGACTGGTAAAAAAAATTGTGGGTGGGTTTTCCTTTATCAAAACAAATGTTGGATTCCTTCCCGAAGCCTGAATTGCTTTTGAAAAATCGAAAGTAGAATTAGTGACTGCAAGTTGTGGATATAATTTTCAATGATTTGAATAGTGTGAGTGGCAAAATGGGTGAAGTACAGTATTGCACTGAAAATGAAAGGTTAGAGAAATGTGGTTACAAAACAGTACCTTCAATTGGCAAGGGGCTTTATCCTTCTACCGCTTTTCTCACACACACACACACACACACATGTATGTATGTATGTATGTATGTATGTATGTATGTATGTATGTATGTATGTGGGTGGGTGGATTTCATCCTGTTTTACGGCCGGATGCCCTTTCTGGTGCCAACCTTATTTGGAAGGATGTAATCACTGTTGCATGTTCCTATGGTGGTTGGTAGTGTGGTGTGTTGTGTGAATATGGAGAGGAGAGTATTGGAACAAACACAAACAACTAGTTCCCGAGCCAGAAGAATTAATCGCATGCGATTTAAATCCCCGACCTAGCTGGTAATCGGACCCAAGACCCTCTGAACCGAAGGCCTCAGCGCTGACCATTCAGCCAAGGAGTCGGACAATTGGTAAGGAACTTTGTCAGAAGAAATTTTTGATCTTGCTGACTGAATTAAATCCAAGAGACATTGCATGCTTTGAGAATGCTCCAGTAGTTTCTGTTAAGCACAGCGACGTTTTTTTTTCATGTATAAGTTTGTACTAGCAAACAACAGACAATCTCCTTTAAGGAAAATGTTCATTATACCCTGTATTATTCATATATTTGTATTTATTTACAAAACTGCCTCCCAATGGAAATAGTCCCAGAGGACTCACTATACCCACAAAACAGTAATAATAAACATTAAAATTATAATTACAATTTTAAAAAATATAATAATGTGATATGCATTTTCAAACAGCACCTAGAGGTGTGGATTAAGATGGTAATTCAGAATTTGACAGATTTTCTTCAGAACTATGGCGACTGTCTCATCTCGTACGGAAGTTGGTATGTGATATTGTTATCCAAATTCGTTTTAAAAAACGCGCCCCTGTTAGTATACCTATTATATTAATGGGTTTGAGCTTAAATCTGTCCATGAAATAATGAACAGTAGGTTCATATATACTTTATTTTTTTCTGTTATCCGCTTCCTCAGCTTGTTGAAGACCAACCTCGAATCGGACAGAGGAGTCGATTATTATGCCTTGCCTAGAGGTGATAGAATATGCAATAATGTCTACTCTTCTCGTAAATCCATTTGAAGAAACGCATTGCATTTATTGGTGCACTTGCCATCCTTTCTGTCGCAAAGCATTAGCAATCTTAGACCTCACCATGTGATGGCGTGAGTTAGTATTGTTCGTTCCTCTATCAAAGAATCCTACAATATGTCCAAGTGATTCGTTCTCTATGCACTGTCTGCATCGGGTGCCGTCTAAGGATCTGCCTACAATGGTCCGGACAATCACCACGTTTGCGTTCATTTTAAGGCAGGTGATCCATTCAGATGTGTATAATCCAGCCTTGTTAAAAATCCGCTTGCTAGAGTCAGAAATATCTGCAAAGACTTCAACACCCTACTTCGTCCAAATAATGTTTTCAAGTTACAAATTCGTGAGGTCTTAGATCTTTACGAAGGTTCTTAACTGATGTTTTCGACAAAATTTCGTGTAGAGAAAGACTAAGATGTTCACATGAAGCTTGTACTTCTTGAAGTGGGCGTAGGAGATTGATGTGTGGATTATTTCCTTTAATTAAGGAGATACATACACTGACTTAGCAAATGTCATGGGATAGTCATCTAATAGGGTGTGGGGCCTCCTCTGACTGCAGTGAGACGCCGTGGAAGTGAGTCGACAAGTCCCTGGTAGTCCTCTGGACGCAGCTGACACCAAATCGTTTGCAGAGCGGCCGCCAATGCTGGTCTGTTCGTGGGTGCAGGATCCATGGCACGGATCCTGCGTTCCAGGACATTCCAGATATGCTCGATAGGGTTCATATCGGGGCTCCTGGGTGGCCATGGCAGTCGTTGGACCTCCGCTGCATGTTCCTGGAACCATTCCCGGGCGACGTGGGAGCGATGTGGCGGCGCGTTATCATCTTGAAACACCGCAGAACCGTCTGGGCGCTGGAAGGCCAAAAATGGGTGGAGATGGTCTCCGAGCAGCTCAACATACCGCGTACCATTCAAAGTCTCTTCCAGAACAAGTAGGGGGCCAATTCCATACCAGGAAAATGCACCCCAGACCATAACAGACACACCAGCGCCCTGGACCACACCTTCGAGGCAGGTGGGATCCATCGCTTCATGTGGTCTGCGCCATACACGGTGCCTCCTACCGGCATGGTGCAGTTGAAATCGTGATTCGTCCGACCATATCACGTTACGCCATTGTTCGAGTGTCCATCCCTGGTGACTGGCGACAAATGCGCGTCGTTGTGCCCGATGACGTTGGGTTAACAGTGGCATCCGTGTGCGGCGCCGGCTCCCATACCCCATAGAACCCATGTTCCTACGGATTGTCCACTGGGAGACGTGTCAAGCACGGCCTGTGTTGAATGGAGCCGTGATTTGTTGCACGGTTGCCCGTCTGTCACTATTGACAATCCGTCTCAGATGTCGCCAGTCACGGTCATCGAGGGTGGTTGGACGTCCGGTCGTTCGTCTGTTGTGGACGGTGACATCCGCATTCAGCCATTCACGATACACACTGGACACGGTTGATCGTGTGAAGCCGAATTCCAGCACCACTTCCGAAATCGCACTTCCCATCCGTCGGGCACCGACCACCATACCCCGTTCGAACGGTGTCAGCTCACGGCGACGTTCTATGTTACACCTGTCACATGCACAGCCACTGCTCACAAGGTCTCCTATACAAGTGCCACTGGCACAGGGGACGTGTGGTACGCAGACAACACACCTGCGCATCAGTGCTCCGCTATCCCATGACATTTGCTCAGTCAGTGTACGTTGCAGTGTTGTAAAAGGGCTTCCCATATAGCTCGAATTAATCCAAGACTCTTACATTCTACAGCATATTATTGGGAAAATCAGCAGGCAAAAAATAACATTTTTTTTTGACAGTGTTGACGTACATCAATATCCTACGCACACTTCTAGAAGAAATCGGAGCTTCGTGTAAATATCTTAGTCTTCCTCTACCTTGGGTTTTTTGAAAAACATCAGTTGTAAAAATAAATTAGGGACACATCAGTATAAATTTTTCTCGATTGTTGTTAATTAAATTATAATATGTATTCTATGAAATGAATTCAAGTTACAGTATACACTACCGGAAAAATTAATAGCAACTCGGTGAATTTTCTCATATCAAAATATTTCATGTTTCAGTGTAACAGGTCATTACAAAGTAATACAATCTATATATTTTCTGGAAGCTTGTGGTATTGCCTCTCTAATGCAAGGCAACAAATTAATTTATTGCCCTTTACATAGCAGTCTGTGTAGCATTTCTTAATGTTCCTGGAACCATTCCCGGGCGACGTGGGAGCGATGTGGCGGCGCGTTATCATCTTGAAACACCGCAGAACCTGTCTCCCAATTGTACTTTTGTGCACTCCCACAATTTGAGCTATCTCAGAATTAGTTTTACCACATACATTTAATGTCACAATCCGTGCAGCCTTTCTTGGTGATATATCACATTTTCCACCCATTTTTTTATTACAATTTGGCACTCGAACTCTTTCAAGCAAAAAGAAACAAACTAGTTACTTATCTCTGCTCTAGTACTTGGTGGGATAGCCTTTTGACCTCAAAACTTCTTGACACCTCCTCGGCATGGAATCTACTAGATTTTGAGAGTTTCAGTGGGTATTCCATGATACCAGATATTAACAATAGCCTCAGTCAATTGCAGTCTTATTCGGGGCTTCCTTTCTCTTATTTTCTCCTTCAGAATCGCCCACAAATTTTCTATTGGATTTAGGTCTGGCGAATTTCCAGGCCAAGACAGCGCTGTGAAATTCTCTTGTTAACCTAAGAAGTCTTTGACCACTTTTGCACGATGGCAGGATGCTGAATCATCCTGAAAAATTAATGGTTGTCCTGCAAATTAATCCATTCCTGATGGTAACATTTTCTTCTCCAAAATTGTCTTGTACTTCTGCCCACTTATGGTGGATTCTAAAACATCAATACGCCCAACACCATTGTATGAGAAACACACCCAGAGCATAACACTAGTTGGAAACTTCACAATTTTCAGAGACAGGCTGGCTTCAGTGCTTCACTTGTTTTCCGAAACACTCGACAACCACCATCACTTCGACCAATATTGACTGTAGATTCATCACTGAAGAGAAACTTACGCCACTGCTCAGCTAGCCAGTGCTGATGTTCTTTAGCCCACTGAACACGCTTCATACGTTGCTGTTTGGTGAGCATTGGTTTCTTTACAGGCTTTTTTGGACACCAAATCAAATGTTCGCAATCTGTTTTTTACAGTTCTAGACCAAACATTAACCCCAGACGTTTCCCTCCATTTGTCTCAAAGTACTTCCGAGGTAGCAAATCTATTTTCCAGACATAAACGATGCAAAGCATTGGCAGACCTGGGTGAAGTTTTCAGTTTTCTACCACATTTTCCCACTCTACCACTCATAAGGCCACCCGTTTCTCGAAACTTGGCCAATTGTCTCCCAATTGTACTTTTGTGCACTCCCACAATTTGAGCTATCTCAGAATTAGTTTTACCACATACATTTAATGTCACAATCCGTGCAGCCTTTCTTGGTGATATATCACATTTTCCACCCATTTTTTTATTACAATTTGGCACTCGAACTCTTTCAAGCAAAAAGAAACAAACTGGTAAACACGAACACTTCTATAAGGATTCAGAGGGATTATTTACAGACAAGAAGTAGGAATGCACAACAGGAAGTAGTACCTAGCAGCTTTTTCAACAGAGACATCTGTGGACGTTTAGTAACACTAATAGAAGCATTTACTGCTATCTGGCGGTTCTATACACACTAGCATGTAAAATGCAAATTTTATTTTTTCCCCCTTCAATTAAGAAATGCTACACATGCTGATGTGTGGAGGGCAATAAATTAATTTGTTACCTTGCATTAGGGAGGCAAAAAGCAAATTTTCAGAAAATATATAGATTGTAAGTAATATAAGTCAGGGATTCGGCGGCCACCTCCACCTCTGGCTCTCGGGAGAGGCCTCCACTTCATTGACCTCTGGCGAGGTTATTGACTGCGCTGGCTAAGACTGCATGCCTAACCTCACATCCGCCATCTTGGAGGGGCTTGACCTAACTTTTGACGCGTAAGAGAGCAAGCCTAACCTCAGTTTTACGGCTAGATGCCCTTCCTGACTCGTAAGAGAGCGAGCTTAACCTCACATCCGCCATCTGGTAGGGGCTTAACCTAACTTTTTACGCGTAAGAGAGCGAACCTAACCTCATGGAGGGGCCTAACATCAGTTTTAGAGCCGGTTGCTTTTCTCGACGCCAATTGCACAAGATGGCGGCTGCTCTTATGAGACAGCTTGAGGGCGCTTGCGCAAGATAGTGGCTATCTAATTGCACAAGCTGGCTGTTATGTATAGGCTCTTATGAGACTCCCTAGGGATGCTTGCGCAAGATGGCGGCTATCTAATTCTACACGTTGGGGGCTATACACAGCTCCTTATGAGACGGCTTAAGGCGTTGCGCAAGATGGCAGCCGCGAGATGGCTGCTATACATAGGCTCTTGTGAGACTCCCTAGGGACGCTTGCGCAAGATGGCGGCTATCTAATTCTACAAGATGGCGACTATACTTAGGCTCTTACGAGACGGCCTAGACGCGATTGCGCAAGATGGCGGCTGCTCTTATGAGACGGCCTAGGGGCGCTTGCGCAAGATGGCGGCCATACATAGGCTCTTATGAGACTTCCTAGGGCGCTTGCGCAAGATGGCGTCTATCTAATTCTACAAGATGGTGGCTATACATAGGCTCTTATGATACGGCTTAAGGGCGCTTGCGCAAGATAGCTGTTATATATACGCTCTTATGAGACTCCCTAGGGCGCTTGCGGAAGATGGTAGCTATACATAGGCTCGTATAAGACCCCCTAGGGCGCTTGCGCAAGATGGCGGCTATCTAATTCTACAATATGGCGGATAAACGTAGGCTCTTATGGGACGGCTTAAGGGCGCTTGCGCAAGATTGCGGCTATCCAATTGCACACGATGGCGGCTATACATAGGCTCTTATGAGACTCCCTAGGGCGCTTCGCAAGATGGCGGCTATGCACAGACTTATATGGAGAAAGCTAGCTGAGAGGCTACTGCACAAGATGGCAGCTGCTCTTATAAGACTCCCTAGGGATTCTTGCGCAAAATGGCGACTATACATAGGCTCTTATGAGACGGCTATATTTGATTGCACAAGATGGCGACTATACATGGGCCCTCATAACACTGCCTAGTGACGCTTGCGCAAGATGACGGCTATACACAGGCTTATGTGGAGAAAGCTGGCTTAGAGGCTACTGCGCAAGATGGCGGCTATACACAGGCTCTTATCCTAACTCCTAGAACGTGGGTCAGAGGTTACTGTGCAAGATGACGGCTGCTCTTAGCAGACGGCTTAAGGGCGCTTGCGCAAGATGGAGAAAGCTAGCCCAGGGGCTACTGCACAAGATGGCGCCTATACATAGGCTCTTATGGCCCCTTCCTCCTCCGAAGTGACACAGCCGCCTTCCTCCTCATCATCTGTATAGCACAAGGGTACCTCCTTCTAGCAAAAGGGCAAAAGGGCTGCTCTTCCGGGCAGAAGGGCTCTTTGGCAAAAGGGCACCTCCTCCTAGCAAAAGGGCAAATGGGCAAAAAGAACACTTCCTCCGTATCTGCTGGGCAGAAGGGCAAAAGGGCTCCTCCTCGTGGCAAAATGTCTAAAGGGCTAAAGAGCTCCTCCTCCTGGCAAAAACGACTCTTTCTTACAGTTACTGAGGTTAGCTCCATCCCTTCTCTTACAGACAGATGCTTTTCTGAATTGAACGTTACATCACAAACAAATATACTTACGTTATGTAGCGTTGGCCTCGTTACATAAGTTTTCGTTTGAGGAGAAAGCGGCAGGAGGAGGAGGCGGCGGTAAGGAGGAGGTAATACTTTTTCAGCATGCAAAAATATTGTAGGATAAGCAAATGCTGTATTGGACAAGACAAAACAGGTTCAATCTAGTTACAGAATGCAATTGTAAAATATAGAATCGACATGCTTTATGTATGACAAAACATGTTGACTATTAAACAGAAAACTTTTATTGCTACTGTGCTGTATGTTTCTATTCGTCAAGTCAAGTTACAATTTGCACACACTAGAATTGATTGTAGAACAAGATGAAACGTGTTGACTATTAGTCTTAAAACATTATAAGATTAATCTCTCTGTTCATACAATCACACTCTTATGCAATCAGCACGCACACACAGAATTGCAAATGATGTATATCTCCGACATACTTCTTAATCACCGCAGATAAAATGATTACTACATAGCAGAGGATACTTTTGTCCTAATGAGATGGAATTTGCGGGAACTGTCGAGAGAGAGAGAGAGAGAGAGAGAGAGAGAGAGAGAGAGAGAGAACTATTACTCAATAATACCTACACGACGTAATTCTTGCTCTATTTTAGAAATATCTGCTTTATACTCTGTGTAACCAGCATCTTGATATGTTCTTAGCAGTTGCAAACGTTTTACGAGTACGTTGGAGTCTTCACAGTAACTTATGCCTACATAGGGTAACAGAAGCTTGTTGTGAACTTTGAGCCTATATGCAGACAGTTGATGTGTAGGGACTTGTTTTGATGTAATACGTGCTTCAGCAGTAGCGTTTCCAGGTACAAACTTTACTTGTTTCGATAGCAATGAAGCGTTGAAATTTTCATCATCACCACCTTGCATCTGTTCTTGACGTTTGCACGGCGACTGAACGTGTAGTATGTATGTTTAGTCATCAGCCCGAAGGCTGGTTGGATCCTCAGCAGTTCCGCCATGAGCTGTCATAGATGGCGTAGGCATCACTGAAGAGGCGTACTAGGGAAATGAGGAGCGAGGTAGTTTCGCGTTGCTTCCCTCACCGAGCCCGAAGTTGCTGTTACATATCAGTCTGCCAAGCCCACTGAAATGCATGCACCAATCGACCCTGTGAGCAATATTTTCACACCATTCATAGCAGGGACTGGCTGCGTAAAGAATGGCATTACTAGCATAGCTCATACCTCAGTTACTTTCATTTTGTCAAAGCCAAGGATAAGACAGAGGCAGATCAATGAAAGTAACAAAATTGCTCTAGCCCATACCTGAAGACTTAGTGCACTGTAAACACTAGGTCCCGCCAGCAAAGGCATCAACGTGTAGTAGGCTTAGAAAATGAAGTAAAATTATCATGCCTTAATGTCAATGAAACATGAGATGAGATCTTCTTTTTCTTCTTCTTCTACTTTACTACTGTTTTGATCAACCTCGTTATTCTTACTATGATAATCATGATCTTGCTTCTCTTTGTCTTGAAGTGTGTGCTTAGTGACAGAACTTGTAGCAGGCCTAGACAACAAGGGAGAGTTAAAAATCTCTCGCAGAGGTGTACTTTTTTAAAATAAATCAGTGTTCGCTTGACTACGGTTGAGCTCTTTGTATTTTTTTTCTCGATGAAGCTACATTACACGCGGCTTCGTGACGTGATTGCATTCTGTAACTAGATTGAACCTGTTTTGTCTTGTCGAATACAGCATTTGCTTATCCTACAATATTTTTGCATGCTGAAAAAGTATTACCTCCTCCTTACCGCCTCCTCCTCCTCCTCCTCCTCCTCCTGCCGCTTTCTCCTCAATCGAAAACTTATGTGACGAGGTCAACGCTACATAACGTGAGTATATTTGTTTGTAATGTAACGTTCAATTCAGAAAAGCATCTGTCTGTAAGAGAAGGGATGGAGCTAACCTCAGTAACTGTAAGAAAGAGTCCTTTTGCCAGGAGGAGAAGCCCTTTTGCGAGGAAGAGGAGCCCTTTAGCCTTTTTGCCAGGAAGAAACGTTCTTTGGCCATACAGATAAGGAAGAGCCCTTTTGCTAGGAGGAGGTGCCCTTTTGCTGCACAGATGAGGAGGAGGAAGGCGGCGCTGTGTCCCTTCGGAGGAGGAAGATGCCATAAGAGCCTATGTATTGCCGCCATCTTGTGCAGTAGCCCCTGGGCTAGCTTTCTCCATCTTGCGCAAGCGCCCTTAAGCTGTCTCCTAAGAGCAGACGTCATCTTGCACAGTAACCTCTGTCCCACGTTCTAGGAGTTAGCCTTATAAGAGCCTGTTTATAGCCGCCATCTTGCGCAGTAGCCTCTAAGCCAGCTTTCTCCACATAAGCCCATGTATAGTCGCCATCTTGTGCAATCACCTATAGCCGTGTCATAAGTGCCTATGCATAGTCGCCATTTTGCGCAAGCTTCCCTAGGATGTCTCATAAGAGCAGGTGCCATTTTGTGTAGTAGTTTCTAAGCTAGCTTTCTCCGTATAAGCCTGTGTATAGCCGCCATCTTGTGCAATTGGATAGCCGCCATCTTACGCAAGCGCCCCTAGGCCGTCGCATAAGAGCCTATGTATAGCCGCCATCTTGTAGAATTAGATAGCGGCCATCTTGTGCAAGCGCCTTAGGCCGTCTCATAAGAGCCTATGTATAGCAGCTATCTTGCGCAAGCGTCCATAAGCCGTATCATAAGAGCCTATGTATAGCCACCATCTTCTAGAATTAGATAGCCGCCATCTTGCGCAAGTGACTTAGGGGGTCTCATAAGAGCCTATGTATAGCAGCCATCTTGCTCAAGCACCCCTAGTCTGTCCCATAAGGAGCTGTGTATACCCTCAATCTTGTAGAATTAGATAGCCGCCATCTTGCGCAAGCGTCCCTAGGGAGTCCCATAAGAGCCTATGCATAACAGCCTTCTTGCGGCCGCCATCTTGCGCAAGCGCCCTTAAGCCGTCTCATAAGGAGCTGTGTATAGCCCCCAACTTGTAGAATTAGATAGCCGCCATCTTGCGCAAGCATCTCTAGGGAGTCTCATAAGAGCCTATGCATAGCAGCCATCTTGTGCAATTAGATAGCCACCATCTTGCGCAAGCGCCCTGAAGCCGTCTCTTAAGGGCAGCCCCATCTTGTGCAGTTGGCATCGGGAAGGGCATCCGGTCGTAAAACTGAGGTTGCCTCCTGCATGGGTTAGGTGTGCTCTCTTATGCTAATCTCCATTGCCCTACTACTCAAAATAACGTCTCGAGAATACCATTGCTCTTCTTCTCAAGATGGCGTCGGGAAGGGCATCCGACCGTAAAACTGAGGTTAGGCTTGCTGTCTTGCGCGTAAAAGTTAGGTTAAGCCCCTCCAAGATAGTGTCTGTAAGGTTAAGTTCGCTCTCTTGGGCATCCGGTTGTAAAACTGAGGTTAGGCCATTCCATAAGATTAGGCTCGCTCTCTTACGCGTAAAAAGTTAGGTTGAGCCCCTACAATATGGCGGATGTGAGGTTAAGCTCGCTCTCTTACGAGTCAGGAAAGGCATCTAGCCGTAAAACTGGGGTTAGGCTTGCTCTCTTACGCGTCAAAAGTTGGGTTAAGCCCCTCCAAGGTAGCGGATGTGAGGTTAGGCATGCAGTCTTAGCCAGCGCAGTCAATAACCTCGCCAGAGGTCAATGAGATGGAGGCCTTTCCCGAGAGCCGGAGATGGAGGTGGACGCCAAATCCCTGACGTATACTACTATTGTACTACTTTGTAATGGCCTGTCACACTGAAACATAAATAGTTTGGTATGAGGAGAAAATTCACAGAGTTGCTATTAATTTTTCCGGCAATGTATTTTAGTACTAAATTGACATGAACTAATTTAACTCTATTATTCACTAATAAAGAACAGTGCCATACAGTAAATTGAACAATGTTTACAATTTACTTTACGTCATTCTGACACACTGGGTTTTATGGTGACGATGGGATAGGAAAGGGCTAGGAGTGGGAAGGAAGCGGCCATGGCCCTAATTAAGGTACAGTCCCAGCATTTGCCTGGTGTGAAAATGGGGAACCGTGGAAAACCATTGTCAGGGCTACTGACAGTGGAAGTCGAGCCCGCTATCTCCCGAATGCAAGCTGATAGCTACGTGACACAAACCCGCGGCCACTTACTCGGTCAATAAAACAAATGTTAGTATGTTTTTTAATTGTTTGGTCTTTTTGTACAATGTTTAATTACACTTCTTAATTTTGCATGTATTGTGAAGTACTTATAACATTCTGTGCTTTGACGTAGTAGTAACTTTACAGGAGAGAGTTATAGAAGTTCCAGTATATAATATTCATGTTTCTGATAACACAGTATATCTTATGTGCTCAGGCTACTGTCAGCCCTGGAGTAGCCCCCTTCGGTATTTCGTGGAAGGGATGAGTAATTTGGGCCGGTAACCTTCCAGCCGGCCCGATGACGTGGCTGGCCTCTCCTTGTATTGTTTTCGTCCAATTTTTACAGAGATCTTCTCGAAGGCGAAACGAAAATTATTCCTCTCTGGCTGTACCTCTTAAGATTCCAGTAGTTATAATAATGGCGCACGATCTCCGGAGAGGCCTGGTGCGGGTCTTTTTCCATTGGACGGCCTATTAGGCGACCTGCATGTCTGTGAAGATGAGGGCCCTACCTAGGATGATTTCTAATGTTCGAATTAACCAATTAAGGTTAAAACCCCCGACCCGGCCGGGAATCGAACTCAAGACCCTCTGAACTGAAGGCCAGTACGCTGACCATTCAGCCAACGAGTCGGACTAAGATTCCAGTAGTTCATCACCAGAGATATAAATGCAGGGCCGCCGCGAACGAGTTGTTTTCGAGTGTGTGGCGGGTGTTCCACCCGAGCCAATGCCAGAGTGCTGAGGGAATGTCGTCGTGGTGGAATGTTGAGAATCGTCGTCGGTGTGCGAGTTGTGAGTAGTATTGCAGAGGAGTGCTGGTTATTGTTGTTTAGTGATGCGTGCTGAGCAGTTTAATGTCTGTGTATGGAGCAGTCACGCTGACTGTGAGTTAATGGAATTGACTGTGTCGACTGTATGAGCCATCAGATTCGTCTGTAGTTGAACCAAATGAACAGCAGTCATGAGTTGTGATAGTCAACAGCCCTTGTTCGAACCTGCCTGCGTGTAGCTGCTGTGTGAAGTGACAGCGTGCGGAGCGAAATGAAAGGTGAGCTATCAATGAGGTAATACCAGCGAGCCGGACTACCTCCTTGCGAGGAGTTCTAGAGACTTGTAAATAACGACTAATTAGGGAACTGTTGTCATCCATTCCTGAATATAACTGTGTGTGTGTTAATCGGGCCATCCTGAGTTAAATTAGATCGGTAAAACAGTGTTGTATTCGTAACATTTTATTAGGAAATATTATGAGTACCTACATAAAAGACTGATGATTGAGTTATGAAAAATCGATGAGAAATTTATTTCATTTTTACAGAATAGATGTACTCTCTGGTACGCGTTTGTGTACTGTACAAACTTTAAAGAACAAGCGAAAATACGACCGAATGCATCAGTTTTTTGTACGAATACTGAAAAGGATTTAAAGGTAAGTGGCTGTTTGCTTGCATTCGGGAGATGGTGGTTTTGAACCCTACTATTGGTAGCCATTATTTCTGTGGTTTCCCATTTTCGCATCAGGGAAATGCTGGCGGGGGTTGTAACTTAATATTGAGACCACGGTCGCTTTCTTCCCAGTTCTAGCCCTTTCCTATCCCACCGTCGCCAAAGGCACTTGTCTGAGATGGTTAAACCATTATAAAAAATAAAATAAAAGATCTTGGAAATACAGACTTCGCATCCGGAAGATAGTGGGTTCGAATCCCACTGTCGGCAGCCCTGGAGATGGTTTTCCGTGGTTTTCCTTTTTCACACCAGGCAAGCACCTTAATTAAGGCCACAGCCGCTTCCTTCTCATCCCTAGGCCTTTTCTGTCCCATCGTCGCCATAAGACCTATCTGTGTGTGTGTGCAACGTAAACGTAAACTGCTGATAAGTATGTGTATGGGGTCTCTGATTGTTCTATTCCCCCCCCCCCCCTTTTTTTAAATTTTCATTAACAAAGTTTGATTTGCTTCTGAACATTCTTAATTTCTCGTATCTTCTTGAACCTTATTTTATGCGAAATAGATAAACTGGAGTATTGTTAGTATGTTCACTTCTTGCAAACTCTTTCAAACAGTCGGTAATGGTAATGGTGATTGTGATTCACTTAAGCAGAACTTGAACGTGTATTTTTAAACCTTTTTTTAATGTTGCATATTTCGCAGGATTTATGCTTGTAACGTAGTTTGTTTACAATTTTCAAATACAATTGATCTTTCTGTCTGATAATGTGGAGAGCTTAGTATACACTATCGTATCGATGGAACTCATGGCAGGAAAAACTAACCTGCTTAGGGAAGCAAGACAGCTTTATAATTAGGCTACTATTTGTTGCATCTTTTAACGTGTAACCTGGTAAAATCCTGTGGTGATCACAGTGTAAACCTTTTAATTCATAAAACCACTCTTAGCAAATAATCCGCAGATTTTTGCCGAACTATTGCTGCTGTAGTCACTAGTGTATCTTTGATATCATTTTTGATACCTACATGAGCGAACTTACGACGGACTAGATATAGGACTGTAGGTACTTACGTCATTGCAAATTGTTCATAAACCATTACATATTCGTGTAAATTTCACTTGCCGGATATGGTTCACTGTTGAAGCATTACTAAGACGTGACTTAATCTGACAAAACATATAAGTTATTTCCCTGAAGCTTTTTTTTCTCACCACACATTTTGAATGGCAATGCGTACTCACCATTAACGAGTTGAACTGGATAGTTTACATGAATTTTCCAGTTTATAATCATTTATTTCTATGTAGTAATATTAAGATAATAGTCGGTGAGAAATCAAGTGGCGTAATAATTTGACGGTGAAATTCCTGACGTTGCCCCAGTTACTCAACAGGACTGGAAAGAAGAGCGCCCACGCATCAGGAAAACGATGACCCTGACTTGTAAATGGTTACTAGTAGGCGAGAAGAGTGGGGTGCTGGTCATTTAAAGTTGTTCTCATCAGCAAACTTCTCTCTCTGGAGTTACAGTCTTCAAACTGAATCAGTCAGAATGGTTTTCTGACAAATATTGTGCCATACTTGCCGAGGGATGTCGTGATTTTACCTGTACTTCAATGCGTGAAAAAATAATATTTAGATTTGCTTTATGTAATACGAATTAAATGCACATAAACGAATGTTATAAGGAATTAATCGACATGAACGCCAATATAATAAATGTTGTTGGTTTTACGGGTCTCATCGAAATCATAGCTAGTCAGAGTAGCGTAGATGATCCCGCTTGCTCGGACTGTGGAAAGTTGTATAGGGAAGGGGTGGGGAGAAAGAAAGCGGAAATAAATGGCAGTCGAGGGAGAAAAGCTGTGAGAAATGTTTTGAATGAGAAGCATGAAAAGTACCGCACTGAAATCGATAAAATATTCCCGCATTTCTCTTCCTTACTGTCTGCACCTAATTAAATGCATTTGCTCTTAGAGTATTCTCCCTCCACCTCTGATGCTGAGCACGTGTTATTGACGAATTAGAGGATACAGCAGTAACTATACGATCTCGTTAGCACTGAGAAGAGTTCTGGAACAAATCTCGATAGCCGGCTACGATCATTTGACGGGCTTGCAGAACACCAAAGAGGCTTCATCTGGTGGTATCTTTAACACTTCTATGCTGGAATTTATCCTTTCCTGAGCATTACGTAACAAGAAGTACTTTGTATTAGCTTTTCTAGATATCAGTAAGGCACCTGATAACGTTGGCCATAGTGACTTAGAGAAGACATTGAGTCGATTGCAGAAACGGTGGTTAGACGATGTCTACGGTTAAACAATGCCTAAGTATGGCTGCCGCATTGCAGAGACGTTATTTACCATCCAGGCACTGTCTAAAACCGGTGTTCAACCGGCCATGTTTAAACACTGCCGAGAACACGGTTTAACCTCAAATGAGAGGAGTGAATCACAACGTACCATGAAACATGTAATTTGTATTATCATGTTCAGACGATTCCGGGAAGAAATGTTAGTCCGATGGCCTCTCTGTGGGTCGCCGCTGCGAAATCGCAGCAATTCATTTGAAATGTACGGGGCGCTAGAGCTTAAAATAAGATGACGCTTTTCAAGGGACTTGTTTCTTGAGACTGACAAAGGGACAGTCCAGTAACTGTCAACTTGAAGACAATTCTTGGCAATCGATATATTTTATTATACATGAGGTAATGTCCATGGAATTATAGGTCACTTCGACTACATACATGTCAGAATTACTTGTCCCAATCGTCAGAGGGCTGTCACATACATCAACCGTGAGGGATTCACTTTTGTTCACTGCCAAGTAAGCACACATAATGGTGAAAACTAATAAGTAGGTTGCATGTGGTTTTTATATAACTTATATAATCGTCGCAATAATTCAGATAAGTTTTCGGCAACTATGAGATAGGAGAAGGCAAGTGGTGGTGATGGTGGTGGTTATTGTTCAAAGAGGATGACTGGGGAAGAAGAGCCGTGGCCATAATAACAGCCCTAGTATTTGCCTGGTGTAAACATAGGGAAACTACGGAAAACAATCTTCAGAGCTGCCGATGATGGGTTTCGAACCTACGATCTCCAGAATGCAAACTACATCTATATGGCCCGTACAACACATTCGGTTACCCTTTACTATTGTTTCATCTTCCCTTCGTCGAAGCTATTTACGAGTAGATTACCTTCAGCGTAACAACGCTATAATCAAAGCTACACTTCCCCATACGGTGGCGTGTCGTTTTAGTGTCGATAAAATTATGAGGTGTTTTTTGCTTTAAGTCGCTCCGATGAGATTTAATTTCCACCGAAAGCGATATTCTTATCTTTGGGCAAGTCTTGCGCATGCTTAGCCATATTTCAGTAATGTGCAAAGAGGATAGCTAATAGAATGTGTAGGAATACAAACAGCTGACTGGCGTTCGGCGCGCGCACCGACGAATTTCATTGATTGCGACAAGCAAAGGAATATATCATTCGCCCCAATTGACAATCGCTCTAGCTTAAAACAAGACACTCCAATACTCAGACCACAATGCAAAAAAAAGATGGCTGCTGTACCAGGCCAAAGCTGACATGGCGACGAATAACCTAATAATAGTCGTAAGAAATGTGTAGTACGAAATTGTTTATCCATGGTTATCAAACACGCAATATTTGAAACTTAAAATGACAGTGATAATTTAAATTGCGCTTTATCTTTGAGAGTATGTCACAGAGCTGACTTGGAAAGCTTTACAACAAAAAGTAAGTTATACTGTAAGTAGGTACTACTTTATTTAAATGTAAACACATATTCAAGAAAGGTACAGACTATGCTATGCAACATAACACCAAAAGAAATAATTCTTCGTTCTCTTAACACTAGCACAACATACCTATTAGGTCATTATTCACCCTTCACCAAAATATTTCAGTCGAGCAAATCTAGTACCGTAAAATGGGGTGAATGGGAACGGTTTTATAGTATTTTCTGCCGCTGTTTTCTTGATTTAGATAATTTAATAAATTTCTGTGTGCAGCAGTGTTGATAAGGTCAGATAGCTAGTTATGGTACATGAAATGAACAGATTGGTACAAAAAGTTACGTGATATTGACTGAAAAGTTAGTGTTCCCATTCACCCCAAATATGGGGTCAATAGGAACAGATACTTAAGTGTCCCGTCTAAACCTATTCTCCTCATACTGGGGTGAAAAGGAACACTGAAAACCTTTCAAAATGTCATCTATGATCTGAAAAATGCATAAACAGTAAGAATTAATACAATAAGGTAATTGTCAACCTAAAACATGCTCCAAAATGTTACCATATGTAGAAATTTACATCGAATTTCAGGAGTCCCCTTCTAAAAAGATTAGGGTGGTGTACCACACCAACAACGCTTGCCGTATCAATTTCACAGATATTTTCATGTTCGGACCACTTAAAAATTTGCCTGCTCTCAACTTTAGTTGGCACATACAGTAGGCCTACTTCAGAAACGTTACTGTGAAGCATTCATAGTCCAACACTGATGACTATTTCAATGAAATAGGATTGCTCTGAAGAATTTGGGTGATTTGATTAATGATGTGGATGGAGAAGAAAAATCTACCCTAACCCAGACACCTTCTTCAATTCGTGCCTTCTTGTACACACCTCTCATTATTTTTTCAACCGGATGTAGTTCTCATTTGCAGTCCTGTTTTAGGTGTGATTTACGGTTCTGATTCTGGCGTCCTTTGGTTGGGATTGGCAACTTTCTTTTACTAGCATGGTTATCAGTAGGAACTTCATTTTATTTTGAGATCTCCTTCTGCTGTTGCTAATCATCTGACAGATGTCCTTCTTGGCTATTATTTTCCAAGTCAGCTTTCACACTCTGACCAGGAGGAATGTTTAGCTTTCTCTTTCTAATTGTTACTGTCCCAGGACTGAACCTCATATCATTGAGTACAGAAACAATGCAGTCATCAGTGATACCATTGTTTCCTTCAACATCGTCCACCGTTTCTTCTGCTGATGAACGGGGCAAGCGACTTAGAATAC
Source organism: Anabrus simplex (assembly GCF_040414725.1). Lineage (NCBI taxonomy): Eukaryota > Metazoa > Arthropoda > Insecta > Orthoptera > Tettigoniidae > Anabrus > Anabrus simplex. The sequence continues at coordinate 382,666,719 of NC_090265.1, forward strand.
GGTCTCTGTTCTGTTTAGACACGTTCATTGAGATAAAATATTTCCGTGACGATTAAGGAAGCTGACGGCAAAGTCATAACCTGGCATATTGTTTCTGAACCTCTTCATAGTGAATCCCATTCTATCAAGGTAAGCCTTAACAGTACAGCGGAGGTCGTTATGCATTAAATGTGTAACCAGAGGGGAATACATCCCCAGCTGATCAACCAAATGCTTTTCGGTATCTAAACAATGTCTGTCCAACTTTTGGCTACATTTCTATTCCTCCTTCACTTTTATTATATTTCATACGTCTGTTTAACACTGTTGTAGGAATGGCATACTTCTCTGAACATTTTCTGTATGATAATCCTCTTTTAATATCCTCTAATGCAGCAGAAAGTGTTTCCGGTGGGTCTTTCCTGTGGATTTTGCCCCTCTGATCTGGTTTATATTACCTTGGCATCTTTCTTCGTCAACTGGAATATAGATAAAATAAGTGATACAATTACCGAACAGTATTTATATGAAGACTGTATTCACATTTAATCTCATTTTACACATCATCTATGTGTTCCCATTCACCCCATTTTTCAATGATTTGGTTCACTAATTGTGCATAGTGTTAACGTAGAAAAGTGTGCTTGTATGTCATGGTAAAATTATGTTTAATTGTATCAAGACATGGCATAGTTACTTATTCTAGACATTAAAAGCACTTACCTCCACGTGATTTTCTAATCCAGAAGAAGATTTTATGGTCTTTAATAGCTATGAAAAATTCAAGGTTTCCTTATTGCGCACTGTTGTTGCTACAAGTTATTGTTATCCTTTCAGAGCACATAGAAATGGCGGGAAATAAGGATAGGAAAGATTTTGGGTGAAAAAATCTTGCTGAACTGTTTTACATACGATGCAAACCTTCCATAAAATAAATTTCCTACTGTGTGTTCCCTTTTACCCCCATGTTCCTATTCACCCTGTTTTACGGTAGTGCTCACTTCCAACAAACGAATTACAGACTAAGCAACATAACACCAAACACAGAAATAAATCATTTTTCCTCCTAACTTATTAACACTAACACGACATATTCATTAGCTCGTTATTCACCCTTCACCAAAATATTGCGGTCGAACAAAACTATTAGTGCACTCATCCAACAAACAAATTACGGACTAAATAACATAACGCCAAGCACAGAGAAAAATCAGATTCCTCCTAACTTTCTAACTTATTAACACTAACACAACATACCGATTAGCTCATTATACACCCTTCACCAAAATATTGCAGTTGAACAAAACTAGCACTGTACATATCCAACATACAATTTTAAAGAAAGTTTCTACACCAAAAAATAAACATTAGTTAATGACTCAAAATTAATTAATTTATTAGAAGCCTACCTTAAAGTTACTTGCTGCTGAGTTTCAATTCTTTCCTAATGTGGTGTTTCTGCCTGAGAGTTGTTTCATCAGTCTTTCTCTTGGTACCCTGATTTTCAAGTTTCTTGGCAATTTCTTGTGAGATTTTCTTTTCATTTAAGACCTTTGTGAATAAAATTGGCCAGAATTTTCACACACTTCTTCATAATTCTGATCAAAGGAACACCACACTTGTATACATCACTCGCATTATCAGCACTACTTTCAAAGGCTTCAACACCTAAGACAACTATTGCATCCCTTTCGTTTTCAATTTTGAAAATTCTGCTTCATAAGCACTACTTATGAGGACCTGAAAGATCATTAATATTTTACAACACATAGAAATCATTATCGGTGATGGGCACTTCAAGCCACATCTGTGTAACTGCCTAAAATATGAGAGCATTTGGTCAACAACACAGTGTATCACCATTTCTTCTTCGGACTGTAGCATCTCAACACAATCAGCACAGTGGTTAAACTTCTTAAGCTTCTCAGTAACCCATGTTAATCCAAAATATGTACATTACATTCTAAAACGCCACTATTAATATTAAAAATAACACACGAACACAAAGATAAACAAACACATAACCTATACGTGACCACGTGTAAACAGGAGATAACCTGTAAACTTACAGAAAAAAAGAACCGGACGACTCCTATACTTCAGTCGCCACGATTACTTTAAACTGGCATTCACGATCACACTGAATTCATTTATCGCCCGCGTTCACCGCCATCTTGCCAATAACTAAACCTGCCTTGAGGTCTGAGTATTGGAGTTGGTCTTGCTTAAAATGTGTGACAATCGCCCCCAGTTTACAACTGAGCGTCTCACTCACTGTCCGGCTCCCTCCCGGAAAATTCCACAGGACTGTCCCTTTCACTCTAAAAATTGCACTTAACTTCCTCTCATTTTCGCTCCGAGTGTCATAGTGTTCTGGTCATATTTATTTTGTGCATTCTAGTTGTGCTTGACATGGAAGTTTCAACGAACAGTCACGGGAAGCCGTGCGCCCACTACCAAGGTTACTCGTACTATGTTAAAAGGACAAAATAAGATGAAACTAATTTGGTGCTGTACAAAGAAGATATCGGCACGTTGCCGAGGATCAGTCAAGAGGCAACGTGGTGAAGTGCTGTGTTCAAGCGAGCATCGCTACTTTTTGCTTTACGTCGCACCGACACAGATAGGTCTTACGGCGACGATGGGGTAGGAAAGGCCTAGGAGTGGGAAGGAAGCGTCCGTGGCCTTAATTAAGGTACAGCCCCAGCATTTGACTGGTGTGAAAATGGGAAACCATGGAAAACCATGTTCAGGGCTGCTGACAGCGGGCCTCGAACCCACTATCTTGTTGTTCAGTTGAGCATCGTGTGTGTGACGTGTAAGACCTGTTTGACATAGTGCGTGTTTAGTGCGTTGGTTCTGAACTGCGAACAGGAACATGAACGACCGAAAGATCAATGTACAGTTTTGTTTTAAGCTTGGCAAGACACCGAAAGAAACGCATGCGATGCTGGTGCGTGTTTATGAAGATCAAGCACTGTCCTTGAAATGTGTGTACGAGTGGTTCGCCCGTTTCCGAGGAGGCCGGGAATGTGTTTCTGACAACCCCCTTAGCGGAAGCCCGGTGACCGCCGTCAGTGACGAAAACATTGAGAAGGCGAGGACATTAATCATGAACGATCGGCTATTAACTGTGCACATGATAGCGGATGAACTACAGATTAACCGCGAATCCGTGCGACAAATCGCTACCAAAAAGTTAGGGAAGAGGGAAACGTGTTCTCGTCTTGTGCCACACCACTTGACTGGCGATCAGAAGCAGGTAAGTTTAGAGGCTTCACAGGATTTTGTCGAAACGGCGGATGCGACACCAAACTTCAACTGTATTGTCACTCAGGATGAAACCCGGTGTCTCAGGTACGACCCTGAAACGAAACGACAAAGCACGGAATGGCGTTCTCCGGGATCCCCTCGTCGGAAAAAGGTCAGACATACCTGCCAACTTCCCCGATCTAAGCGGGAGACTCCCGATTTTCGACAATTTTTCCCGCCTCCCGATTATTCTATCATTTCTCCCGATTTTAGCTCATTTTTTGGTGAACTTCAAACAATTGTTTTGAAATCCCGCCATTTCAGCTTTTTTACGCCAGTGGCCGGAAGTCCTTCGCTCATTGGCTGCATTCAAACGAAATATCGACGTTTATTAATGCGAGAAATATGCGCGAATGTGCGATGTTTATTGAAACCTGTATATCGCGACGCGTATATCGATTGTCAATCCCTCGTTCTTGCGTGCTATGTTCGTGTTCGTTCGCATCAGTCTAGTCGATTCTAGAAACTTAAAAATAATTAATTTTGCTTTACGTAGCACCGACACAGATAGTTCTTATGGCGACGATGGGATAGGAAAGGCCTACGAGTGGGGAGCAAGCGGCCGTGGTCTTAAATAAGGTACAGCCCCAGCATTTGCCCGGTGTGAAAATGGGGACTACGGAAAACCATCTTCAGAGCTGCCGACAGTGGGATTCGAACCCACTATCTCCCGGAGGCAAGCTCACAGCTGCGCGCCCCTAACCATACGGCCATCTCGCCCGGTGATTCTAGAGACTAGTCGCTAAATACGGAGTCTTTTTTAGTAATTTAGTGTCAGAATTTCAAAACGACTAGTGACATTTCTAGAGATTTTAGGACCGAGCTCGATAGCTGCAGTCGCTTAAGTGCGGCCAGTATCCAGTATTCGGGAGATAGTAGGTTCGAATCCCACTGTCGGCAGCCCTGAAAATGGTTTTCCGTGGTTTCCCATTTTCACACCAGGCAAATGCTGGGGCTGTACCTTAATTAAGGCCACGGACGCTTCCTTCCCACTCCTAGCCCTTCCCTGTCCCATCGTCGCCATAAGACCTATCTGTGTCGGTGCGAAGTAAAGCAACTAGCAAAAAAAAAAAAAAAAAACAGATTTTAGGAGCCATTTGGAGACAATTCTGTCTAATTGTAATTCATCCCAATACAAATAAGAGTTTTGTCTGTACATTGCTTAGATTTAAAAAGAATGATATTTCTGTACCGGTCGTGACCACAGTAACAAGGGGAAATGCACGTTTTAATTTTCCGTAATTTCTGTCTGTCCGTCTGTCTACTGTATGTATGCATGTATCTACGCGCATCACGAGAAAACGGCTGAAAATCGGTATATAAAGTCGGGGAATAAGTCTCTACAATCTAGGCTATAAATAATTATATTCACGCTGAGTAAAATGGTAGTTATGGGGAAGGCCCAAATTTAATTTTCGAATATTTGTTATTATTGGCCCTATCAATAAATACTACATAACTAAAGTTGAATATTATTACATTTCCTATCATTTATGTTTTATACATTTTTACCGTACCGGCTATGATAATAGAGATATTCATGAATTTGAATTTTTGTTGCTAAGTCCATATCAGCGCCGAGGTATGAGAAAATGGGTGAACAGAATTTAATGGAAATCTGTATGTAAAGTAGAGAATAAGAAATTACAGTCTACGCTACAAATAATTTTATTCACCCTGTTCGAAATTGTAGTTTAGGGGAAGGTGCCCAAAAGTTAACTTTTAATTACCTATCTTATTAGTCATATCGAAAAGTACTACATGACAAAAGTTATAGAGAATACAGTTTCAGATTATTTATGTCTTATTCAGTTTTATCCTGCCGACTATAATAATATTTGTAGTGATGGTGGTTAAATTGTGAAGATTATTATAAGAACGAGAAAAAAGTCATGAAGGAACGATCGCTTGAATAATAACACAAGAGAGAGTCATGAAAGGAAGGAGGACTCACCTTACATTAGATGTTCTAATATCACAGAGTCGGAAGAAAACTAAACGTGAAGGCCTGCAATATAGAAAGCTCATAAAATTGATCAACAATATCCCCCTGTGGGCGGGGGCGGTAGAATAACACCCACGGTATCCCCTGCCTGTCGTAAGAGGCGACTAAAAGGGGCCCCAAGGGCTGTGAACTTGGGAGCGTGGGCTGGCGACCACGGGGCCCTTAGCTGAGTCCTGGCATTGCTTACACTTACTTAAGCCAGACTCCTCACTTTCATCTATCCTATCCGACCTCTCTTGGTCAACTTTTGTTCTTTTTCAAACCCCGACGGTATTACGTATGGAGGCCTAGGGAGTCTCATTTTCATGCCCTTCGTGGCCCTTGTCTTCCTTTGGCCGATACCTTCATTTTTCGAAGTGTCGGACCCCTTCCATTTTTTCTCTCTGATTAGTTATATATAGAGGATGGTTGCCCAGTTGTACTTCCTCTTAAAACAATAATCACCACCACCATCACCACCAGGTCAGGGATTTTTATCCTCCTGTGGGTGGGGGCGGTAGAATAACACTCACGGTATCCCTGCCTGTCTTAAGAGGCGACTAGAAGGGACTCCAAGGGCTCTGAACTTCGGAACGTGGGTTGGCGACCACGGGGCCCTCAGCTGAGTCCTGGCATTGCTTCCACTTACTTGTGCCAGGCTCCTTACTTTCATCTATCCTATCCGACCTCCCTTGGTCAAATCTTGTTCTTTTCCGACCCCGACGCTATTAGGTTTGCGAGGGCTAGGGAGTCTTTCATTTTCACGCCCTTCGTGGCCCTTGTCTTCCTTTGGCCGATATCTCCATTTTTCGAAGTGTCGGACCCCTTCCATTTTTTCCCCTCTGAGGATGGTTGCCTAGTTGTACTTCCTCTTAAAACAATAATCACCACCACCACCACCTGATCAACAATAACATTACATTTACCAATGTTTGTTGTGATATGCTTTTGTGTATTCTGCTGCCATTCATCTCCGATAGATGGGATTACTGCTGCGTACTGGAGTATAACATCCTGCCTGAATATTGGCGGGAAGTAGCTGGGGAGTTAGATTTCTCTCTTCTTTAGCATGCCATTCCTCTGGTTCATAAATTTTCTGATACTACTGGTACGTAACACAGCGGCATGCGGTGAACACATTCATTACCCCAGCTGCAAAAATGTGTTTTAACTATAAGCAATCGTAGCCCCACTACACTCACTAAAGTCAACATTACCATTTTATAAGGCTGCATTAGGCCTTTGCTGGCAAGATGTAGTGTTTACAGTGCACTATGTCTTCTGGTATGGGCTAGAATAAAATTGTTACTTTCATTTACCTGTCTCAGTCTTATACTTGGCTTTGACAGTATGAAAGTGGCTGAGGTATGAGTGACGCTAGTAATGCCATTCTTTATGCAGCCAGTCCCTGCTATGAATGGTGTGAAAATGTCGCTCATAGGGTCGGTTGGTGCACGCATTTCAGTGGGCTTGGCAGACTGATGTGCAATAGCAACTTCTGGCTCAGTGAGGAAAGCAACGGGAAACTACCTCACTCCTTATTTCCCTAATACGCCTCTTCAGTGACACCTATGCCATCTATGACAGCTAATGGTGAACCTGTTGAGGATCCAACCAGTCTTTGGGCTGAATACCCAACATACATAAGGCTACATTTTTCTTGGAAAGGTCTACCTGAGAAAGTCCTTTCGAGAATATTTTCAACAACACACTCGCACATACTTCCAAATCGATATTCACGGCAGTGACGACACCATCATAACTTAATTTATAGCAGATTTTAAACTTACGGTTTCATCCGGTGACGCTTCGTGATAGTACTGTCATGGTTTTCACATAAATACACTGAGACTAACAATTTGTTTTTAACTTTAAAAGCCCAAACTAAACTGAATCAGCAAAATTTAACTGATATTTTACCGTCACCAACGTTTTATAGTTTCACTCGCCTACTGAGTGTACGTGCATCAAACGACAAACGAGGGAAAATATTCGCCACGACGTATAACACACGTACACGTTATATTCATGAAGAATGCCACTGAACTCGTGAAATCTTCACCTATAATCCAAGAGGAACACTACAAACATTCACTGTATACCACCAACAAAGAAAACCAAGTACAAAATTATTTTACTTTGCGCTTAGCTCTGTGTTCAAGCTGGGTAACCGAAATATTTTCTGCGGCTATAGGAGAACATACTTTACACATGCCATCAATGAATTGCTTGAAAAAACTGTATGCATACCAAACCCAAGAATAAAATATATTCTCTTATATTACAGTACAATTGATTTCTTAAAATGGCTCTATTTTTATTGGCAAGGCGATGTGCAAATGGCTATACTGTCAACATGTTGATATTTTTCTAGTAGTCTCTAGTGTGTGGCACTGAACATTTCGAGTGTCAAGTATTAAAACTAACATACCTTATCCAAGCTAGCTGGCCGGTCGCCGTAAATAGCTGTCGGGGGAGTGTCCACAGCCCCGCCGCGGTCCCAGGACAAGGAAGCTTCTAGAGCATGCGTCAACCAGGCGACTTAAATTTTTTCACTGGGGTAGCTCTCTTTTGCGGCAGCACAGAAACCCAGCTCGCCGGAGAACCTGAACTGCGGTAGTGCGAGGGGATTGTCGAGGCAGCTGTACTTGGCTTGGTTTAGATGTTCGCAATTTTTTAAACATTATTAAAGGCGTTCTAAGGAATAATAAGATAATATTAATACAAAGTTACGTACCCCAGCAGCGGTGGAGTAGATGGGGTTCAGTGCACGCCAGTGCGTAACACACTGGATCATCATAGTATTCCAGCTATTTGATCCCTACTCTGAGGCAGTGATTGGAATGAGCAATGTGCACACTTTAACGGAATAATGACACAGGAGTGTTCGTGGCTGTCTGCGGCCTGGTCATTCTAGCTCTAGAACTTTGAGCTGTTAGATTGACACCGTAGTACTTTTCGTTAAAAGTGAGAAAATGTGCTGTTTTTCATTTTATCGAATATTTCATATAACAACATTGCTTTTAATCGCGACATTCTACTGACATCATTGTAATGTCCTATATTGACTTAAGTTCGGAAAACTATAAGGAAAGTCTTTCTGAGAATTCCGTAGCGAAGCGCGGGTACATCAGCTAGTTATTTGATACAAATAGCATTGCACTTCGCATAATCGCGCGGGCGCTTGATGCAATATATTCATCTATGCATTTGCTAAGTAATGACATCTAAGTGCATGACTGATTCACACGTGTGGGGCATGAGCTCATACTATTTTCGTAAGACTTATAAAGAGACTGATCATCTCACTAACATACTTCTGTGAGTGAATAGAGATGTGTACTTTTTAGCCTAGTAGCCTTATATAGCAACAGTCGACCTTTGAGACACAGGTTTGGTAATAACATAGAGCAGTTCAGTGAGAAATTCACACACGTGTAGAGAAATATACCACAGCCTTTAAAATTGTGCTGTGATTTGTGAATTTTCTTCTTGCTGTAGTTTCTTAGATGTTACGCTTTTCGTTACTTATGGCTGTAATTTTTGTTACCTTCTGAGAGTGCCTGTGCAACAACCTGTGAAAAGTTAGATTCTCACCTTCAAGAATGCCAGGCGTGTGCTCAGCGTATGACTGCACTAATCGGAGTGCCTTGTGCTTGTGCATTGGTTTAATGTAGGCCTATTTCAGCCAAACGTCCACCAAGTATGCTAAATACAGTATTTTACTGCTGTTTGTGAATGTTTGTGAAATGTATGAAGTATTTATTGTAGATGTCGGTCAGATCAATATTTAAAATAAGGCTGCGCATCATACTGGACAACTGTCAAGGTTTTTCAGCTACTCGTAGTAATCCCAATATGTTAAGGTAATTGGACAAAATGATATGTCCCCAACATTATAGTAAATCATAACGCTAAACAGTTATAGTGGTACTCATGGGAATGCAATACGTTTAAAAATATGATCAGAATGAGGTGGTTTTTTTCCTTAACATCAAACTAACACTTAGAAGGTTTCGGGAAGGGGGATTGGAAAGGTAGCGGTCGTGGTCTTAATTTACAGCCCCAGTATTTGCCTGGTGTGGGAATGGAAAACTACGGGAAACCCTCTTCAGAGCTGCCGTCGGTGGGATTCGAACCCACTATCTCCTGAATGCAAGCTCACAGGTAGAGCGACCCTAACCGCACGGCCAACTCGCCTGGTGGACGAATGAGGTTGTAACCTATCGTAGGTTCCTTTCGTTTTAAGGATTTCCATCCTAAATACTCATTTATGTCGACGATTATTTTAATTGTAATTTACACTTAACCACAACAGCCGAGCAGTTTAACGCTCTTGATTCGATTTCGCGGTCAGTTCATATGTCACTGTATGACGATTTTCCTTAGATACCTTTCGAACTACCCTACAAACAGTTGATCGTGATGTTGGCCTCATACCGCAACATGGATTAAGTGGCGGTATTCGCAATATATTATTATTAATGCTCTAAGCTTTCGGGTAACGGTCTTCAATTCTGCACCTGTGATTTTATAATGCGTATTTTCAACATTTTTCGTCATTCGAGAACCACGTCCCCTTGCTTAATTGACCACTGGAAATATGGCGGACGTTCGTACAGTTAAGTTCAGCTAGGCAGCGCTTCCGCCTGTCTATGTTATTCTAGCTCGTTGCATTCACTACAGGAAGATGTATTGTGTTTTATTTCATTCACACTTCCAGTTTCTGAGAGAGGGATTACCCGCCATTTTGCCTATCTCCAAGTTGCTCATTGTTGTGGTTTGGTAATAATACATAGAGCAGTTCAGTGAGAAATTCACACACGTAGGCCTATAGGGACCGTGCGAATGGCGAGTGGTGCGCTCTTGCGACTATCTCAGAAAACGTTTGATGGGGTAAGCTGCAGGCCAGCGCTCGATTTAGTTTGTCGGTGTTAACTGAAAGAATGGAGAGTCGAACGAGTAAAAGCCAACAAAACTTTCACTCATCTCCCAGCAAGGAATTGTCATTAACATTTATTGAAGGGGACTTTTCCTTCAAATTAAAATGAACTAGCCTCGCTGTGTTCACCCTGTTTTATTATGAGATATAGGGCGGGTTTTGCAGCGTGGTAAGCCTATCCACATTGGCCAAAAAAAGAGAAAGCAATGTCTCTTCAACCCCTGAAAGCGTTTGGGACCGAATACAATATATCTTTGTTACTGTTAATTCCCTGCATTGAAAACTTTGAAGAACGTCAGTGAGCAAAATAAAAAGATAATAAAGCATACACGTGTTCCTCAATGTGACGACCATTCTTCGATTAAGAATACAGTTTTACATATTCCGAATTAATGGCAGATAATACTAAAAATAAAACCTTTCCAGTAAGGGAAAGACAGTAGGTAAGAATTGCTCATCCCTTGAAACATTCACAGTGATACTTCCTTCAGGAGAATATACAAACAGTTCACATAAGTTGATGTTTAAAAGATACATGGATATCTGCACTTGGGTGTAGTAGACGTTATTAATTTCACCTTATTTTGTCACATACAAATACGGCCGATTGCTCCGTTTCTCTTGAATAACAGGCTTTCCTTTACGTTTTGTAGAACGGAACTTGCCACCACGTTATTTTCTCTCTCACATTCGGCTTTAAACATGTCAGTGAAGGCACACTCGATATGTTGTTTTACTCGTTGGTACGAGCAAGTTTTATTGAAAGTGGTTGATTCTGTTTGTTCAGCAACGTGGACTATGGTTTCAACAGTTCTGCTATCTTTTCTTCTTTCGAATATAGATCCTTACGAGCAAACTTCGGTTTTTTCCATTGTTGTACTTTGGTTGTTTTGGAGGAGTCCCTCTCAGAGTTAATAAAGGAACACAAAGCAGCAATGTGCTTACAGCGTTTCGACTGACCTGCTTTGCATCCACAATCACCGTCAACAATGTTCCTGTTACTGTCAATCTGAAAATAAGTAAAAATACTTATAATGAGGAATTATTTATCGCATCTCCTTTTGGAATTAAATATCTTTGAACCATCTAATCATCATTCACAGCTTATCCCGCCTGCGCAGGGGAAGTACACGCAAGAAGAAGTTGTCGCCATGATTTGCAGGTCGGTTGCCCTTCCTCACTCATTATTTATAAACTGAAAATCTCGCGGGATTTGAACCACAGTCGCCGGAACTTGAGGCAAGCCGCTCGCTACCTCCTTCATGAGAAATGTCGTATGGCTTTTAGTGCCGGGACATCCCAGGACAGGTTCGGCTCGCCAGATGCAGGTCTTTCTATTTGACTCCCGTAGGCGACCTGCGCGTCGTGATGAGGATGAAATAATGATGAAGACAACACATACACCCAGCCCCCATGCCATTGGAATTAACCAATTAAGGTTAAAATCCCCGACTCGGCCGGGAATCGAACCCGGGACCCTCTGAAAAACTGAGAAAAACTGACTTGCTTTCCCTATGTTAGCTTAGCTGCCAGCCTCTGACTTTAGTGACCGTGGTTTGAACCCCAGTGTTACTGAAGTGCGATTTTCAGTTGAAAAAAATATTTTTCAGGAAAGGCATCCGACTTTAAATTCGTGATTACAACTCTTACACGACTCAGTGTATGCAATAGTCCCGCGCAATGATTCAATGATTTATAACTAAAGTAATTGTGAATAAATAATTAATTAACAATTTCCAGAAGTAGGAATAAAATGTAGTAGAAACCTTAATTTCAACGATGTATGGTGGCTGATTAATACTCGTTACTCTTAGACCCTTGCCGTATATTTCTTGCCCTAACCTTCCCTTCGCGTCAAAGACATGGTTACCGCTATTTAAATCTTCACCTTTCTTTAGCGTGGATTCCCGAAAGTAATCTGAGTGTTGCACTGTCTGAAACCCTACATAAATCATAGCGGTCGCTGCTACTGTCGAAGCCATTATTGTCTGGCTTTACCTCTTTATTTTACAAAACTTACCGCGCTGGTTGCAATGAACTGCACTGACAAAGGTCTCGTGAGTGCCCCATCAAACGACTGCAGCTGTTTCCGTTAGGGGCGCTAGCTACTAAAAATCTCATGCGCGAGGGACCGTGCGTATAGCGAGTGCTGCCATCTGGTGGCTTTATCTGAAGTAACTGGTAGGAGCGGTAGGAGCATTTTTCACCATCGAGTTATTGAATAGTGTTTTTTATTTTACTAGCTGTAAGTCTTTGACTGTTCACATTGCTTACTGAGGTAGCCTACATTTTGATTAGGTTCTTTCAGCATATTCTCTAAGCATGAACGATACTCATAGTACCGCACCAGTAAACGCAGTAAATGTCACGTGAACTGTTCCGTGTACGGTTGTAATTAAACCTACTAAAACAGCCCACCAGGAACGAATTTCTTTCCTTTTCCAGCCACAGCTGCCCATAAATCAGAAGGGAAGCATGGATAACATATTTAAAACGTTCAACACTTGATGGAAAACTGTGGGTTCCTGCCAGTAATTCCAGAATCTGCATCCGACACTTTACTGATGAAACACCTACCAGAGACCCTGATAGCCCTGGATATAAACCTACTTTGCATATGTTACCACGAAGAACTAATGAGGACGAAATACAGAGGAATCTGACAGTCAGGTACAAGAGGAGGAAAGGGAGACAAAGTGAAATGCAAGAAAACATGAATTCTGTTCCTGAATCACAAATCTCCCCTAACTGTTTGTAGTATAGGTATTCAGACTGATAATTTACCATTTTCATATGACCAGGGAAATGTAAATGTACTGTTTTGTAATTTATATTTGCCTAGTGATAATTCAAAATGTGATTTTACACGCGAAAGTGTTAGACAAACAAAACACGTACGGAAGCGCTGCGACGTAGCAGAAAAAATAGTTGTAAGGTACTAAAGTATGTATCCATATTATTCTCTTCGAGTAAAATATTTCGTACTTTTTCTTAATTTACTGCAGATTTTACACTTTATTTGAGTAAAAACAATTATTATCTTCCATTTGGGACAAATAATACCGTCACATTTCGTGGATCGGATTCGTTCACGTAGGCAAAGGATCTAAATTAAGATTTTTTAACTTCTTATCTTGATGTTAATATTATATGGGGTTCGACTAACATTTGTCTCTCTCAAACATAAACCAGATATTTATTTTGAAAGTTTTTCTTCCACCTAATATATGTGATGGCTATCATTAAGCTCTCTTCCTTTCCTCAAAGTAGAATTCCTAAAATACTGAGAACTCCACAGAATTTTCTGAAAACCCACAAGAATAACAGCATTCGACATAGCTGATTAATTCAAATTGTACGTATTCACAACACATTTCAATAAGTAAACAACGACAGCTGATGTTATTCTGGTGTTTCTCCTACCGATGAATAATCGTCTCTTCCGCTAGGGGCGCTGCGGTCGAAAATTTGTTGTTACGCACGGTCCCTATAGAGAAAGATACCACAGCCTTTTAAATTGTGCTATAATTTGTGAATTTTCTTCTTGCTGTAGTTATTATTATTATTATTATTATTATTTATTTTCCACTAATTGTAGTTACAATTTAGGGACGGTGAATGGAGAAAGGGCATAGTCCCATATACACAAAAGTGCCTCCATCACCACTTAAAATTATAATATACAAATATACAATTACATTCTACATGATGTTCTTATATACAGTTAAAATATGTTACGCTTTTCGTTACTTATTGCTGTAATTTTTGTTGTGCAACAACCTGTGCCCGTTGGTTGCGGCATAGGATATGTCTACGGTATTCCCTGCCTGTTGTAAGAGGCCACTAAAATGGGTAAGCCTAGGCTCTAAACTTGAGACTGCAGGGCCCCTAGCCATGCCTGACATTGCTTCCATATATTTCTCCCAGCTTCACCACATTCATCATTCTATCGGACCTTACGTAGTCAACCCTAGTAGTCTTCCGATACAAGACAGTATTCCGCTTGCGAGACCTAGCCAAACTTTTAATTTTCACAGCTCCCTAAACGCAGTATATATGCCCATTTCTTACTCTGATCCGACCCCAACGTTGTTAGATTTGTGAGACTTAGGGAGAGTGGACTTGGCCCGGTTTTACGACCGTATGGCCTTCATGACACCAATCCAGTGTGTAGAAAGATGTATTGAATAATTACGTGTTTCTGCAGTGGTTGGCAGTGTGCTGTGCTGTGTGTGTAATTTGAAGATGTGAAACAGAACCCCATGAACTAAATAATACTATTATTGATTTTATGTCCCAATAACTACCTACTTTTAAAGTTTTCGAAGACGCCGAAGTGGCGTAATTTTGTCCCGGAACAGTTGTTTTAGGTGCCAGTAAATCTATCGCCTCGAAGTTTTGTACCTGAGCACATTGAAATATCGCTTTTACTGTTTGGGCTAATCAGCTCGACACACAACTGAAGGCCGTTACGCTGGTTACTCAGTCATAAACTGCTCATCTCATCGGTATTATTGAATTACGTGTATTTATTATTATTATTATTATTATTATTATTATTATTATTATTATTATTATTATTATTATTATTATTATTATTATTATTATTTGATTTTCACTCTTCATATCTTGGTCTTTTCCTTCTATTGCAACCCCTTAACAGTCTCTTAATGCGACGCATCATGAATCGCCTGATTTATTTATTTATTTATTTATTTATTTATTTATTTATTTATTTATTTATTTATTTATTTATTTACCATAGCGTTATTTATGCATTTTCACTTTTTATGCTTTCTCAAAGACAATTTTGCAGAACAAAGCAATTTCTCCAGATCCTGTCTACGGTAGATTCACAGAAAATAAGCGTTTGTTTACCTATATTTTTCATGTCATCGTGAAAAAACACCTTTAGATCTCTCCGTCCCGTGGATTTGGGCGCGCATCGCACACATACAGAAAAACACTTCAGGATATCATGGACTGATTGAATATGGCTCCTCGTATCTGGGACAGAAAATGGCTTCCTCTACCATGGACTTAAAACGGCTCCTGGACTTGTATTACCTATCTTAAGTACGTTGCCTAGCGACAGTGAATCTATGCCTTCAATCTTGGCGATAGCTTGTTGGATTGTCATATCCCAACACACGTTTTCCGATGGTTTTTCGTTCATAACTCACCAATGGAAGCGAAAATGAAAAATTCGGCTTCGAGGTGCATTCGGACCCCCTTCCATCTACCTATGTTCAAAATTTCAGATCTCTGCGTGCTGTAGATTTTGCTAGGCATCGCGCACACTCACATACTCACAAAACACACACAAAACACAAACACTTCCTTTTATTAATATAGATATATAGGCAGATTGCTTTCATTCACATTTGCATTGTGGCAAGGAATGAAAGGGAAAAAATGAACAATTGTCTGGAACTCGTCGTGGTATTAAGCATTTTAAATCACAATTGAGTAAATGATTCATCTTGCTTCCTTTGTTAGGTTTGAAAACTAATCAAACGAGAATATACCATGGATGTTTACATCCGTTTCACTGTGATCCAGGCCTTATACCATTTTTCTTGTCCTCAAAAACCAACTAGAACCACTCGGACCTTCCTCACTCCTTCATCTGGACCAGAAGTTCTGGATACTAACCGCTTCAGTTTCGACTCGCTGTCATCCTTTACAAACGACATCAACCAAAACAATACCACGAAAATCCTTAAGAGGACGCAGATATAATTTTTAAACATTCACTGAAAGAAATGCTTTACTTACTATCCGCCGCAATGTTCTACAGTCATACTACAGTAAGTTCAAAGGTCTCGGACAGAACTACATGGGAAGCCTTCCGGTATTGTATTGTATCGTATTGTAGGCCTATTGTATTGTACGTCCAACCCTCGTTCCGCTTCTGTACGGGGTCGGATATGAAGTGAGATGAATCTTCGAAGCGAGTTTTTACTACCGGATGCCTTTCCAGACGTCGACCTAATTAAAGGAGTTACGAGATGAAATGAATGACATAATATATGGTAGCAGGAAGGGAGGTGTGAAACCTGGTGTCGGCACATAGTCTACTCCTGTGGAATAGCACCAACGGGTCTGCTCAAGGCGTAACGTCCCAATCCGACGGACGAATGACCATCAACAGTGTCATATGCCCTCACTCCTTATGAGCACTGAGGAGAGGTTTGGAATTTAATTCGGGCTTTTGGATCGCAGTCTAATTATTAGAAATTATGTACCACTACCTCCCCTACCCTGCCGGCCAACATTCTGATGGCGATTTTTTTTCGACCAACGGAACTCGAACCGGCTAAACACGGTGTCAGACCATTTATAGACTTCACGCGCCTTAAGGATCATGGCCACCAGGCGGCGAGTTCAAGAGGGAATTATCCATTGCCTCCAGGAACTGAATGTACAACACACAAATCTGTACCGTAAATACATATCGACCTTGACAGTAGAGAAGTACGCCATGTTCTGAAGGATCCAGAATGTGACAAATCTCCCTCAGAAAGTTAAAGAGGCTATTGCAGTGAATGGCACGATGGCCTTAAGATGGTAGGCAACATAGCAGCAGTAAGAGTTATCCCAGGCAGGTCCTATGCCAATAACCGTTGTTGACATTGTTACAAGGAGATCAAAACCCTTCCTCGCGTTTTAGGACACTTAAAACAGTTAGACGATTAATGTAATCTGTAACTATCAGTAACGATGTAGGTAACTATGAAATATTAGTGATCTCGCTTCAAAATGCATATTTTTCTTCATTAAAAAAAGAGGAATGTGTAGGCCGCCCCCCTAGTGGACTTGACTGAACTAAAAACAAAAAATAAGCGATCTTTGCCGAGAGAGAAAGGCGGAAAAAAGCAAAAACGGAGTGAGCTATTCTTTTATATTTGTGTATAACGATAATTGTGGTGCAAAATTAAAATGTAGCTAAGGTGGATTCAGTGTGTTGTGTACTTCATATGCAATTTGTGTACCTCACTATATAATTGGTGACCCCGACGTGATTCAGTGACGGAAGTGCGTAATAAACATCGCGAAGTGCATACGTGTAGTGTAAGCGTAAAGAACAATGGATGAAAACAACACAACGGGTACGCCGACGGCAATTGAATCTCCTTCCCACGAACCTAGTACGCTGGCGTAGCAGGGGGAGAGGTGATACTCCCACGTGGCGCGTCCCAGGTGGTGGATAGCGGGGTTCTAACCGGCTTGCCGGCCGACTTGAGCGAAATAACATAGCTCTCCCGGACTTAAAACACCGTGTGGATGGGGGACGCAGACGAAGAATAAACCCACGGTATCCCCTGCCTGTCGTAAGAGGCGACTAAAAGGGGCGACGAAGGGGTGATCGAATTAGAACCACGAGACTACTTGTAATTAGTACTATTACGCAGGGAACACAATGAGTCGCTTTTACTTGCGCGAGTAGGCCTACATAATAAGTTTGTGATTAGTAGTGACAGTGTGTGAATCAGGGTGGGTGTTACAGTACCTGCCTATGATTAGTACCCACTATGTGAGGAACACCACGGGATAGTACGAGTCCCTGCGATCAGTACACCTATGTGAGGAACACTATAGGTTTACGTTGCTTGTAAATGGCTACAAGCATCATCGATTCAGTATTGTGCTTTAGAAGCAGTCCCTTGGTCAGTAATACTATTGTTTAACGCTAGTTTTTCGGAATGTGGGGCATTGCGGATCGGATCCACTGATTGTTTTAAATTCATATCCATCCATTCATTCTTCGTCTTCATGTTTTGAATTCTGGTCAGTGGATGATTTTGGACTTTTAAATTGTCGTTACATTTCGTCTCATTTCGTACCATTAGGGGGCGATGACCTAGATGTTGGGCCCATTTAAACAACAAGCATCATCATCGAATCTCCTTCAGGACACATGATGGGTGAAGCTAACACGGTAAGCATCAAGATCCTCCTTTCTGGATAAAAATACAACAACCGGAAATACGGTTCTTTCAAGTGGAAGCTCAATTTTCTATCTCAAGAGAAATGAATCCATGCAGTACAGTGTAGAAAATAGCGGTACTGATGCGTCCGCAAAGTAACAATGCTATCACGAATCTCCCTGCACAAATAGCCACCGTAGAGCTACAGATAGCTTCAATGCGCACGTTTAGGCCCCGCAGTCGAAGTTCGAGCCAAAACCGAAGCAGAAAGGAAGTACGATCGAAACGGAAAGTACTGTTGCTATCACTTCATATTTAATAATAAGTGTTTCCCTGACAAATGCAAGCCTCCATGCTCGTAGAAAAATCTGGAAAGCTCCAAAAAGTAGTAGAGTTGGTAGCAAGCTCTATTACTGAAAATAGTAAGGATTGCCCAGTGTATTTGTACTTGACAAATCACGGGTTTTCACTTCCTAATGGATAACAATCAACAATCAACTGAGCTCCTGAAATATTAAAAGTTTTATATCTAAATTGTCCATCCACTCTATAGCCATTCTAGAGGCTTCAGCAAAATCTTCCAGCGATCCCAAATACGCCCTGTTGCGACATTCGGTAACAATATGCCGGATACTCTGTTTTTCCGCACCACAGTCACGGTTACGTGAAGTTCTCATGCCCCACTTACACAGCAGCGAGCCACATCTCCAATGGCTGGTCCGTACCCTGTTAAGGGCAACCCACGTTTACGTGGCAAATCAAAATCTGCTGGTGGATGTTGGGTATTAAACAGAGATTGCAACTCCTTCGGAGGTACATCGCTCTATTCCTGTCTCAATTCTACTGAAGCGTTAAACCCTCTGTTGATCAGTTCTTTCGCTTTGAGTATAGCCGGGGAACGTTATTTTAATCGGCCAAATCTATGGAGCATGTCTTCATGCATGGGAAGACCGACGTTCGCTGATATTTCTGTGAACCCACGGATCAGATTATTTAATCTCCTTATTCTTGGAGGTTCGATGTGGCTCAATACGGGTAACCAGAAAAGAGGAGTAGACTGTACTGTACCACTAATGATGCGCATTGTCTGATTCAGAACTGTGTCGATCTGCGTAACATGTGGACTCTTCAACCATACAGAGCAACAGCACTCTGCTTCGAGTAGACTAAACCCATTGCTGATGACCGAAGAGTGGACGCAGTAGAGTGAGACGTTCAATGGGTTGTTTGTTGTTGAGGTGGAAAAAGCAGGTTTCTGTTTTGCTGATGCTTAATATCAGACACCACTTTTGGAATTATCCACACAAATTATTAAGGTCTGCATTTAGAATTTCTGCTATGACATTCACAGTGGACTGCTGAGAAATAATATCAAGGTCATCAGTATAAGCAAATTGATGGGAGGTAGTAGAAGGGATATCTGCAATATACAGTTTGAATAACAAAGGGGAAAGCACAGATCCTTGAGGCAGCCCATTATTGAGCACTTTAAGTTTACTATCCTTATTATCCATCACAACCTGGATCACCCTATTCGATAGCATGTTGTTTATGAGCTCCGAGATTGCTTTACAGCCTGTAAGTTTGATGAACTTGTACATTAAACCTTCTCTCCATACAGTATCGTATGCAGCTGTGAGGTCTATAAATACAGCTCCACATTTCCTTTCACAACCTGCCTCAATATGGGTTGTTAAAGCAAGAACCTGGTCTTCACAACTACGCCTAAGTCTAAAACCTGCCTGTTCGACTGGAGGGATGCTTAAAATCTGAGGTCTAATTCTGTTGTATATAAGCCTCTCCAGGAGTTTATAGCAAACACTCATCAAAGCAATTGGACAATAGTTTTCAGGAAAACCTGCCGCTTTCCCTGGTTTTAGGATGGCTATGATCTTAGTCCGTTTAAACTCCGACGGAAACTTTCCAGTGTGCAAGATATTTGTGAAAAACTGCGACGACCATTTCCTTACATTCTCGCCACAGTGTTTGGGGAATTCAGGGTGGATACCATCAAAACCAGGAGCTTTTCTGTTCATTTCTTTCAGGGCTGCCACTAGCTCCTCCTCAGTAAAAGGGTCAGAGAATCTGATGAAGCACCACACTGTATTTTCTTCTTTTCTCATGGGTTAGTTGTTCTTTTAATAAGCTTTTATGATTTTTGTCAGGTTTTATTTTTGACAAACTAGCAAGGCGGCTAGCAATTTGATTGGGTGTCACAACTGATTTAGGTTGAGGTGTATTAGGCACTCCTCGTAACTTCGTTAACAGGCTCCAAGCCTTTCTGCTGGAATGCTTGAAGTTACAGTCGTTATGGTTTCTGTCCACTTGCAATGCCTGGCCTCATTTATTATGAAGGAGGTCATCAGCAACGTCAGTTCCTTCAGTCTCCTGAAAGTCATTGTGAAGTTTTTCGCATATATATTAGGTATATATTATTTTCTCACTCCCCTGGGAATGCGTTTCTTTGCAGTACCTGATACAACTTTAACAAATCTACTGTAGTTATTGACATTAAATGGAATCTATCTTATACTAATGTCAAGATCAGAAGAAAACTTATCTCGGTTGGCTTTATCAAAATTCCAAGATGGCAGTGGTGATGATCTAATAAGAGATATCTGAAGGCCTACTTCTATGAGAACAGAACGATGTTGACTATGTGAGAAATTTGTGAGTACTTTACGGATTGCAGGTAAACTGACGCCCTGATGGTCACTTGAAACAAAACGTAAGTCAGGATTGCTATCTGATTTCCATCTCGCTATCCTGAAAGTGCCTCTCTATTTTTTTGGGCTGAAGATTAGTCGCTCTTGAATTTGCTTATGCCCTCTATGTTGATTTGAAGATTATTGACGTCTGACCAATCCGCAGGCTTCTCTCCACATAAATCATTAGTTGAATATCCCCATTGAGTATGATGACTGTTAAAGTCTTCCACATAAACTATAGGATGTTCAAAGGTTGGAAGAACATTATCGGGTCATAGTACACCTGGGGGTTTGTATGTGTTCACAGCAGTCAAATTATTAATTTCTATCACGATGTTAAAAATGCAGTCTCCATAATTTGTTAGAATTAGGTGAGCATTGGTGATGGAGTCACGAATATAGACTGCAGTACCA
The DNA here is from genome assembly GCF_040414725.1 of Anabrus simplex. NCBI lineage: Eukaryota > Metazoa > Arthropoda > Insecta > Orthoptera > Tettigoniidae > Anabrus > Anabrus simplex. Next base: position 382,687,989 of record NC_090265.1, read on the forward strand.
TAGCATCGGTGTAAAGTAGCTCCCAGTAATCTATAGCCAGGGATGCGTCCTCGTGAATGTAACTTTGATTCATCAGGTGTGTGAGTTTCTTGAACACATTAGATCAATGCCATAATCCAGTGAAAGTTCGAATAAGTAGTCGCTCTTGGATTTGCTTATGCCTTCTATGTTAATTTGAAGGATTCTTAAGGCAGGGTCGAGAGTCTTTGTTGATTGGCTCTAAAAAGAGCTGGTATTGAATGCTATTTCTTTGTGTATCATTGACCAGCAGATCTTTAGAGATAGTCTGATCGCCAAGTGCTGACGTTCAGTTCAGCAATGGAAAGTTAATTTCAACTACCTTACCAGGGGCACTACGGGCAGGAATCAGCTTCATCCCCCAGAGTCGGATGACATATACGAAGGCTGGAATGTGAGAGTCCCGTTTAGTAGACGTTTTGATAGGAAAGTGCAACGACATAACTATAGTCTGTTGCCCTGTATTAAAAAGAGGAAAGAGAGAGAAGGGCCATGAAACGCGGGCGAATTGCTCTATGGGAGTCGCAAACCTAATACTGTTGGGGGCGGAAGAGAATAAGAATTGACCAAGGGAAATCGGATGGTAAAGATGAAGGTAAGGGAGGTGAAAAGACTTGTTTTGGTTGTCTGGAGCATAGATGATATATTGTGTGTGTTTTCTCACGTTCTCCCAGGTTATCAGATAGAATTCACTCACTAAATACACAGGGCTTACGACAACGACGTCTCGAGGCCTTTGAAAAGATCGACAAACCGCAGTGTCTTCAGTTCCGTTTGACCTCTTTCGTGGAATGTTGCAACAACTGCTAATCTGCTGTGCTGGAATAATCTTATCTCCTTTCGTTTAGTAGTATTTGCTCTTCGAGTCTTGTCAGTGTAGAATTTCTCCTGAGATGAGGTGTACAGTGTAGTTCAAATGTACTCCCGGTGTCTGTTCCACCGAATCGTGAGTTGGCATTCTCTTCACCGCGCATGTACAAGTTACCAGCAATTCCTTCTTGTTTATATTTCAGGCGCAGGACATTATTTCCACCCGAGTTTAATTAGAGGCGGTTCATTAAATGTTATAATTCTTAAACTGCAAACTGTTTCACATGACGGATGTCCATTATTTAGAAAAAAGTTTGACCTATCCGGTACTGGCACAGGAAGACACCATGCTCTTTTAGCGTTCGCTTATTGAATTGCTGTGTGAGGGCACAGTTGCATAGTTATGTGCCATTTGATTATATTCTTGATTATATTTAGCTTTATTTATAATTAGTATAAGGTCGCGTTTGACTCCTGTGTTACCGAGCGAGTTGGTCGTGTGGTTAGAGTCGCGCAGCTTTGAGCTTGCATTCGGGAGATAGCGGGTTCGAACCTCACGGTCGGCAGCACTGAAGATGGTTTTCCGTGGTTTCATATTTTCTCACGAGGCTGTACCTTAATTAAGGCCACGGCCGATTCCTTTGCAACCCCTAGCCCTTTCTTATACCTTCGTCGCCATAAGACCTATCTGCGTCGGTGCGACGTAAAGCAGCTTGCAATATATGCAAAAATTATACACACCTCCATTTAGTAAATAATAGTTACCGCAGCAACCCACAGGTTATGAACATAATGTAGTGCAGTCATTTTCATTCTGTCGTGGTGCTAAGTCGACGAGCTGACCAGAGGACGGAGCATGAAATTGCTGTTCGTTATCCGCTGTGGTAGGAAATTTAACTGTACTGTACGTTCTTATGAATATTTTGTTTGTTTTTTTGTTTTTATAGTTAAACTTTCACTGCATTGTATCGTATTTCTAAATACGGTATTCCTAAATGCGGTTAAACATTTTTTCCTCGTAAAGTAATTTCAGTTTAGGGTAGATTTAAAAAACCCAGAGCCGGGCTGAGGAGCTCAGGCGGTAGAGCACTGACCTTCTGAGCTCAAGTTGGCGGGTTCGATCCTGGCTCAATCCAGTGCACAAGTACGTCAATCTCGTATCAGTAGATTTACTGGCACGTAAAAGAACTCTGTGGGACAAAATTCAGGCACCCTGGCGTCTCCGAAATCCGTAAAAGCAGCTGGTGAGGCGTATAAGCAATAATATTATTGTTTATTACATAACTCAGAATATTGGTACCGTTTTTTCAGCGGTATTTGCTGGCCTTTTCCTCAAGCAGCACAGGCTGGATGTAGTAGTGTATTTATGTACGCATAGATGTGTTTCATTAATGCTTTCTTACCCTTGATTGACTAATTTCCCCGTAGAGTAATTTTGTTAGTTTTACTTGAAAATTTGGTCTTGGTATGAAACCTCTTGTATTCAAAATGTGATAGTCTACTCTCTCTTCTTGTTTGATAAAATCCAATTGTTAATTCTAATGTACATTCACAATTACAGCCCTCTGTTATGTGTTACTAAAACTAAAGTATTATGTACAGTAGCAAACTACAAATTGAACCAAATCATTTAGTGCACATTTTTACTATACGTTTACACATTTTAGCTTTTAGTGCTTCCTTAATGTACTGTTTTAACCGTGAGGAATGAGTTCGTTTTCGTTGTAATCTCTCTTTCAGTTCGCGTCACATTGCTCCTGTATCGAAATTAGTATGGTTCAACTGGGGGCCTGTGAGCCACAGTCTACCATCTTAACCATAACCGGCCCTAGAAGAAATTTAGAAAGCTACTAACATTGAATCGGTTAGGAGCGCGAAGCTGTGAGCTCGCATCCGGGAAATAGTGGGTTCGAACCCCACTGTCGGCAGCCCTGAAGATAGTTTTCCGTGGTTTCCCATTTTCACACCAGGCAAATGCTGAGGCTGTACCTTAATTAAGGCCACGGCCGCTTCCTTCCCACTCCTAGCCTTTTCCTGTCCCATCGTCGCCATAAGACCTATCTGTGTCGGTGCGATGTAAAGCAACTAGCAAAAAATAAAAAATAAAAACCCTAACATTGAATCAGATAACCTGCATTTTGCTTAACGTTCTAACGGTCTGCCTAGTGTCATCCATCTCATTTCATGGTTCATATACCTCAGTATGGAGGCCATGACTCTCACCAGTCGTACCCGAGAAGAAAAGCGTTGGATGAAGTCTTCAATGAAATTACTGACAAGAAGTAAGCATACAGCCGGTTTCCGTTCCTCTGGTACATCAGTGAGTTCGGGAGTTTTCTCCATGTCGCTGACAGGCCAGTCTATGGCTGGTAGAGTCAGGATGGCCCCGCCCACCGTAACTGGTTGTCTTGAAGATGTGGTTCAATCCCCCTCGAAATGATATCAGCTGGATTGTCTTGTGACATCACATGGTTCCATTGTTCCACAGATGACAGTTGTTGTATCTCAGACACTGGGTTACCAACAAGTATTTTCCACGATGCGGGCTCTCCTGCAAAGTAAGTTAGTACTATTGTAGTATCTGTCCAATAATAGCTTTGTTCAGTATTTTAGGTTAAGTGCATTTCTAACCTTATCCATTAATTTTACAAGGAGCAATGCACCAGATAGTGGGAGGGAATTCTATTTCAGGGGTGCTACTCTGGATTTGGAGCTTAACAACATTACTGTTACATTATCCTTGACATCTATACTCCGTAGGTAGACAGTTGCTCCAAAGGTCCTTTCTGAAGCGTCAGAGAATCAATGTACCTTATATCTTTTAATTTCCCGTCTCCAGTCACTCTTCGATAGATGCGAATGTCGTTGAGTGATGGCAAATGTGCCTCAAACTGTTCCCAAGTAGTTAATAGCTCAGGAGGGAAACTCTGATCCCAGTCCACTTTCGCTTGCCACAAGTGTTGCAAGAAAACTTTACACTTTATGATTACTGGACCTAAGAGTACCAAAGGATCGAAAATGGATGAAAAGCAGGATAACACACTACGTTTTGTCCAGCATGTGGTCTTCTGGGTGTGACTCGTAGCTACAAACTGGGAGATGTCCTTTAGAGGATGCCACAGTAGTTCCAAGGCCTTAGTGGTACCCTCTTCCTTGTTATGCAGACTCCAGGGCAGTTGTGATTCTTGGTACTCAAGAGGTATGTACTCTAAAAGAGTGTGATGATTAGCACACCATTTACGAAGAGGAAAGCCTGCGCTACTGAGTCGTTCGATCAGCTCTTGTTGCAGACTGAGTGAATCTTCAATGGTATTTGCTCTACTCAGAACATCATCAACATAGAAGTCTCTTCGCGCCAAAATAGTTATTTTTTATTGCGAATCAAAAATGTTACGGCGACACAAAGGAAATTTCGAGCTGTATTTCAAATTAGGTGGGCACCAGCAAGGAACACCATCCTTCGCTTATACAGAAACATTGAAAAACAAGGCAGTGTGAAGGAAGAAAAGCGACCACGTGCACCAGCAGTTCGGTCTCCTGTGGGTCGCCATGCAGCGTAGCCCATACAAATCAACACGGGGAGCTTCAAGAGGAAGTGAAATATTGCGCCATTCAGTTCAAAGAATGTTACACGGTGAACTTCAGTTGTACCCGTGCAAAATGACTGTACTACACAAGCTCACAAATCTTTACAGGCAGAAGAGATTGCAGTGCGTCTTATGGACTCAAGATGAAGATGAAGTGCTGTTTAACACTTGGTTCTCTGATGAAGCCTATTTTCATCTCAACGGCGCAGTTAATAAACAAAATGTGCGGTTTTGGGCTACAGAAAAACCAGACATTATTCATGAAAAAAAAAAAAAAAGGGAAAAACACGTATGGAGAACAAGTGAGTCTGTGGGTAGCTCTGTTAAGTCATGGGTTAATTGGACCATTTTTCTTCAGTCAGACAGTTAATGCACAGCGATACAAGGACATGCTGCGGAATGAATTCATGCCTCAAATTCTCGCTATCCCTATTCATACGCAGTGGTTTATGCAAGATGTTGCAACACCTCGCACAGCTAACGATGTTCTTGAGTTTTTGAGGGGAGTATTTGGTGATCGTGTAATGTCTCTTCGTTACCCACAGTACAGCAATAATGGCGGATTCTCATGGCCTCCTTAAAGCCCTGATTTAAATCCTTGTGATTTATTTGTATGGGGCTATTTGAAAGAAAAACTCTTCGCTTCAAGACCTCAAAGTCCCATGGAAATGAGTGCTCGGATTGTGCAGCTCTGCAGTGAAGTTCATGAAGACCTCTGCCGCAAAGTCGTCAGAAACATGCGTACTCGTCTCGAAGAGGTTATCCGCCACAGTGGAGTTCACGTTGAACCTGTGATATAGTGTATGTATTTCCAGGGTCCAAGCTGCCTGTGTCTAAAATTTAATTACTGTTCTATGAAAAATAAAGTTGTTATTCTAAAATTAAATGTGGCAACTATTCGTGCGCCACCCAGTAGGATTTGCCTGTACATTTTTGTATCATCTGCAGTGAAGCCATACTTGTGTGTTCTAAATCGCAAGATGATAGAATACAAGTCTTCTTGCACCGTAGGTCCAACCATCAAGATATCGTTCAGTGGGTAGTTACTAGTAGTTTTAGCCTCAAACGACTCTGACCTGAGCCGCACCTCATTTCTTTCATATCTTAGTTTTGTACTTTACAAGATATCGCATTCTTTACGATGTCATAGATCGGTCTGTTATGGCTGCTTAGTGTTCTCTATGCCTGACTTGACATGTAGTCCGTCCCCGATTAGACAGATGGCACCTCATGTAACGGAGGATTGCCAAAGCGTTTCTTTCTAGCTTATCTTTGATTCGTGTTATCTCTGGGCTTCGGACAATAGTGACTTTTAAAGAAAAGATGGAGACTTTGGTTTACGAAATGGGTTTCATCTATATAAATGGTTCTACAAAAAGATTCAAACTTTATCTTGGATGGCTCTCTTAGCGTAGAGTCAGTGAATATGACTACTTAGTGTCAATGAATATGACTTCTCCAGTCACAAGGTATTTATCTTACTTATCCTTTCTTGGCTTGCCGTAGTTATGCTAGGTTGTTTTCTGAGAGATCGCTATTTAGTGTATTATTCTTTTATGATTTTGCTGCAGACTTATTTAATTGTCCTTCCTTTCTCTTCATGTCTGCTTGTTATGTAATCGTTCCTACATAGAGCGAAAGGTAGCGCCGATCCGATTATTCGTGTGTGTGATGTGTTTGTGGATTTTGATTGGAGACCTTTTATTTCTCAACGTCCTCGACGTCTGGCTCGAGCTTATGTTTTGCATTATGGTTTTACGCTGATACTATACGATTCATGTGCGACTTGGTGTGTGTGTGATATGAATACGTGTCATGCAGCGTGTATGTTATTTACGTTGTGTGTTTTGACTGTGTGAGCCAGGATTCTTTGTGGTGTCCCAGGTATCTGATTCTTGTCATAACGTGTCTTGATATTGTATTTTTTATTCACTCTGCTTCGCATATTATTGGTCAGTGAGTGTGTGTGGGTGTGGAATGGTTATCGGACCTCTGTTACTTTTCAGAATCTTATGGATTTTTGCTTTTGTCACTATTCTTATTTTATCTCGTTATTGTTGCTGGCTTCCTCAGCCAATTAATTGTTTATTTCGGGATTCTGCTCTCATTTTACTTGCTTTATGACTCACGTTTATTTCCGTAACTATGGCAACTCCTTTTCTTACCTCCTTGTGTTCCATATTTGTTTACTTTTCTTCCAGCCTTGGTTCACTGGCGTCTTTGATTTAATAATCATATTTAATGCAGCCAATGGCCATATAATAATACAGTTATAAAGCCATAGTGGTCAATGTATAGTTTACATAGCATTTAACTATTAGATAATTTTGTCAGCGAGAATTGTCTGCTTTTGCATTTTATCACATGGTATCTATCACATTGGTCGCCACAGAGTTTACATTGGCACAGTTCACTTGGATCATGGTAGGTTTCTCTCTTGCAGATTTTGTAGTGGAAACCATGGACCGCAAAGCGAATCATGGTGTGCCTCAGTTCATAGTTAGCCGTTATCCATTCCCTGTTGATCATCGCGTCTGTGGAGAAGAAATCTAGCCATATATCTTCCCTTTTGTCCTGAAGTTCCTTTAATAGGCTCTGGTATGCTACCGACGTGGGCAATGATAATTCAAGCCTTAGATCTTCAATATAGAAGGGTTCTCTGGCAAGCAGGTAGACCAAGCGTGATGGGGTAAACTTAGAGACTCCCAAAGCTTTTCTCAGAAATCTAGCTTTTACCTTTTCAATTTCTTTGATGTCTTTCTTTTGCAGTTCCCAGATTAGTGTCAGGCCGTAGGTTAATATCGGTGAGATCTTTCGCTTAAACACTTTCAACGCAGTTTCCAATGAAATTTTCTGTATATTCTGAATGCTGTTCATGGCAGATATGGCAATTGCCACTTTTTCCTTGATGTGGTAGCTGAAAGTGTTCCCGTTTGTCTGTACTGTTAATCCAAGATACTTAAACTGTGAAACAACTGTTAGTGGTTCTCGTCTGTAGTATATTATATCACTGGCTGCTGGCTTGCCACCTTTCCTGAAAGTCATTGTCATTGTTTTCTTCTCATTTAGTTGCAATCCATTGTGTGTAGCCCATGATGTAAGTTTATTGAATGCTTCTTGAAGGTTTTTTTATTTCACGAGATACCAGTACCATGTCGTCTGCGTATGCATATATTTTTACATTTTCTGAAGCAATGATCCTGGAAATGTCCGCAGTCGCAATATTGAAGAGCAAGGGGCTGATTGGATCTCCTTGTAATACGCCAATCTTCTGTTGTAGTGGGTCTGACACGTCCACATTTTCATCTATCTGTATCATGTTGTTATTCAGAATATTCCTCAAAATTTTTGTGATGTAGTTTTTACCAGTAATTGCTTCTAGTTTCTCAATGATCATAGTCCTGTTTAATAAATCAAAAGCTTTCTTGTAGTCTACGAAGACAGCATGTAGCTTTCCTTTAGGGATTCTTAATGCGTCTTCTATATCTTCTAATAGACATTTTATTGCCTGTAAGGTTGACTTTCCCTTTGTGAATCCAAACTGTTCTTCTGGTATTGCTCCCTCTACTAGAGTGTATAAAAGTTCTGTTCGTAGGCTAGTTAGTATTTTGAAAGCTGTACATTCTAGGGCTATGCCACGATATGAATTTGGATCTTCCGTGTCTCCCTTTCCTTTGTATAGTACTTTAAGAGTGGCAGTTCTCCAATTTTGAGGAATACTTCCTTGTTTCAAACATTCATTATACAGTTTTGTTCATACTTCCTTGAGGTTAGTTGCGGTACTTTTGAGATTTTCATAATATATTCCATCTGGTCCACATGCCTTTTTGTTTTTCGTCGTATTTATCGCTCGTTCTACCTCTTCCACAGTGAAAGGTTCATAGCTAATTGTCGAGTAATCTTCCTCCTTCAGATCGGGTCGCGTTTCGTATGCTTGTAGAACGCTTTTAAAATGCCGCTCCCACGTTTCCAGCGGGATGTCCCTTGGGAAATGTGGTTGTTTTGGTGATCCTATCTTGTACCATTGTTGTTCTGTCTTTTCTATCATTTTTCTCTCTTTTTTTGCCTGGAAGATTTCTTTCACTTCCCTTATTATGTCTTTGTATGTCTTCCTAGCTTCATTATATTGTCTAAGGGATGTGTCCGTTGGTGAATTTCTTGCTCTTCTGAGTGCCTCTAGTGCAACTTGTCTCGCTTTGTAGAAGATGCGATTGAACCATGGCTTCGCCTTCCTGTTTTGATGGATGTTACGTATGATTGCACTCTTAATGAGTCTTTCTTTATTGGTTGTTGCATTATCTGTATCTCCTTTTTGTATTTCTCTTACAATATCTCCAGTATCTGTGTCCTTTAAGATGTCTAGGTCCAATTTTCTTCCTTTAAGTACATTTCCTCTTCCATTTTTAGTTATTGGTGTGCATTGTAGGTTTATTGTGGTGTCCACAGGTAGGTGTTTCCTTGCTACGACGTTTGTTAGTACTTTTTGTTGTGATGATTGACTATTGCTGAACACCAAGTCGATTGTGCTGCAGCCGTTCACACATATGTATGTTAGAGAGTCTTTCTTATTTATAAGGTTTAGGCCTTCCCTTTCCAGATAGTTTACTACGGTCTTTGACTTGTCCTGTTTTATATCAATCCTGCAATTTAGATCCCCTGCTAGTTTTATTATTTCTTTGCGGGATACTGCATTGAGAGCTACAGAGAGATCATCAATGATATCGTTTTCTTTATAGTCTGGTTGAAAGTAGACCGCTATTATTACACAGAGCTTCGTTCTTACTATTAGGGTAGTATCAGATTTTAGTATACTGTGAATGGGGATAGTCTTGTTTTTAAGAGCACTGTGATGCCACCTTTTGGTCTTCCACGTAAACCTTGAGTTGCAAAGAGATGTATACAGTAAAATCCATCGTAACTCCATTCTGTTTCGAGGAAAGTTTCTGTTAATATTACTGCGTCATAAGGTCGGAACAAATTCTCTGGTACTAAACTAAGAGCATTATTTAATCCTTCAATATTCCATAATATCGTTCTTAAAGATTCTTGAGTGTCTATTACGTTTTCTGTAGTTGTTCTTTCCTTATAGATATGCTTCCAGGTTGATACCTTGAGGTGAGCTATCCGTGAAACGTCTCGGAAAACGAAATCGTCTCACTACCACTCCTTTAGGCCAAAACTTCGGATCTTCTGTATCCTTTAGTTGTTTGAATGGGAAGCCTATTTTGAATGATTTGTGGGCTCCCTGTGAGTTCAGATCCTCACAAACAACATTGTCTTTGATTCCCTTCTTTTTAAGGAAGTTTATAACATTTTCACTTGTGGTTTCTTTGGCTAGTTTACCAATGTAGAGCCATGCGTTTTTCTCTGCTGCTTGAAGTAAGTTGTTTGTTGACGTTGAAGTTCCCACGATTACCTGTTGAGAGCGTCTTTGTTGTTTTTTATACACTACCTCTGTATATCTCGGCATGTCAATGCTTTCTTTGTCGTTAGTCTCCAAGCTTTGATTTATAGATTTCAGATTCTGATCACATGCACCACCCGATAGTTGCTTGTGTTGCCGTTTCGCATGGTTGTTTTGCGGAGGATGTGTTTTTCTTTCGTTGCTTATCTTCCAATTTCGTAGAGTCCGCTGACCTATTGTCCCTTGAAAGGTGTTGGTTTGTTAGTTTAGAAAGATTTTTTGCCATTTCGTCAATTTTCTTGCACATTTCTGCACGCATCTCTTCTAGTTCTTTTTGCATGCTTCTTCCCGCTTTATATAGATTGAAGTCCTGTTCACAGTTGAAACATAACCATAGAAATTTTGATTTTTTCTTACTAGTTGATTTTAGCGCGTTAAATTGGCCTTGTTGTAATTCTGCACATGATAGATGGTGCCATCTTTGGCATGGTCCATCGCAGGTCACGGCTGTTTCGTTTTCTTCTACCCTCTTGTCGCAAATAGAGCAGAAATCAATCCTTTTGTCTGCCACACCAGTTGTCAGAGCCTGCTGACTGTTTTTCTCTGACATGATTGATTCTATTTTCTATTCCTTGGATTGGAATAATGAATAGGTTTGCTATTATTCTGATGCGCTAAATTTCCTGATTCCTGACAAGATGACAGTGAACAGGGAATTACGTGTTCTGTTTATTTTTTGAAGAAATAGTCTGCGCTGTTATTCAGTATGGAAAAAATATCAAGATATGGAAAGATAGTACCGTATTTCCTTCTAGGAATTCTTTCTTGCTCTACAAACCACTACGACGAGATTATAATGTAGGAAACTAGCACTTTATATTCATAAATCACTCACTGTATTAATCTAGATGAACCACATTCACTGTGAATAATGATATATAATTGCATCTGTTGAGACACGTCACTCATTCACGCTCTATGGAGATTGTTGAAAGCCTTTTTTTTTTTTTTACAAAAGGTTTTGACTTTGTCTGCGGATCCGTGATAATTTTATTGTGTGAGTCACCTCATGATTGCAAGTGGTCCTTTAGAAAGAAATACTTTGGATAGCGTTTTAATTGCCACTGTCTGGTAATAAATAACAATAATTGTGTCACAGTTCATGATACCTTTGTTGCGACGGTGTAAGGTCGCACTGACTTTCTTCCTTCGAACGTGGGGGAGACATCTTTACTTCCTCTTGTTGCCAGAACCGTTCGAGCTGTATGTGCAGTTCGTTGCTGCGAACAAGACAAGAGGTGCCTTTCTTGCTGGTAGTGTGGTGGTGTCTTACCTGATAACCCCAAACCCAAACCCCATGGCACTACAGCCCTTGAAGGGCCTTGGTCTACCAAGCGACCGCTGCTCAGCCCAGAGGCCTGCAGATGACGAGTGTCGTGTGGTTAGCACGACGAATCCTCTCGGTCGTTATTCTTGGCTTTCTAGACCGGGGCCACTATCTCACCATCAGATAGTTCCTGAATTCTAATCACGTAGGCTGAGTGTACCTCGAACCAGCCCTCAGGTCCAGGTAAAAATCCCTGACCTGGCCGGGAATCGAACCTGGGGCCTCCGGGTAAGAGGCAGGCACGTTACCCCTACACCACGTCTTACCTGATAGATCCAGCCAAATTCAGTGTCCCGTAGTACGGGATGATTTTCTCTCCTGAGTTGACCACGACGCAGTATGTCAAAAAATACAGAAGCCCCCAGTAGTAAATCAACTTCACCTGGTGTACTAAACTGAGGATCCGCCAAGGGAATGTCCCGTGGGAGCTGCCAGTCAGACGTGTCAAGCTGTGTTGTAGGGAGCTGACGAGTTATGCGAGGAAGTACAGCACAAACAATAGGGCGATTCAGTCGGGCTGAGTGGCTCAGACGGTTAAGGCGCTGGCCTTCTGACCCCAACTTGGCAGATTCGATCCTGGCCCAGTCCGGTGGTATTTGAAGGTGCTCAAATACGTCAGCCTCGTGTCGGTAGATTTACTGGCACGTAAAAGAACTCCTGCGGGACAACATTCCGGCACCTCGGCGTCTCCGAAAACCGTAAAAGAGTAGTTAGTGGGACGTAAAACAAATAACATTATTATTAAACAATAGGGGTAGTGTAGTCTGTGACCCTGGATGTAACTTGAATTTGACAAATAGGGCCTATGTGATGATCCAGTTGCCTTAACATCACTAATTCCCCTTATAGGCATTGAGTGCCGACTCAATTCAATCCCCATGTGATCTGCCAAATGCCTGGACATGAAATGCATTTGAGACGCACTATCAATAGAGCTCAACATTGATGCGCATTCCCACGTTTGTCCGTAACCACTACGACGGCTGTTGACAACAGAACTTCTACAAGAGTATACTTGCTCTTCATAGCACAGTAGGTTTGCTGCTGAGTCTGGTTGGTTTCTGTTGTAGTAGAAGCACTGTAGGAAGTACTCTGCTCCTTGTGCAACAGAATATGATGTATGTTATTGCAGATTCGACAGTTTCTTGAACTACACTCCTTCAAAGTATGATTAGCACCCAAACAGTTAAAGCAAAGTTTACACTTCTTGGCGAAATCTATTCTATTTCCAACGCTGGCTTCGTGGAAACCTAGGGCATTTTGTTATGGTGTGAGGAGCTTTACAAAACTCACAATAAGTTGATGTTGTGGCAAAGGACTTCTTACTGCCCTTATCACCGTGCTTGGGTACGACCTGTTGCTTGTCGCTTTGGTATTTTTCGGGGTTGATCAACTTCAGCGTTTGACAAGTATTCTCCAAGAATGCTACTAAATCCTTCAAGCGAAGGAACTTCTTATCTGAGGATTTAACTTCCCAATGTTTTCTAAGATTGGGGCTGATTCGATCTAGCGCTAAGCGAAATAACAAAACCTCATTAAGAGGCACGTCTATCTCCATGAATGCTCAGCAGTTGATTTAACAGTAGCCTACTCTTAAATCTTAGCTGATTCCGTTTCCAGCGATGGAAGGTCTAGCAGTTGCTTAACATGTAGGTCTGCAATCAGTTTGGGGTTGTTATATCTCTGAAAGATTAATTCCCAAGCTACCTTGACAGGTAAGCTTTCAATTAATTTGTGAGGTTCTCCCGATAAACATGATAGCATGGAATATGAAAAATATTTCACATAAGTATACAAACAAGAGAAACTAAGAAGAAAAGAGTACGCAACACACGCTACAATTGATTGTATAGATGGTTTCTCAAAATTAATCTTGAACCGCTGATAGCACCCACCGCTATGTTTATTAACAGATGTTTTCTATGCCTAACGAAGTCCAAACCTGGGATACAAATTTAAGAATTAGGAATTGTTCCCCGTGCTCCCACCATCAAACCTGTGACATATATTTTGCAGTCCATATTGTTCTTTATAATACGACTGTTGGGCAATAAATACTCTCCTTCTCTAAATCCACTTCTTCTGGTTTTCCAGAATGCGATTCAATTCGCACAGTTGGGTCATTGATCATTTCGTTTTTGTTTTCCCGTACTTCCATTTGCCGCCAATCCAGACACTTCCTCTTAGATCATATAGCCTCGTTCTTTGAGGGCGCCGGCCATCTTGATCGAATCTTGTGGTGTCGACTATTTCTCAAAACATCTCCGAACGGACAAGCACCCAGGACATGGGCAAGTGTTTCGTGCTCTCTGCGGCAACGCCGACAGAGGGTGTTGTCCAGGGACCTGCCCGATAAGGAGCGAACTGCGACAACGTGAGCTGTCATCTTGACGCCGCGCCATTCTGAACATGAAAGACCATGGTTATCAGATATCCACTTATTAAATGGTGTGTATTCCATAAATAATGTGACACCCTTATCCTTATGGGACAATTTACTCCAGATATTACGTTCTCGTACATCAGTACGAATCTTCCTGGTATCAAGAAATCCAGTGCGACTGTTGATTAGGTCAATCGCTTCAATGCCAAGTTGATTCATGCAGTCGTAATTCTCTGCTTTAAGATCCCGTGTGCCATTTATATAAGGGTTTTTCTCTCTCTAATCAAAACCTGACATATGGTTGTATGTTGAAGTCGAGCTTCCCAAAAGGTGCAAATGAGACCAATGCCTTTTTTCCTTGCCGTGTATAGCATATTGTCTGGCATGGTAGTTGAAAGACCTCAAAGAGAGTGCGTTTTGTTACCTTACTTGCATCGGATATACACTTTTGTGGAAATTTATGCAAAGATGTTGCCTGGAATGGATATACCGGGCGAGTTAGCCTTGCGGTTAGGGGCGCGCGGCTGTGAGCTTGCATCCGGGAGATAGTGGATTCGAATCCCACTGTCGGCAGCCCTGAAGATGTTTTTCCGTGGTTTTCCATTTTTCACACCAGGAAAATGCTGGGGCTGTACCTTAATTAAGGCCACGGCCGCTTCCTTACAATTCCTAGGCCTTTCCTATCCCATCGTCGCCATAAAACCTATCTGTGTCGAAGCGACGTAAAGTCACTAGAAAAAAAAAATAAAAAAATGGATATATGGGTGTTAGTGATTGAACAGTTTAGAATTAGGAATTTCCGGTCTGTTTGCAGCAAAGGTGAGTTAACAAGAATATTTACACGGTCTCGTAATTTTTTCAGATTGGGTTGAGTGTCAAATAACAGTTCGCCGGAGAAGTTTATGGCTAGATATCATATTGATTCACGGCGGGCTTGTGCTCTTTATTTATTGTTGATTTATACTGATGCTTTCCTCTGAATATTTCCCTTTTTGACGCATACAGTTACATATTTTGAAACATTTATGTCGGGGCCTATTTCAAGAAACCGTTGTGGGGCAATTTTTGTCAGTTCAGCTGCTGCTTCCGCACTGTTACCGATGATTACCGTGTCATCTGCGAAACTCCTGATCGTCAGTGTTCTCCTTTGATTTTCCGTCGTTTCCCATTTTCACACAAGGCAAATGCTTGAATGTACCTTAATTTTTTTTAAACAATTTTGTTTTACGTCACACCGACACAGATAGGTCTTATGGCGACGATAGGATAGGCCTAGGAGTGGGAAGGAAGCGGCCGTGGCCTTATTTAAGGTACAGCCCCAGCATTTGCCTGCTGTGAAAATGGGAAACTACGATAAACCATTTTCGGGGCTGCCGACAGTGGGGTTCGAACCCACTATCTCCCAGATGCAAGTTCAAAGCTGTGCGCCCCTAACCGCACGGCCAACTCGCCCGGTGTATACCTTAATTAAGGCCATGGCCGCTTCCTTCCCGTTCCTAGCCCTTTCCTGTCCCATCGTCGCCATAAGACCTGTCTGTGTCTGTGCGACGTAAATAGACTTGGAAGAAAAAGTTCTCTTTTGATTAGAGGGAAACCATATTGACTAGTTGTGGATTCTTCAGTTAATTATGTTGCTAAATTATACAGAGTAGGAGATAGTGGAGAACCTTTCAATGCTCCAAGTTTAAATTGGATGGGATTAGTTTTCTGGTTTCGTGTTTCGATCTGCGTACTATTATCTTATTGTAAATTCATAGTAAGATTGGTCAATTTATCGAGGATACCTGTTGAATCAAGAGTCTTCCTTCGAAGGTGTCCTACATTGTCAAAAGCTTTTCTGATATCTAAAAACACTACGCAGGCGTCGGTTTTTTTTTTTAGCCGAATGCAAAGCCGCCCTAATATTGACACATTTAGATTTATACCTGGGGAGTTATTGAATCCCCTCTGGTTCTAATTGAAGCAGATATACTGACGAAGCATTTGGTCTAGTACTACAAATCGACGAAATAATTTCTTAGACAATTTCGTTCTTAATTGTCCGTACAATTATGTAATCGGGACTGCTTTCCGTGTCTACTGAAATGCTCGTTATTGCAGCATTTACCTCTTCTTTGGAAAAAAAGTTATTAAAAATTTCGTTTGCTCAGTAAGTTCAGCTTCGTTACCTTCCGAAGGGTATTCCGGTCTCAACTTATTATTGAGCTTGAAAGTGGGGTTGGAAAAGTACAAGGTGACCCAAAGTCCCCTTAACATTTGACGAGGCAATGCTTCACGGAATATTCGAGGTAGAGAGGTAATAATTGACAAACATGATTGGCATGACATGGAGTTTTATTGGCACCAAAATAAAGTAAATAAAGCTTCACTAACAGTGCCTTTTCTGGTAACGTTAACATTCTTCGCTGGCAGGCGCATCTGACGCCCTCTCTTAGAACAGCTCCTTTTATACCGTAAATGGGTCTCATGCGCCATCACTGACGTATTGCTGTCCATCGACACCTGTTGGCCGATTTGTGCACTCGTTGTTGATGTCAGTAAAACCCCATGTCATGTCAAGCATGTGTGGCCATTTGTACCGGACGTGTTGCTGTCCAGCGCCATCTGTTGGTCATTTTGTGTACTTTATTCCGATTTCAGTACAATCCCATGTCATTCCAATCATGTGTGTCAATTATTACCTCTCTACCTCCAATATTCCATGAAGTATTGAATCGTCAAATGTTAACGAACTTTTTGGTCACTCTGTATGTATGTATGTATGTATGTATGTATGTATGTATGTATGTATGTATGTATGTAAGTAAGCTATTTATGTCTAGAGTGCATAAAAGGTGCTTCACATCCGAGTACTGTGCGAATAGCTTTTCTACGTTGACTGTAATAGTGGAAGTGGTTAACAGTTAATAACTACTGGGAAATGTTTGTCGCTACCGTACTTGCATAATTCTCGCCCTGCCTGTCATCTTAAAGGGCCTTCTCCGAATAATCTCTGGTTATGAGATGAGAGAATGACATCAGTAGAGTTCTGCACGGATATCCGCGAAGTCAGTGTCTTGGCGGATGCAAACTGTATGGCAGTGCGGATATTTTTTCTGATAATTTTTAAATAATGCAGTTTATTGATTTTCACTCAGGTATACTCGTTATTTTTGCTTGTGGTTAGGCGACCCTTGGCATTGGCATGGGAGAATGGTGGTATGTTAAGACCGTTGAGACCATAAAACCGTAAATCACCGAGCTCGATAGCTGCAGTTGCTTAAGTGCGTCCAGTATTCAGTATTCGGGAGATAGTGGGTTCGAACCCCACTGTCGGCAGCCCTGAAGATGGTTTTCCATGGTTTCCCATTTTCACACCAGGCAAATGCTGGGGCTGTACCTTAATTAAGGCCACGGCCGCTTCCTTCCCACCTGTCCCACCGTCGCCATAAGATCTACCTGTGTCGGTGCGACGTAAAGCAACTTGCAAAAAAAAAAAAAAGAAAGAAAAGAACGTAAATCTGACCTAAGCCTAACTGGCTCCTGGGCGTAATCAGTGGAAGAAAGAAAGGAAGGAAGGTAGCTCAATATTTTGGTAGTTGTCGTTATACGAAATCCCTCATAAACTACGACTGAAAGAGGGGGGGGGGGGTGTAGCTGGTGCCAGATATCAGGTCTATTCTAACATGTTACCAGATCTATCCGTTTCAATATCTTCGGTGTAATATAGTGTAATATATGCGGATGCAGATAATATTTTGTATATCCGCGCAGGGCTCTACATATCAGGGGAAGCGGATTGACTGGCTGCGTAGATGCTCGCCCTGCGTTTTCAATGTTTCAGGATCTAAATCCGGCGCAACATACTAGATTTTAAGCGTACTTAAATATAAGGGATTAGTGTCAGTTGATTTACTCCTTGTATGGGCAAAATTATAGCACTTACGTGTCTTAATGTAGGGAAACTAATCACCACTACCACCACGACGGGGCGCTAAACTCACAAGAAGTAAATACATTCATTGAAAGAAAAAGAATGTGATGTCGTTATTGCGTGGCTTCAGTACTACAAATTACTGATGATCTCGTACGAGATCCGCTCTTGAATAACTCATCTGTCCTGGCTGATGAAATTACGTAAGTCCTGGCGATATGGTTGCTTGCTCACCTATAGCAAATGTAGTTTTATAAACTGGCTTAGTCTTACCGGCCCAGTAATCAAGAGGCTCAACGCTGCTAAGGTGGTGATGTTAGCTTGAGATTAGATAGAGCACTGAGAGTTCATTGATCACTTAACACAAGCCGGCATTTCTCGGTAAGAACTCCTTATAACTGTTCCTTGTTACCTGGATTTTCATTTAACTACAGACTGTATATTTGTTATTCTTTACTATTGATTTATAGTGATTCGTGAATAGATAAACTATATTTTTATGGCATTTATTAGGGGTGCGCAACCATTGTGAACCACGTCCACCTTTTTATATTTTGATATGGATCGTGAAAAAGATACTGGAAACTCTAATCTGTTCACTGCTATAGTGAACCAAGTCATGAGTTAATTTATTTGCTGTCCCAGAGTTGGCAGCAAGTGAAGGAAGTTTTCGGTACTTCCTCAGCCATGCCGAACTAAGTCCATATTATAATAGCTGTACCTGCTTTACAATACAGTAACTGCAATACATCAAATAGCTAAAGTGAACTGAGTAATGATTTTCAGTATTGTGGTGAAGGATATGTTCCTTATTCATCTTTTGCATCTGAAGATGAATAGTCTCGGAAAATGTTATTGTTAATTCATTCATTCATTCATTCATTTGAAAGTAGCAAAATAGCCTCACTTCACTGTATTTTGCCATATTTATGCTTACATTACCTCTTCAGTGTAATTCATTGTCTATTAATTACTTTTATGTATCATTTATTCAAATATTGTTAGACGGATGGACTTCGTCCACTATGGTTCCCCAAAAACTTGTTTTCGTATTTGAAACCTTTTTGTGCCATTATTTTAGTTATTTTAAAAATCCTGTCTCTTCGATCCTATTAATTTCGTGTATTCACGCCTACATATGAATACGTTGCACATTGCAAGTACAGTATACGATGATTTAGAAGGTGAATATGTAGCCTGATCCTGGCATGAAGCCTGATTGTGTAGGGTATATACGTACTAAAGTTGTATGGCAGTTAAGTTATATCGTAGCTAGTTTCTCTTGCGGCCTCAATTCAAATTCCAGGTGTTGCCTTTTCTAATTTTTTTTTTTTTTTTACAAGTTGCTTTATGTCGCACCGACACAGATAGGTCTTATGGCGACGATGGGACAGAAAAGGGATGAGATGGGAGTGGGAAGGAAGCGTCCGTGGCCTTAATTAAGTTACAGCCCCAGCATTTGCCTGGTGTGAAAATAGGAAACCACGGAAAAAGCATCTTCAGGACTGCCGACAGTGGAGTTCGAACCCACAATCTCCCGAATAGTGTATATTGGCCGCACTTAAGCGACTGTAGCTATCGACCTCGGCTCAAATTTTTAAACAAAGAGTTATCTTGTCCCTAACGTAACCGAGGAGTACGATCAGGGGATTTAAAGTAAACCTCGCAATCGACCTTGAAATGCGCTGTTGAGATATATCGGATTAAACTCTTAATTTTTGTACATTGATACTAGATTATTAATCACCATATTTCGTGTCCTCGAGATCAACATTCTTCAAGCTCAGTCATACTGTAAAAGAGCAAAGCCAAATCCAACTTTATTGTGAGGTATATTGGTTATTAAATGTGTTCTTTTGTTCCAGAGAAGGTTCTTATCTAGGTGGTGGTGGTATGTTTTTTAAATGTAAGCAGTAGAGGCTTCAGCCTCACTTTTCCCTGAAATCCAGATACTTAGTCATGTCAACTACTTGCGGAGTCCCCATATCGTATGCCTGACTCTCGTCACTCGATAAGTGCCCCAGGTTAGCTTACAGTGAAAAAAGTGGAGAATCGTCTTTAAAGCGTGGACACTGGGTACCAGTAACTGGTCAGACATGAACAGGATCTTAGGATTTTATTGTTTGTTGAATTTCATTTAGAATACAATACTGTTGAAGTGTTATGGTCCCTCTGTAAGCGGGTGTATTGAATGTATAAAAACCTCATAAAACATACATTTTCTGAGCCCAGATTGGCAAGTTCGACTCCGCCTGAGGATAGTTGCCCAGTTGTACTTCCTCTTAAAACAGTAACTACCACCCCCTCGATCCTGCCTCAGTCCAGTGGTATATGCAAGTGACCCTGTACGCTAGCGTGGATTTTACCGGCTCGTAAAAGAACCGTAGACATTTTGGCACCTCGGCGTCTCCGAAAATAACAAAAGTAGTTAATGATAGTAATAACATTTATTAAACACAATTTGTACATAAGAGTTGTATATTACACAATTTTTTTATGAACTGCGTAAAATGTCAGCGAGTTTGTCCTTGCTATGCTATCAAGTAGATGATACTGTTCACAACATTGTCCGCATAGAGTGCAGGAACATGGAGATGACGCCTGGTGAAACCCTCGTTGGATGCAGATTTTGAAATGAAATCCATGCGCTGCCATTCTCGTATATACTGTACGTGTCGCAGTGGGAAGTCAGAAGCCTTCCATTCATCTGTGCTCGTGGCCGGTGTGTGATAGAAGCCTTCCTCTATTGTATTAGCTTTTTCTTCCCTTTCCCTTATATGAGTTTTGTATGCTGGGGTTTGCGGCAGATTCTTCTTTATTGCTACCTCCCTGATGAAGTCTGTGTCTGCTAGTAGATAAACGAGTCTGGTCCTTGTTGTTTGGGATAACCGAAGGGCTGTCCATAGATAGGTTGATTTCATGGCCTGCAGCCTCTTTACATTAGCGGGAGTAAGGTGGATCCAAGTTTTGATGATTGCGTAACAGGCTATAGGGGCAATCTTAATGTGAACAAGTTTTAGAGCTGTGCCAAGTGATAGGTTTTCAATGTTCTTTGTGTCGAAGATGGCTCTTAATTCCTGCACTGCATCTTTCTCCTGTATGTTTCGTGAACTTGAAGGGTTAGTCCTAGGTATTTATAAGAGTTTACCAACTTTATCTTGTAGTTTCCACAGTGGAAGTTGTCTAGTTTGGAGATACTGTCTCCTCTCCTGAATTTCTTGATTTTTGTTTTGTTGGTGTTTATCGCTAATTCATTGTCCGACTCGTTGACTGAATGTTCAGCGTACTGGCCTTCGGTTCAGAGGGTCCCGGGTTCGATTCCCGGCCGGGTCGGGGATTTTAACCTTCATTGGTTAATTCCATTGCCTCGAGGGCTGGGTGTTTGTGCTGTCCCCAACATCCCTGCAACTCAGCACACCACACATAACACTATCCTCCACTACAATAACACGCAGTTACCTAAACATGACAGATGCCGCCCACCCTCATCGGAGGGTCTGCTTTACGAGGGCAGCACTCGGCTAGAAATAGCCACACGAAATTATTATATTATTACTAATTCATTTTCCTGCAGTAGTTAGTGGTACTAAAAATATTAACTTTTCTTTATATAGCCATTGGCGTGTTCAGTGCGTGAGACTGCTGTAAAGATACTGACATGGCAGGGTGGAGCAGGCAGCTGTGTCCCGGCTTCATTAATACCGGGTATACAAATACGATACTTCGGACGTACGGACCAATGTAGTTCAATGTGTTTAAACCCTGATCACGGTCACCATTGTCGGTTAATCTCTGAACTTCGTACGATGAGATGCGCTAGCTGCTGAGACCTAATGACGTGTGGGTTTCAGTCCATTCCCAACAGTTCTCGAATGTTTTCCTTGGTTAACCATTTTATATTCTGAATTAGGCTCTAAAATTATACTGATCATCAAACAAATATTATAAAGTGTACATAGGTGTTTAAAACGACGTCCTCATCCGTTGTTTTGATTTTTGTATACCTTTTATGGTTTTGTTTTACTCTATTGAAGACCCGCTTTCAGGAAAATCAATTATGGAATATGTATATCTACTGCCACAACAGAAACTAGGCATTTTCGAAACAGTTCTATGTTTGAAAAGTAGGCATTTTCTGGACACTGTGAATAGTTATTTTATCGCACATGTGTGATTAAGTAACTTTACCGCACACTTCATGGCCTACTGAATTACATCATTGCCTTCACGATATCCTACATCACGAATTTATTAATTCTTTCCTTTTCAATTACAAGGAGAAGATAACACATAATTAACATTTCCCGACCCAGAAAGTGAACGTCCTTTGGAAGGTGTGGTTGCCCGCATCACGTACAGAAGGGAGGATAGAACCTGCAACATGAGCTTCCTGACTTGCGTTCACTTTCGTCGTATTTATACGGCCACAGGACATGGCTTGTTACGTCTCTCGGCCTGGGACATAATATATCCGTCCAGTGGCCACGTTAGTCGTAATATCGTAATCTATGAACTATATTTTGTCTGGCAGTCGTGTTATAGTTTTTTGAAGTGACGCTGAATGTGCAGGCTCTTGTCAGCCAAGGCGGTAGCCGTACATGCTAAATCGTGAGTTTCGCCGCTCGCCTCTGGTGTCAAAAGTTTGAGCCTTGGTAGGTTAAAATATGTTTATAAGTTTATTTTTATTCCTACACTGACTGATATGTGGAGTTCGGAGCCAATGACCTAGATGTCGATGCCTCTAAACAAGTATCATCATTATATGTCGAGTCGCGTAACTTTCTTTGTTTTATCATGTCATTATTGACAGTTAGCGGGCTTACTTGTGGTTATGAAAAGGGCCGTTAGGTGGTATTATCAGTAAGAGGACCACGCACCGCCGTTGTGCACCATGTCTTTCAGGCGTGTGGCTATTTGGTCAGAAGCATACGTATTGTCGTCACTTGCCACCTAGTCCCAGGCCGCACTGACGTCATCTCTGAGAACGTCGCTCGTATTTGGCGTGGGATCGGGCCAGATCTCCGCCATTACTCTCTTCGTCACGACCCGCACGTTCTCGATGGGATTCATCATGTCTGCCCCACAAGGAGGCCAGTCGATAAGCTCGACCTGACCTTGTCTTGCGAGTTATTCCTGAACTAATCGGAGACAGGTCCTGCTGAAATTGTATAACACCGGCAGGATGAAACACCCGCTCGAAAGGCACTATAATATTATCTAGTGCCCATATTGTCCGGCTAGATTCTGTGCAATGTTCCTATCCCGCGAGAGCTCATCCATCCCCACTTCGCAACAGATAGGCTACACGTCCAGAGCGCCAATTCTCGTTCACGTATGCTGGATTGTGTATCAAGGCCGTCCTTTAGCTGCCGGGGAAACTCGCGGCGTTACATAGCTGCACGAATGTGTTTCAGCGATCAAGCGATCGTCCTGTTCCCGGTTCGAGGCCCGCTACGAACCCGAGTCAGTACGTCAACTTATGTCTCCCGATTCTCGAAACCGTCTTATCCAACGCGTCGCCATACTCTGTGGGATGCCGTAGCGACGTTCAGCCTCTAGTGCTGTTAGATTTCCTTGTCAATGAGAGCAACTACCCGCTCATGGATATGAGGTGTGTGGTGTGACATAATTGCCGGTGAATGACCTAACTGTGTACAATAAGCGTGGTGTGAGCATCCTGCAGTCTGATTGATTTGCTGACTGTTGCTGCCGGCGGAGTGAAAAATAAACGCCCATTCCAAGCGGATTTGAACTAGCCACCTTCCAGCTGTGAACCTGAGTACCTACCCACTAGGCTACGGCGCTTCACGAGCAAGCACGCATAGCACACCTATTAGTTTTCCTGCTTCCTTCCATCTCGTTCTTGTTTAAGGCCGTTTGCAGGAAACTGTGCCGTATAATCTTCTCACACTAGCAGATACTTCAGTTATGATGGCAACTCTATATGAATAATATTTCATTGCGTCTGAGTATCGAACTAGTAACCACAATATCGTGGTTTTATGTGACAATGCTCGTCACTGTACAGTTGGACATTTTTAGGGTTATTCAGTGCGCTCACTTTCTGTGCCGGTAAGTGAACATAACCATCCATGTTGCTTTAAAGCTTATGTACTGAAGAAAAATTGACAATTTTATATAATGATTAGTAATGTTTTTGTTCCCCTAAACCTACTGTATATCATCGCCTTCTTCATGTGGTTCAGAAGACACGCAGTTAAATACATAGTACCAAAGAGTCAATACTTACGATAACAACATAATCGAAGAAATCCCAAAATTCTATAGCGTTATACATGACCTTGTCTCCCGCAAGGCCAACGTCGTGGGAGGTGGGCAGCGGCATGAAGTAGGGGATTGCCTGTAGGGGTGATGTACAGTGGGGACTTTGCTACTTAGGAAGCATGGTAAGCCAGGATGGAGGTGCTTTTAGAGATGTGGAGCCAAAGGAGCTTTTGCACAGTTACGACCATTATGGAGATCCCCTCACATTCGTATAAAAACGAAGCTAACGATATTCAACTCAAATGTTAAATCTGTGTTACTGTATGGAGGTGAGACCTGGAAAGTGACCAGAGACATTACCACAAGGTTACAGACTTAAGTAAATCGGTGTTTGAGGTACATTATCAGAATGTGGTAGCCAAACACCATCTCAGACACAGACCTTTGGGAGCCCACAAGTCAAAGTACCTCACAGGAACAGATAATGAGAAGGAGATGGATTGGGCACATCCTGAGAAGACAAGAAAGTATCACAAGGCAGGCATTGAGTTGGAATCCACATAGCAGTCGCAGGCAAGGCAGACGGAGGATTATCTGGAAGAGAACCGTAGACAAGGAGATTGCTGGAGTTAACAAGACATGGAGGGAGGTGAAAGCATTGGCGGCAGATTGAACAAGCTGGAGAAATTTCGTCGAGGCCCTATGTTCCACCTGGTATTAAAGGAAATAAGTCAATACATGACCTTACTTTTGGTTTACGTCCTGTTTAATTTCTAACTGGTTAGCATGCTGGCATTTGGCCTAAGGATCCCGGGTTCGATTTCTGCCTGAGTCGGGGATTTTATCCTTCATTGGTCGTCCATGGGCGTCAAAGCGAAAGACCTGCACCAAGTCTCCGGAGACTACACACCATTCTTCCTCTTCTTATCCTTTTTATTATGTTCCCTTCCATATCATTGATATGATTGTTAAAGTTATGGGTAAAATGATAAATGCAGTTTGTGCGGCGTGAACACTTTTTGCACTCGCGTAATTTTTCCCCTGATATAAAACAAGGCCACTTTACGCAAAAGTTGCAAAAGTAACTGTTAAAACATAGGTAATAGACTAAACATGTGGTCTAATTTTTGAAGGCAGTAATATTGTTTAAAAGATTAAAAACTTGTTTACATCGTTAGAGCAATATTAATTCGCTTTCGTTCCAATTACATTATTATTGTAATGTGTTTCTCGTTTCTAGTCATAATTTTGTGCGTCATCCCTACTGTACATTTCCTGTACGCAGTTGGAGACAGTTTTCCAGATTCGACCTTTTGCGGTGAATGAGAGAAAATAACCATACGAAGAAATTAACCCACTCATTTTAGATGTTCTTTACCAGGTTTCTTTGTATATAACTGGAACTGACCTCCTAAACTCTGACCGGCTTTGAATTGTCTGAATGTCTTATAGCTTATTCCCGAGAATTTTGTTACTGTGATTTTAACTATAGAAAGTGCTGCAACCCCTCTCAATTTTGCCCTGTTTATATGATCTACCCACCCTCCCCTTCTGTTTAATAGCACTCCTAAATATTCTATCTTGTCTAATTCTTCTATGTTCTCTCCCTGTAATATCCATTTCCTTTTCGCTTTCCGCCTCTTATTCTTACTTATAATAATAACTTTGATTTATTACTGTTAACTCTTAATGCCCACTTCTTTGCGAACTCCGATAGCTCTTTTGTAAACCCCTCCTGTCAGAGCCATTAATACATCATCTGCGAAAATCAAACCCGGTATCTCTAAATTATTCATTACCGGCACTGCCCATTTTTCTCTTCCGTGCCCGTCCAAAATATCATTAATGAACAGCAAGAATAACAACGGCGAAAGTTTACATCCTTGTTTTAGCCCAGTTCTGCAGTCTATGGGCTCGCTAATTAAATTATCTTCTATCTTGATACAATAAACCTTATTGTATAACGCCTCTATCGCCCGTATCATTTTTCTTCAGACTCCCAACCTGCCTATTTTCTCTATCAGAGCTTTTCTGCTTACCGTATCAAAGGCTTTTTCAAAGTATATGGTCGCTAGATACAAACAGCATCTTTCCCTACTTAAGTATTTATCTAATATCATCCTGACAGTCATAATGTCTGTTGTTCTTCCTTTTCGAAATCCTCCTTGGAATATTGATATTATTGACTGCTTTTCGGCCCAGGCTGCTAACCTATTTGCCAAAACCCCTGTATAAATCTACTCAAAGAGTCTAGTAACGTTATTCCTCGGTAATTACTTGGCAAGTTTTTGTTCCCTTTCTTTTTGTAAATTGGTCTGATGATCCCGCCGTTCCCATTATTTCGGTTTTTATGCCACTATTGACGATACTATTAAATAATCTTACTATTCCCTCCCTCATCTGTCTGTAATTCCAAACTTTTTCGAGCATGAGTTATGTATATCGTTCCTTCCCCCCGCCAATCTGTTCTTCGGTTTGTCTATTACCTGTTGAATTCCCTCTCTAGATATATCTTTATCGAGTTGGTATGTTCTAGCTTCCATATTTCTCCATGTATTCCTCATCCCGTCCTCACACTTCCATCTGTCCATGACTTCTTTAGGTCATTCCATGTTACGAAAACAGTATTGCTCTTATGACAACAGGGTTGTCAAATCGAAAGGCTGTGCTCAGTATAACAGCGAAAAACGGCGGCACATAAATGTGCGAAATTCAGTATTGAAGTTTAAGATAAAAAGCGAAATAAACTAAACTGCAAATTATTTTTATGAACTAAAGGGGACAGGGGTTTACATGGGCTATTTTTGGTTTGTGCAGCATCAGAGGTAAAGTAAAAGACAAAAATCTCAGCATTGAAGTGTAAGGCAAATTGGGGACAAAATAGACATACTATTTTTTACGGGCTTGAGGGGTGACGGATGCATTTAATTGCATGTAATACATTTCTCCTGACAACGCGGGGTACTACTGTGCTGTCGTATCGTAACGTTATCAGCCATAACGCAAATAAATCACTGTATTAGTGTTAAAAGAAAGAAATCATACACGTAGGCTAATCACATTTCTCTCACTCAACACAATACAAATAGGCCTCTGTACTGATATGAAGGCTAAAAACACACGCAACACATACATACTGCACAGGAATTCTCTAAAAAAGAAATCACCGTATTAATGTTAAAAGAAAGAAATCACACACGTAGGCTTATCGCATAACTTTCACTCAACACAAGACCATTATGCACTGATTTAAAGCCTAAAAACACACACGCAATAAACAAATACTGCAGATGACTTCACTACAGAAGTGAGCTGTCGGCGGTTCACAGAGTGAGGGACTACACGATGTTTGAACCAAACCAACACAGAAGAAGGAAAATGAAGGAAGGCAACGAAGCGATGGCTGTTGCCGCCATTGTTCTTCTTCCCTACAAATGTATTTATGAAAAAGGAAATGTTATGTAGTTATTTTAATAACTCACGGACAAAAATGCTTCATCCTTTTTATTTATCTTTCATAATACATTACAAAGTACAGTATGATATCCCTTAATCACGAGGAATTATGGGCATCTGATAGGAGGTATGCTCACTCTTTGTAGGCCCATAAGAGCAATACTGTTTTCTTAATGTGGAATGAGCTATAACAATCCACTAAAATAAGTTACCCATTGGTCGTAATCGATTTTGGCTTTGACAAACCTTTTCCCTCCTTCATTAATTCAGTTTATTCTTTCCCATACTCTCCCCGCTTGGTTTAACTTACATTCTCTATTAATTGACTCCGTTTGTTCTATTGTCCATAACTTCTTCCTCTCGACAATTTTTCTTGTGTACTTTTTTCTTAACCTACAAAAAGATTATCTTCATTACATTCACTTAATGTGTATCTTTTTAGAGCCTTCATATCTTCGCCCCTTAATACCTTGCATTCTTTATTGTACCATCCATCCCTTCCATTCTTTCTTCTTCCCTTTCCTTGTTCAATCCGTGTGGCCCTCCTTATCGGATATTCAGTTAGGTCTAGTGCTCTATCTATATTATTCTCCTCCAACGCTACTTCCCAGCTACACCTGATTAACTGTATCTCGGTTTTCATAAGGTCCTGTATTTCTCTGTGTGTACTCTCAGCCCATATATATTTATAATAACTGTTGCCCCTCTCTGCCACCCTCTTTTTGAGCCCCTCCCTTTCTTCCTCTAGACTTCTATCTATCCACACCCCTGTCGGTGCATGGTGTGACTCCACCCAATCCTAAATTTTTATCCTTCTGATTTTCCCTAGTATATCACTCGAACACAGTACTAAGTCAATCACACTTTCCCCTTGCGGTGAGATATGTCAATTTTCCTTCTCGGTCCCCCTCCCAGAATGCATTTAGAATGTAGTATTTTCCTGCCTCACAAAATTCCAGTAGCATCCCTCCATAACGGTTTCCTTCCTTATCTTTACTTCTTTCTACCCTTAAATCTGGCTAGTCATCTTTGCTAAACATTGGGCATAATTTCCCTATTCTGGCTGGCATTTCAATCCCTCTGATAATACTCATTTCTAGGAGTAGCTCCTCAAAAATTTTATCATTAGCGTACGGAGATCCCTTGCGGTGACAATACACACACGCTATACATATCCTTCTTTCTCTTCCCTCCCCCCACCCTATGTTAAATCTTAACCATAACATTTCATCCTCGTGGCACTCGCCCCTTATTCTTTAGTTTCTTTCTTGCCTTACATATAACAGTGAACCCCTCCAAGTTACTCCGTACCTATTTGAATCCAAGTCTCCAGTAGTGCTACAACATCAAAACTTACAACTACTTTTATCACCTCAGTATTACTTTGCTTAATAGACCTTCGATATTTACGTACAAATCCTACCTTCCAGCCTAGTTATAACTTACCCTCTCTTCCTCCTGCATTGCCTTTTTTTTTTTTTACTTCTCGTCACTATGATACTCTCTCCTTCTATCTCCACTCCAAATTTTGACGATTTAGGGCGATCTTTATCTGTGTCCTCTGTACCCCAATTTTTCTTACCCCACAGATCTTTTAGACTCCTGCTTTTTCTCTTCATCAACGTATCTTTCCCATTTTTCGTGTTTCGATCCTCTTTCTTCATTATTATGCCCATGCCCCCTGAATTCTGTATTAGATTGTTTTTTGGCGTCACGCTCCACCTCTATCTCCTGAGTACTAGCGCTGAGTTCCATGCCGCACTGCACACTTAACCCTTTGTTAGATTCAGTTTTTACCTCGGCCCTTCGCTCCTCTTGATCTTCCACCTGCCTTCCATCTTGCCTTAAACCCATGTCCTCTTCTTTAAGCTTCTCTTCCATGACT
The DNA here is from genome assembly GCF_040414725.1 of Anabrus simplex. Lineage (NCBI taxonomy): Eukaryota > Metazoa > Arthropoda > Insecta > Orthoptera > Tettigoniidae > Anabrus > Anabrus simplex. Next base: position 382,717,057 of record NC_090265.1, read on the forward strand.
TTCAGCTCTGCTACGGTCCAAGATCGTCTCCACTTTCCGTTGGACACAAACAGCCGTTGCCCACTTAAATACGCCTTCAACCCCTGAGATCTTGCTCTCCCTTGATACCTCTTCAGAATTCTTAGAATCTCGCTGCCTTCTCTCCTCATGTCTCTCTTAACCCAATTTTTTCCTTGCAGATTGTTCGAGTTTTTTTATTATATCCTCCATTAGTGTAGATAGTTGGACTTTTATCGATCTGTGCCCCTTCACTTTTCCTACTCTTACCACGTCGTCAGTGTCCACCTCACTAAAGTTAATTTTCATTTTTCCTTGTATAACGTCCATGACTTTGTAAATAATATCTATCTTCGTCTCTGGCCCTTCTTCCTGCATCCCATATATAAAAGGACATTTCCTCATCCTATCCTGGCTGATGACTGCTGACTCTCTCTTCAAAATCACAACCTTCTCTTCAAGATTCTGAATCTTTTTCTCATTCCTTCCTGACTTTGTCTCCGCCTCCGCCGTAATCTTTTCCATCCCGTCTGATTTCCTCTTGTCCCTTGATCATAGCCTCGAACTTCTCTATTACCTCATCACTATGGCGTTCCTCCTTTAACACTTCCCTCACCACCTTCCTAATTTTCTCCACATTTTCCCAGTTCAAGTTTCCGTCCGGACCAGGGTTCAATTCCACCCTCACCCCCGATCACCAACAGCACCGCTACCACCGCCGCCACCAGTAGCACCACTCCAATCTTTCCTTTTCCCTCCTTTCTTGCCGTCCGCCCCGTGGTTATCTTCCACCTCCTCAGCCAGCTCCAGATAGCCGCCCGGTACTGCTCCACTCCCACCATGCCTCACTGCACTCACTCTCCACATGTCTGCACTTGTCGCTTGCTTATACTGAACGGCTACAATCTATAGATACATGTTTCCCTCGGCACCCTCTGGTGCAGCGGATCCAGGACCTGAAGGCCGGGTGTTCGGATGCCGGCACCAGAATTACCTTTATGTGGCACGCAAACCGCACGGGTGTAGAGGGACAGGAGTTAGCTGACAAGGAGGCTGTTACATTGCCCTAGTTTCTTTACAGGGTTCCAGCCAGTGACATTCGCTCTCTGCAGAGACATTTGGTTATGTCCCATTGGGAGAAAGAGTGGCAGGCCATCCCTCTCCTAAATAAGCTGTGAGCGATAAAAGGAACTACGGAGGTATTCAAGACTTCGCTTCGGGTTTATCGGAGAGAATCAGTGGTATTATGTCGTCTTCGGATCGGTCACGGCATAGTAACGCACTCCTACCTACTGAAGGGTGAACGCCCCCCGGTGTGTACTTGCGGCGGTCATCTATCTATGGTACACATCCTTACGGAGTGCTTGGCCTGGCCGTTCTGTGCCGTAGTCTAAAACTCCGCGTACCCTATCCCTCATCCTTCGAGATGACGAGCAATTAGCAGACCTCGTCATCCTTTTCGTGAGGGATAGTTTTATCATATACCGGGTGGTCCACCAGCCCTTTGCGATCCAGTTTTATGCAGCCCTTCACATTTACTACAATTCTGAAAGACGTCAGTCCCTCTCCCTAAACCGGGGTAATATAACAAGATATGTGTTTACGGGCTAGAAGACAGCAGGAATCGTGAGCGGTACTATTAATTCATTATGGGTACCTCGAATGAACCCGTAAAACGAGTACGGATATGCAGAACACGTACTTTCAAACAGGAGGAAGACGCACAGACCGGGAGCACGGTACTGTATAGGCAGGGAAGTGGGCGCCACAGCACAAGTGTCGCAGTAGCTCACACGACAAGCGGGCGGGGAGATATGTGATAGTGGACAGTGTTCGAGGTAGGAGGTTCGAATCCCACATACGATTTTTTTTAACAGCCAATTGCCTGGGGTGTGGAAAGGTTGCTTACTTGATAGCTTCCAAGGACTGATTTGTTTATTTGACCCTATAAAGGACCGTATGTATCGTTGCAGTAGGTATGGTGCTGGGTTGGACGATGATGAGATGATGGTCTGTGGCCAATTAGATACGTTGTACATGTTCCAAGCTTCGTAGACCACAGGTAGGGCAAAGTATGCCCCATTGGAACGATGACAACATGCGATGGCAGGTAAGTACTGTATATAGCTGCGCGAACTCTCCTCTTTCGAAGCAATTCACAACACAAAGTTTATTGACTGCCTCGAGATGTATTCCAGTGACGAGTATCAATCAATCAATCAATCAATCAATCAATACTGATCTGCATTTAGGGCAGTCGCCCAGGTGGCAGATTCCCTATTTGTTGTTTTCCTAGCCTTATCCTAAATGATCTCAAAGAAATTGGAAATTTATTGAACATCTCCCTTGGTAAGTTACTCCAGACCCTAACTCCCCTTCCTATAAATGAGTATTTGCCCCAGTTTGTCCTCTTGAATTCCAACTTTATCTTCATATTGTGATCATTCCTACTTTTATAAACGCCGTTCAAACTTATTCGTCTACTAATGTCATTCCACGCCATCTCTCCGCTGATAGCTCGGAACATACCACTTAGTCGAGCAGCTCTTCTTCTTTCTCTCAATTCTTCCCAACCCAAATATTGCAACATTTTTGTAACGCTACTCTTTTGTCGGAAATCACCCAGAACAAATCGAGCTGCTTTTCTTTGGATTTTTTCCAGTTCTTGAATCAGGTAATCCTGGTGAGGGTTCCATGCACTGGAACCATACTCTAGTTGGGGTCTTACCAGAGACTTATATGCCCTCTCCTGTACATCCTTACTACAACCCCTAAACACCCTCATAACCATGTGCAGAGATCTGTACCCTTTATTTACAATCCCATTTATGTGATTACCCCAATGAAGATCTTTCCTTATATTAACACCTAGATACTTACAATGATCCCCAAAAGGAACTTTCACCCCATCAACGCAGTAATTAAAACTGAGAGGACTTTTCCTATTTGTGAAACTCACAACCTGACTTTTAACCCCGTTTATCGACATAACATTGCCTGCTGTCCATCTCACAACATTTTCGAGGTCATGTTGCAATTGCTCACAATCTTGTAACTTATTTATCACTCTATAGAGAATAACATCATCCGCAAAAGGCCTTACCTCCGATTCCACTCCTTTACATATATCATTTATATATATAAGAAAACATAAAGGTCCGATAATACTGCCTTGAGGAATTCCCCTCTTAATTATTACAGGGTCAGATAAAGCTTCACCTACTCTAATTCTCTGAGATCTATTTTCTAGAAATATAGCAACCCATTCAGTCACTCTTTTGTCTAGTCCAATTGCACTCATTTTTGCCAGTAGTCTCCCATGATCCACCCTATCAAATGCTTTAGACAGGTCAATCGCGATACAGTCCATTTGACCTCCAGAATCCAAGATATCTGTTATATCTTGCTGGAATCCTACAAGTTGAGCGTCAGCGGAATAACCTTTCCTAAAACCGAATTGCCTTCTATCGAAGCAGTTATTAATTTCACAAACATGTCTAATATAATCAGAAAGAATCCCTTCCCAAAGCTTACATACAATGCATGTCAAACTTACTGGCCTGTAATTTTCAGCTTTATGCTTATCACCCTTACCTTTATACACAGGGGCAACTATAGCAACTCTCCATTCATCTGGTATAGCTCCTCCGACCAAACAATAATCAAATAAGTACTTCAGATATGGTACTATATCCCAACCCATTGTCTTTAGTATATCCCCAGAAATCTGATCAATTCCAGTCGCTTTTCTAGTTTTCAACTTTTGTATCTTATTGTAAATGTCATTGTTATCATATGTAAATTTTATTACTTCTTTCGCTTTAGTCTCCTCCTCTATCTCGACATTATCCTTGTAACCAACAATCTTTACATACTGCTGACTGAATACTTCTGCCTTTTGAAGATCCTCACATACACACTCCCCTTGTTCATTAATTATTCCTGGAATGTCCTTCTTGGAACCTGTTTCTGCCTTAAAATACCTATACAAACCCTTCCATTTTTCACTAAAATTCGTATGACTGCCAATTATGCTTGCCATCATGTTATCCTTAGCTGGCTTCTTTGCTAGATTCAATTTCCTAGTAAGTTCCTTCAATTTCTCCTTACTTCCACTGCCATTACTAACTCTATTTCTTTCCAGTCTGCACCTCCTTCTTAGTCTCTTTATTTCTCTATTATAATAAGGTGGGTCTTTACGATTCCTTACCACCCTTAATGGTACAAACTTGTTTTCGCATTCCTCAACAATTTCTTTAAACCCATCGCAGAGTCTGTTTACAGTTTTATTTACCGTTTTCCACCGATCATAGTTACTTTTTAGAAACTGCCTCATGCCTGCTTTATCAGCCATATGGTACTGCCTAACAGTCCTACTTTTAAGACCTTCCTTTCTATCACATTTATTTTTAACTACCACAAAAACAGCTTCATGATCACTAATACCATCTATTACTTCAGTTTCCCTATAGAGCTCATCTGGTTTTATCAGCACCACATCCAGGATATTTTTCCCTCTGGTTGGTTCCATCACTTTCTGAATCAGCTGTCCTTCCCATATTAACTTATTTGCCATTTGTTGGTCATGCTTCCTGTCGTTCGCATTTCCTTCCCAATTGACATCTGGCAAATTCAGATCTCCCGCTACAATCACATTTCTTTCCATGTCGTTTCCCACATAGCTGACTATCCTATCAAATAATTCTAAATCCGCATCAGTGCTACCCTTTCCCGATCTGTACACTCCAAATATATCAAGTTGCGTATTATCTTTAGAAATGAGCCTTACACCTAGAATTTCATGTGTCTCATCTTTAACTTTTTCGTAGCTTACAAATTCTTCTTTCACCAGAATGAACACTCCCTCTCCCACCCTTCCTATCCTATCTCTACGATACACACTCCAGTGCCGTGAGAAAATTTCTGCATCCATTATATCATTTCTCAGCCATGATTCTACTCCTATTACAATATCTGGTAAATATATATCTATTAAATTACTTTATTCTATTCCTTTCCTTACAATACTTCTACAGTTCAACACTAACAATTTTATGTCATCCCTACTTGATTTCCAGTTCCCTGTTCCCTTATCACCGCTCCCTAGGCCATCCCGTTTCCCTGAATGTACCTCCCTATTACCCTTCCAAACAAATTTCCTAACTTATACGTACCACTGCGGTTTAAATGAAGGCCATCTGAGCGCAGATCCCTATCTCCTACCCACCCATTAGGATCTAGAAATTCACTCCCAGTTTCCCACATACCCACTCCATAGTCTCATTTAAATCCCCAATCACCCTCCAGTCAGTATCCCTTCTACACAGAATTCCACTAATAACAATCTCCGCTTTCTTAAACTTCAGCCGTGCTGCATTTACCAGATCCCACACATCTCCAACTATGTTGGTACTTATATCAGCTTGCCTTACGTTGTTGGTACCAACGTGAAACACTACCACCTTCTCCTTCCCCTCCTCCCTCTCTTCTACTTTCCTCAACATCTGCCTCAACCTAATTCCTGGATAACACTCTACCCTGGTACCCTTTCCTCCACACACTTTCCCCACGTGTCTAACGATGGAATCCCCCATGACCAGAGCCTCAACCCTACCCACCTCGTTTGATCCCCTCCCCTCCTGGTCAGCCCTATCTTTCCTGATAACTGCAGAAACTACTACCTCCTCCCTTTTCTCCTTCCCATGACCCTGTTCCACCTGTCTTTTCCTATCCTCTACTCTACATTTTCCTTTCCTACCTTTTCCCTTCCTCCTACTTCCACACATCTCAGCAACAGTTCCCTGTCCCTCATCTTCCCTCTGTTGTTCTACCTGGAGTGACTCGTACCGATTTCGCACAGACACCTGTCCTGAATTCTGATCCTGAATAGAGCTCTTAGTCTGCAATCTCCTTCCCCTTAGAACGTTAGACCACCTGTCTTCTACAACTCCTCCCTCTCCTTCCCCTCCCTCTTGTACACCTACTGTAACCTGCACGTTGTTTGAGGGAGTCCTATCTTCCTTCCTGTCTTCTGTGAGAATCCTAATTATCTCCCTCAAACTTTCCAACTCCTCCCTCATACCCCTCAATGCCTCGCCACACCCACAGTAACTACACTCGCGCTCCTTAGCCATTCTTTACGGGGGAAAAAATGAAATTAAAAATAAAATAACTTATTTGCAAAAAATAAATGAACGGAGGGATATATTGTCTGGGATAGTACACAACAATAAGGTAATTAATATACGACTACACTACAATACTACTTAGTCGTGCTCTATTTTTTTATCCTACAACCCCTGACAGGATGAAAACTGCTGTTAATTACTGAATATCGAAAGTAATAGCCTACACAAGAACTACACAATTCCAAACTGCAATTAAGCCTATTCTAATTACAGCACAAGTGTCGCAGTAGCTCACACGACAAGCGGGCGGGGAGATATGTGATAGTGGACAGTGTTCGAGGTAGGAGGTTCGAATTCCACATAAGAATTTTTTTAACAGCCAATTGCCTGGGGTGTGGAAAGGTTGCTTACTTGATAGCTTTACTTATCTATGGAGAGGATCGAATTAGGAAAGACAAGCCAACATACATGGCTTTCGTAGGTATAGAAAAGGCATTCGATAATATTGATTGGGCCAAGCTGTTTGAGATTCTGAAGGTGATCGGGATCAGATACCGAGAAAGGAAAATTATCTACAATCTATACAATAATCAGTCTGCAGTAATAATAATCGAGGTTTTTGAAAAAGAGGTAGCAATCCAGAAAGGAGTGAGTAAGGATGCAGTTTGTCCCCTCTCATTTTCAGTGTTTACATGAAACAGGCGATAAAGGAATTCAAAGAGGAATTTGGAAAGGGAATCAAAATCCAAGGAGAGGAAATCAAAACCCTGAGATTTGCCGATGATACTGTTATTTTATCTGACTCTGCAAAAGATCCGGAGAAACTGCTGAATGGTATGGACAGAGTCTTGGAGAAAGAATACAAGATGAAAATAAATAAGTTCAAAACAAAAGTAATGGAGTGCGGTCGAACAAAGCCAAGTGATGCAGGAAATATTAGGTTAGGAAATGAAGTCTTAAAGGATGTAGACTAATATTGTTACTTGGATAGTAAAATAACTAATAATTGTAGAAGTGCAGACTAGCACAAGCAAGGAAGGCCTTTCTTAAGAAAAGAAATGTGTTCACCTCGAACATTGATATAGGAATTAGAAAGGTATTTTTGAAGACTTTCGTCTGGGATGTGGCATTGTATGGAAGTGAAACATGGACGATTACTAGGTCAGAAAGAAAGAAAGAAAGAAAGAAAGAAAGAAAGAAAGAAAGAAAGAAAGAAAGATGCTTTTGAAATGTGGTGTTACAGAAGAATGCTGAAGGCGAGGTGGGTAGATAGAATCATGAATGAGGAGATACTGAATCGAATTGGTGAGAGGAGATCGATTTGGCTAAATTTGACCAGAAGAAGAGATAGAATGATAGGCCACATCATAAGACACCCAGGGCTTGTACAGTTGGGTTTTAGGGAAGTGTAAGTGGTAAGAATGGTAGGGGTAGACCAAGATACGATTATGACAAACAGATTAGATCAGATGTAGATGCAGTAGTTACGTAGAAATGAAAAGGTTAACACAGGATAGGGTGGCATGGAGAGCTGTATCAAACCAGTCTATGGACTGATGACTCAAACTACTATGGAGAAGCTAGACAGAATTCTATCCGGATAGACGACAACCGACGGGTGTGATATTTCGGAGTGTGAAAAGACGCCTGTGGGATACTGTATCCTCGGGAAGAACACGGCCTATTTGAGATCATCCCGTGACGTCTGCTGACAATGAAGAGGTCGTGTTTGACGCTGTCCGGCGTAATCCTCATACTAGCACACGGGTCATTGCAAGGAGACGAACATCAGCCGAGCGTCTGTTATGCGGATATTGCATACCAACCGGTTTCACCCGTACCATCTTCACTTACACCAGGAGCTCCATGGTCATGATTTCGATGCCCGGGTGACTTTCTGTCATTGGTTCCTACAGCATGTGGACACTGATCCTGCTTTTCTCTCGACTCTCTTATTTACGGACGAAACACGATTCCACAACAATTGAACCGTTAATCGTCATAATATGCATTAGTGGAGTGTGGATAATCCCCATTGAGTGCGACAGACAGCTTTTCAGGGACAGCGGGGCGTGAATGTATGGTGTGGAATCATGGGTGATCACCTCATCGGTCCCCATTTCTTTGAGGGCCATCTGACCAGCCAACGCTATCTGCGGTTTCTTTAAGATGAACTACCACCATGTTTGGAACATGTGCCACTCCTTGACGCTGCACGATGTGGTTTCAACATGACGGAGCTCCACCGCACGCGGCGGTGATCGTCCGGAACCATCTCCATGCGACGTATCCTGATAAATGCATAGGAAGGGCAGGACCTGTCCCCTGGCCCGCCAGATCGCCTGATCTTACGCTTCCGGATTTTTTCTGTGGGGCCGTGTAAAACGAGTGGTGTATGCACAGGAGCCGGCCGGTCCTCACCTTTGACAACTCATCACAGGCATGCCGATTCGTTCAGCCAGAGATGTTGCAACGGGCCAGGTGGTTCTTACAACATCGCGCGCAGCTCTGTATCTACCACGGAGGTCGTCAGTTCGAGCAGGTGCTGCGTTAAACGACGTGGATAACTGAAAAATTAAAAAAGTTATACTTTAACTTGTAACTGTAGGCAGACGAGCTGGCATGACATTGTGCAACCAAGACTATGTTTAACCGATGTCGTTCCTGTTTTGCACTTTACGATGCGCTGTCAATCGCACTACTAACTAGAACTACATACTACAATATATTTCAATTCAATTTAAAATGAATAAGATATTGAAGCGTTAACATGACAATGTGTGTTTAATAAATAATATTGTGTTTTTGTGCTTGTGTTGAGAACTCACATAGTTGTCATTCGCTTGTGAAACCTTTCGTCGTACATTATTTATGATGAAATCCGTGGTCTGCCATCCTTGTGGCTACGTGTCATAGTGTGCTTCAGTCCATTTCCGCTCTATCGTAGCGTCTGTGGCGTAGAATTGAAACTATATATGATCCCGTTTCAAACTCCTTTCTTCAAGCACTCCGTCTACTGAATGGCTGCAGTAGACGGAGTCTTAACTTCTCAATATAGAATAGTTCTTTACAGAACTCGTACACTAATCTCGATTGCGTAGCCAAAGGTACGCATAATATTCTCTTTGAGAGTCTTGTCTTTATTTTCTCTTAGAGTTCTTAGATTGGTTAAAGATAACTTTCCCCAAATAATTTTCATACCGTACGTGGCAGTGAGGCTGATTGTAGCATGGGGTGCTGTTCTTATAGAGACTTGTTGGAGGTCTTTTATATATCTCCCTGATAGATGCTCCAGCTCTCTGCCTGATGTGTATTCTGAAGGAGTTTATTGTTGTTTGCATAGTGATCCCAAGGTATTTGAAAGAATAGTAATTCCTAGACCTTTGTTCTTATATTAAAAGCTGTCGTTCGTTGCATCTCTTCCACCTCTTATGACAAATATTATTACCGCTTTAGATTTATTTATTTTCAGCTCGTCGTCTTCTGCCCATGCTTCCAACTTGTTAACGGCTTCCTATAGGCTGGTCAAACCAAGTTCCATATCATCGGCGTACATGGGTTGTGATACTGATTCGCTTTATTCTTCAACTTTGGTTAGCTACATATCCTGTTGCAATCAAGTTGCAATGTTAAAGAGTGATGGACTAATTAGATCTCTCTGCATTACTCCGTTAAACTGATTTGTGACAGTGAGAAGGTGTCACTTGCATTAACGATACTGTAGGCAAGAATGTTTGTCAGCAGGATTGTAATGTCATTTGTTGTAACCGTACAACAGGGTTACAGACTTCATTCAGCATTTATTATAATTATCATCATTAATAAATTGACCCGATTCATTATATTTTATATTCTTATTTTCATCATTTAGATTGTAGTATTAGGCATCCCGCATCATATGACATTTAATCATTCAGTAAGGGAATTCTGTTTGTAATCATTAAGAATGTAAATACGTGAGATTTGTTGATTTGAAAAAGTAGAAAACTACTGTGAAAGCAGATTAAATGTACAAACTACTGCGTTACAATTTGAATTTCTTCTTTGTCATCATAAAGTATCTTCTATATGTCTGATTTATGCCAAATAGAGGGAAGTTTGTTATAACAAGCTGTGACCCACTAATTTTAAACGCCAGGGTGGTCCGGCATCCGGGATTTATCATGCCCTGACTTAAGAGTATACCCTGTGAACATTTTTGGACTACAGCATTGCTAATCTCTCCGTGATTGTTATAATTATGAAAAGCTTCAAGGCATTATTTTTAGGGGGATGCCTCTAAACGAGTTTGGATCTGTGGTGACTCCCTTTGCAGATAACTTTTATCGTAGACCGCCTCCATTATTCGTGTAAAATACTGTATTTCATCCACAAGTTGCCTTGGGATGTTTATTGTAGTAGAACCTATCAGGACCAGCAGCTTTCCCGATTTTAATTTTGGATATTGCTTGCTTCACCTTAAAAGTCATTGGGTTGGTTGCCGTTTGGCTGACTTCCCTTAAGCTTTGTTACCCTTCTGGTTGAGGGTGCTTGTGAAATTTATTCTCCCACGTGCCATTTATATTATTGAAATGAGATGGTTTCTGTTCCGCTGTAGGACTATACACGCGCCTGTATTCGCCTATTCTGCTTGTTTTTCTGTTTCTTGCTCTCAATAATGCTGGCTTTTATTTTTTGACCGAGTTTGTATTACTTTCATCTTGTCGAGTATTCTTTGATATCTCTGATTCTCAACTATGTTTGGCTTTGTGGAGAGCATACATTATAATTCGTCGTAGTTCGTAATGTTCGCTATCAATCCAAGGCTTGGCTTGACTCTTATTTTCCTGTAGGGACCAGTGACAAATCTGCTGATCAATTCTATCATTTCTACGGCCAGGTTCAGGTCAATCAATCAATCAATCAATCAATCAATCAATCAATACTGATCTGCATTTAGGGCAGTCGCCCAGGTGGCAGATTCCCTATCTGTTATTTTCCTAGCCTTTTCTTAAATTATTTCAATGACATTGGAAATTTAATGAACATCTACCTTGGTAAGTTATTCCAATCCTTAACTCCCCTTCCTATAAATGAATATTTGCCCCAATTTGTCCTCTTGTATTCCAACGTTATCTTCATATTGTGATCTTTCCTACGCCATTTTCCGCTGACATCTCGGAACATACCACTCAGTCGAGCAGCTCGTCTCCTTTCTCCCAGTTCTTCCCAGTCCAGACTTTGCAACATTTTTGTAACGCTACTCTTTTGTCGGAAATTACCCAGAACAAATCAGGCTAATTTTCTTTGGATTTTTTCCAGTTCTTGAATCAAGTAATCCTGGTGAGGGTCCCATACACTGGAACCATACTCTAGTTGAAGTCTTACCAGAGACTTATAAGCCCTCTCTTTTACATCCTTACTACAACCCCTAAATACCCTCACAGCCATGTGCAGGGATCTGTACCCTTTATTTACAATTCCATTTATGTGATTACCCCAATGAAGATCTTTCCTTATATTAACACCCAGATACTTACAATGATCCCCAAAAGGAAGTTTCACCCCATCAACGCAGTAATTAAAACTCAGAGGACTTTTCGTATTTGTGAAACTCACAACCTGACTTTTAATCCCGTATATCATCATACCATTGCCTACTGTCCATATCAGAACATTATCAAGGTCATTTTGCAGTTGCTCACAATCTTGTAACTTATTTATTACTTTATAGAGAATGACATCGTCCGCAAAAAGCCTTACCTCTGATTCCACTCCTTTACTCACATCATTTATATAAATAAGAAAATATAAAGGTCTAATAATACAGCCTTAGGGAATTCCCCTCTTAATTATTACAGGGCCAGATAAAGCTTCACCTACTCTAATTCTCTGAGGTCTGTTTTCTAGAAATGTAGCAGCCCATTCAGTCACTATTTTGTCTAGTCCACTTGCACTCATTTTTGCCAGTAGTCTCCCATGATCCACCCTATCAAATGCTTTAGACAGGTCAATAGCGATACAGTCCATTTGACCTCCAGAATCCATAATATCTGCTATATCTTGCTGGAATCCTACAAGTTGGGCATCAGTGGAATAACCTTTCCTAAACCCCAACTGTCGTCTATCAAACCAGTTATTAATTTCGCCAACATGTCTAATGTAATTAGAAAGAATGCCTTCCCGAAGCTTACATGCAACGCATGTCAAACTTACTGGCCTGTAATTTTCAGCTTTATGTCTATCACCCTTGCCGTTATATACAGGGTCTACTATAGCAACTCTCCATTTATTTGGTATAGCTCCTTCAACCAAACAATAATCAAATAAGTACTTCAGATGTGGTACTATATCCCAACCCATTGTCTTTCATATATTCCTAGAAATCTTATCAATTCCAGCTGCTTTTCTAGTTTTCAACTTTTGTATCTTATTGCAAAATATCATTGTTATCATATGTAAATTTTAATATTTCTTTAGCATTAGTCACCTCCTCTATCTGGACATTTTCCTTGTAACCAACAATCTTTACATACTGCTGACTGAATACTTCTGCCTTTTGAAGATCCTCACATACACACTCTCCTTGTTCATTAATTATTCCTGCAATGTCCTTCTTGGAACCTGTTTCTGCCTTAAAATACCCATACATACCATTCCATTTTTCACTAAAATTTGTACGACTGCCAATTATGCTTGCCATCATGTTATCCTTAGCTGTCTTCTTTGCTAGATTCAATTTCCTAGTAAGTGCCTTCAGTTTTTCCCTACTTCCACAGCCATTTCTAACTCTCTTTCTTTCCAGTCTGCACCTCTTTCTTAGTCTCTTTATTTCTCTATTATAATAAGGTGGGTCTTTACCGTTCCTTACCACCTTTAAAGGTACAAACCTGTTTTTACATTCCTCAACAATTGCTTTAAACCCATCCCAGAGTCTGTTTACATTCTTATTCGTTTTTCACCGATCATAATTACTTTTTAAAAACTGCCTCATGCCTGCTTTATCAGCCGTATGGTACTGCCTAATAGTCCCTACTTTTAAAAAAAAATCCTTTCTATCACATTTATTTTTAACTACGACAAAACAGCTTCGTGATCACTAATACCATCTATTACTTCGGTTTCTCTATAGAGCTCATCTGGTTTTATCAGCACCACGTCCAGGATATTTTTCCCTCTAGTTGGTTCCATCACTTTCTGAATCAGGTGCCCTTCCCATATTAACTTATTTGCCATTTGTTGGTCATGCTTCCTGTCATTCGCATTTCATTCCCAATTGACATTTGGTAAATTAAGATCTCCCGCTACAATCACATTCCTTCCCATGTCGTTTCCCACATAGCTGATTGTCTTATCAAATAATTCTGAATCCGTGTCAGCACTGCCCTTTCCCGGCCTGTACACTCCAAAGACATCAAGTTGCCTATTATCTTTAGAAATGAGCCTTACACCTAGAATTTCATGTTTCTTATCTTTAACTTTTTCGTAGCTTACAAATTCTTCTTTCACCAGAATGTATACTCCCCCTCCCACCATTCCTATCCTATCTCTTCGATACACACTCCAGTTCCGTGAGAAAATTTCTGCATCCATTATATAATTTCTCAGCCATGATTCAACTCCCGTTACAATATCTTGTAAATAAATATATTAAGTTACTTAATTATATTCCTTTCTTTACAGTACTTCTACAGTTCAACACTAACATTTTTATGTCATCCCTACTTGACTTCCAGATCTCTGTACCCTCGTCACCGCTCCCTAGACAGCACCGTTTCCCTGAATGTACCTCCCTATTACCCTTCTAAACAAATTCCCTAACTTATACGTACCACTGCGATTTAAGTGAAGGTCATCTGAGCGCAGATCCCTATCTCCTACCCACCCATTACGATCTAGAAATTTCATTCCCAGTTTCCCACATACCCACTCCATAGTCTCATTTAAATCCCCAATCACCCTCCAGTCAGTATCCCTCCTACACAGTATTCCACTGATAACAATCTCCGCTTTCTTAAACTTCACCCGGGCTGCATTTACCAGATCCCACACATCCCCAACTATGTTGGTACTTATGTTAGCTTGCCTTACGCTGTTGGTACCAACGTGAAAAACTACCACCTCCTCCTTCCCCAAGGTGATGTTATGCTACTTGTATTACCTCCCATAAATTCTTCGACCTATTTTCATTGGTTTTCTCGACAGAATTGGTGATGCGTTGCTATTGTGTGTATGCCTGCTTTGATGGGAACGTGTTTCCTAATCGGAGTGTCTCCTGAAGATGAGAGTCCATTTTGTGATATCAAGCTCACCGTTCTTAATAAATACCAAATTTACGCCACTGGCACCATTGTGGTGCTGTTCACCAGCATGTACCCTTCTTCTCTTTTAAACTAAATACTTTTATGATCTGCTTTATCTCATCTACAGTTTTAAATCTCGAGCAAATATAAACTTGCCTTCGTGTCCGATTAGATACATTGCTCGAATAACTATCTCTAGTAACTATCTTCACAAATTTGTAACAACGTTGAATAGCCTTTAAGGTATGCTTCTAGACACATGACTTTGAAGGTCGAGTATTGGGGCACCAGATTCTCTGTAAAATACATAAGCAAAGTTACACTGATCAAACAGTGCCTCAGGATAACAACGATATGTCCCATTCCGACGTCGAAATCAAGACATCAACATTCCTGAAGTCGGCTACCATCTATCATCATGTGCAGCAAGATTTGAGGATGTAGGTTATGCCATTGCGGCGCTATAAGTATGATCTGTTTTATTCTGATCGGTTTGAAACATGTTTAGTTTACAAGTGACATATCCCAGTCAAACCGTACTTCGTTTGATCACCGCTGTATGCTATGGTGCTGAATTCAAGATGGTAACTGTAGGCGTTAGTAACGTTTGCGAGACAGCAGGCACTGGTAAAAGTTATTTTAAACTTAAGAAAAGTACAAGAAAATGTCTAGTAAATGGAAAACAGTGAAGCGTAAGATGCAAGGAACACAGGGAAGGAGTACATCACAGCTAAAGGCACGTGTGCACTCTCTAAAAAGAGACTTGCGGAAGAAGAATGTTGTAACATGCCGGAATCACATTGTGTATACAAAGTCTTGCAAATGATGTCAAGGATATCTTCTTTATGGAGTTCTATCAAATGGGAAATTATGATGCACAGAATGCATATTTATTGAACGGCTGCCAAACGAACGGAAGATAGACGGGATCCAGATGTCTCAGAGCCAATGGGCATAGAAATATAGTGTCTTTCGATAGGAAACGAGATATGATTTTCCAGAAGACTATTGTCTGACATTACGGTCCGCTAGATGATCTTCCAGAAGACTATTGTTTAACGTTACAGTCCGAAGACTTCGCACTGTATGAGGTAAGTTTTTAATTTTTCTTCAGTAATGTAATGTTACGCGAGAAAAATGTTTTACAAACAAACATGTTTAACTTCCATTTTGTTTAGCTTCTTCTTCCTGTTATCAACTGTATTTCCATGGAATTAAAAAATACAATATTTTTTGTTGCTGTAGACAAACTACCGCTTGATACTTCATAATAGAACAGTCGCAGCTAACGCCGCCAAGAGACGTACGTGGGCGTTACAGTAATCGTTCTAGGAAAATTGGAGTTGACCAACTATATACAGTGAAAGTTCACATTTGGAAATTTGCAAAGTATCAGTCACACTACGTTCACGTTAAGAATACGATTAAGGCATGGGTAAGTCAGTGGATTATGTGGCAAAAATGTATCATTTGTACAGTATGTGTAAGATTGTAACGTGATTAAAGTTTATCTATCCTGCTCATGAATTAAAGTATCGGGAAATTTTTAACTGTGAATCTAATATTGGGTTCAAATTACCATTGACTCGACTCATTTCAGAATGACTAAAACAACCCTGTTTATGAAAGACATTTGAGACCGGTGGAAGCAGTGACCGAAGTATTTCAGGCAAATTAAACAACACAACACAACACTGGTGACCGCAGATCTGCAACAAGCTCTACCAACACCGATGATCCCCACAGAATCAGTGTTTCATTTACAGCAGTGCGGACGTATAATTGGTGTATTCGTAATTGTACCACAAATGACGCAAACATGTGTCTTCGGCCTGAGTACTTAGCATCACGTGGCGCGGTTGAAATACCATCAACACTTCTGATGCACTGCCTAAAATTATGAATGGCTGGCGCAACCTTATCATCTGACCCTGGCCAAAGCAAAATTTTCACCATAATTGCACTGTGGATGCACCTTGCTCTATCAGGCATTGTTGATAGTATTAAATACAAGTTTCTTGTACCTGGTCATTCACATATGCCAACTGATGGGGATTTTGAAGTAATTGGGTGGATGAAACGGAAAGCACAGAATGTGTACTCTTACAGGAGTAGGTACAACTTATCGCCAAATCATCGAAAAATAAACCTTTTGTCCTTTTATAAGTGCAGAAAGCTGACATGAAGAATCTTGCACCACAGTGCGCAACAGAAATAAGAGAACGGATCAACACCGAGTGAGACTTCGAGGAATAACGTTTACCATCATATTATCTCTTGAGAACCC
Organism: Anabrus simplex; assembly: GCF_040414725.1. Taxonomy (NCBI): domain Eukaryota; kingdom Metazoa; phylum Arthropoda; class Insecta; order Orthoptera; family Tettigoniidae; genus Anabrus; species Anabrus simplex. Next base: position 382,733,751 of record NC_090265.1, read on the forward strand.
ACACATTGTGAATATGACATACAACTATTCATCTCCTAGTGTCTTTGCTCAAGATGTGAACTGCAAGAATCATGAACCAGTGTATTTTAATCAGTTCCTGACAAAATATCCTAATTGTCGTCCTATCAAGGAAGCAAAGTTGAATTACATATAGGCAGTGTCCAAGTTCATTCCACCAGTGTGTCTTGACTTATTTAGGAAGACAATGGGGATGGAAAAGTAGACATAAGCGATGAAGACTGTGATAATAATCAACAATATGAAGATAAGAGTTGTTACAGAGGTAAGTCTTAGTTACCCTCTAAGACACATTTAGTTAGGCTTAGTTCTGTCTTATTTTCCATCTGACATACCCACGAAAGGCAAAACTAGTAATTCATCTTCAGTGCAACGTATAAAAGATTGGCCAAAACTTTGAATGCTTATTTATCAAAACAGCATTTTTGTGAAATGTGTCGGTTTTATCCTGAGGTACTGAAATGTTCTCGCACATTTTGAAACAGTGTCATTTGCTAGCAGATTTAGCAGATGTTTCGAGCATCCATACGTCCAAATGCTAATAATGTTCAAGCAGAAAACGCATTTTTCAAACGTTGGTAGCATTATTTCTAACAACCGAACGAACTTAGCACTTTTTTCGTCCTCACTTTTGCTAGATAGTTGGCAGTGTAACCATGACACGGTGTATCAATAGTGTCCATTGTACGTTTTAAGGCTGATCCAGAAGTCATTCTTTTCCTCTTCAGAACATCCTCTTTGTGGCACAAAATAGCACACGATTCACAGTGCGTGAACATTGTGTTAATTTTGGCATGTGTTGTTCTGATTTTCGTGTGACTTCGGTAATATTGCCACTAAATTTGTGACTCGCAGCAATAGCTACACCATTGGTGGAAAGAAAAAGTTTCTGAGTTTATCGAGAACCAGTTCTGCTATCGGGCTTCTTTTCTCTAAATACACTAATGTCCAAAAGTTAAGCATAAGTTACGAGTACCGAGCTCGATAGCTGCAGTCGCTTAAGTGCGGCCAGTATCCAGTATTCGGGAGATAGTGGGTTCGAACCCCACTGTCGGCAGCCCTGGAGATGGTTTTCCGTGGTTTCCCATTTTCACACCAGGCAAATGCTGGAGCTGTACCGTAATTAAGGCCACGGTCGCTTCCTTCCCAGTCCTAGCCCTTTCCTGTCCCATCGTCGCCATAAGACCTATCTGTGTCGGTGCGGCGTAAAGCCACTAGAAAATAAAAGTTACGAGTAAGCAGCGCAACAGGAAATAGACCGCAAATCGCACGGCATATGCAACTACCAACCTTACGTGTTCGCTCTCTATAGGAAAGGAGTGTTCCCTGCTTTGACTAGCGGCGTAACCGCAAGGTAAACACAACCAGTGCCTGCGCCCCACATTCCCTCAGTCATGTTTGCCCTGTTATAGTGTGAGGAGTGTAGCCCGTGGTGAACGTGACAACATAATGGCACAACGACGCCATTTGGACCCCGTTTTGCAGGGTAGAAAACTCGGCCGCCTGGAAGCAGGCCAGACACAGACCGAAGTCGCCGTATCCTTGAATGTGCCACAAAGTGCCATTTCCAGGCTTTGGAGACGATTTCGAGACACAGGAGATGTTAGTCGTAGGCCAGTACCAGGTCGGCCAAGGGTAACCACCCACAGCAGGACCGATATCTGGCCTTAACGGACCGACGAAATCGGAGTCCACCTGCAAGACAATAATTGTCTGCGGAGCTTGCACCGTCTCAAGGGTTGCTGTTTCCAGGCAAACTGTGTACCTGAGGCTCAGAACAGCAGGGCTGTTTGCCCGACGTCCAGCGGTGTGCGTCCCGCTCACTCCAGCGCAGAGACGGGCCCGTTTACTGTGGAGCCGTAAACATCGAAACTGGACCATGAATGAATAGAGGCATGTGCTCTTCACAGATAAATCTCTCTTCAGTTTGCAGAACGATTCTCGTCGCACATTAATCTGGAGAGAACCGGGTAGCCGATAAAATCCACAGGAACATCGTGAAAAGGGACCAATATGGTGGTGGCGTTTTGGTGTGGGGCGGCATCATGTTGAATGGCCGTACGGATCTGAATATCTTCATGGCTGGTCCGAGGAACACTGCTAACTCTCGGAGACACAGGGATGAGGTACTGAGACCACATGTTCGACTCTTCAGATGTGCGGTTGGTTCAGACATCCTCTTAATGGACGATAATGCCCGACCGCTCCGCGCTGCTCTGGTGGATGAATTTCTGGCTGGGGAAGACATTCACCGCAACGACTGGTTAGTGAGATCTGCGGATCTGAATCCTATAAAACATGTCTGGGATGCTTTGGGGAGGCGAATTTCATCCCTTCAGCCCCCACCAAGGGCCCTTCAAGACCTTCGCATTGCCCTTTCGGAGGAATGGGATCGATTGCCACAAGAGCTCTTGGACCATCTGATAGAGACCATGCCACGTCGCTGCGAAGCATGTGTGTTGCCGTTAGGGGTAATCATACACCCTATTAACAGCATATTTTTTTGAGGAAGACATTGCCAAGTTTTGTTAGTTATTGTCAATGGTGTACCTTAGCTATCAGAACCTTTCTGATACTGCATTTTTGTACAAGTTGTGTGACATATGGTGTGCGAGTCAGCTTCTGTTTGTTCACCAATCCGTCTGATATTCCTATCAGGCGGTATGGCCTCGTTTAGTGATTATGCTTAACTTTTGGACACTAGTGTATTTTGTGCAATATTGTTAAAACGCTTTGCTGACGAATTAATATTTGAGGACATGCTACAACAAAGGGGATTATGCCAATTGTTTCGAGTAAAACCGTAACCTTAGTATTGATATTTCTATTTGCTTCGGATATTCAGTGGAGCAAGCGACTGTTGGTAAGTTACTGAAACATTTCTGTGTTACCAGCCCGTTATTCAATAAGAGTTTGGTATTTGAATCCTTACTCCTAGAATTGGAATTATTCCGCGGCACTTTTGCTTTTTTGTGTGCACAGTCTTTATTCACATGTGTCTGTAGTTTAAGGAGAAAAGGGCATTGCGTTCTAACTGCATTGAGCATACTTACGTTAGTGTTCTGTCACCTGGAATTTACAGTTATCTCCCTAGGCCTTATCACTTCGTGGAACCAAGTATTGATATTGATGTTTGCTTTGAATAGTCAGTGCCGAGCGGCTGTTAATAAGTTAGTATAGCACTACTTTGCTATACTATCCCGTTATTCTGTAAGAGTGATTTATTCGAGTCCATTTTAACCTATTTTTCTTTGATTCGCGTATTAAATAATACAGACGTATATCTTGTGAATTTATCGTTATAAAACAACACGCATGGCAGTTTATATGTATTTTATATTATACATGTGAAATATTCTCATTATGTGAGAAAATATCGAGGCATTTGGGTTATATTGTTATGCCGTAATTAATTTCTGGTTCCATGATGCAAATTTATGGTTTGTAATAATTAATTTCTTGTATTTATAAGTTAAAATTCTGTATATACGTGGAAAGAATCAGCCAGCCATTTCCTGAGGGGTGGGGTGGCGGGAGGGGTGATCTTGGTTAAAACCATGGCTGGGAATACACTGGGTAGTACACTCAAGTGCTAATGCACTCATATGGAACCCTTGTTAGGAAAACTTGAAGACCCCGGAACGGAAATTGATGCAGTGACGTTATTGAAACTGGTATAGGAAAACGTGGTTTCATATCGAACGGAAATAATTGAATTTGAAGTCAAGTTAAAAACGTGTAAAATGGAAAGTATGTTGGTATATATAAACCTAGGAAGTATTATTCAGATGATGATTCTATACTAGTCCATTTGCCATAATTGTTGCCAGTGTGTCGTGCTGTCAGATTTATGAAGTTTGTGAAGAAGTGTTGTTATATTTTATTGTGCCAGTAGCTACGAAATGTTGTAAGGCAGTCATGGTGCCACTGTTATTTTAGTCGTTCTTATAAGTGTCGCCCAACAGGTATTTTCGCAAAGTTGATAATTTTAGTATCATTGGATATGTAAGTTGGTGAGGCCCTGTACATTCTTTTAAAAGTATCTTCGACTTGTCCAGTTATTTCTGGAGTCGCTGGAGCCACTCAGGCTCATTTTGATTTTGGCCAGGATTTGAAGGTCGGATACCTTGTATTTATAAGTTAAAATTCTGTGTATACGTGGAAAGAATCAGCCAGCCATTTCCTGAGGAGTGGGGGAGGGGGAGGGGTGATCTTGGTTAAAACCATGGCAGGGAATACACTGGGTAGTATACTCACGTGCTTCTTTTAGATTAAAATCTCAACCCAGGATCGGCCTGAATTCGAACCTGAACCTCCCAGATGGGAAGCCAGCAGCTATATAACTGAGATAATCAAGCCCCCGGCCCTAGGTAGCATTTTATAATATTATAATTTTATTCCATAATTGAATTGTGGGACTTAAAAAATAATTTTCAATTGTCTTCCCATTTCGCATGTATAGTCAATGTAACTGAGATCCAGTGGTTGTCAAGGCATTGGGAAATTAAACTTTTGTAGAAATGGGGGACTTTTTGTCATTTAGAAACGAGCCTTATTTTCTTGGAACATCTCTGACTTAATTACCAATTTACTGTCGTCCAGCCATGGTGCACAGAGAAACCACTCCCATTGAACTTCGCAATATACCCGGTAATATTCTGGAACCTAATGACCGGTGTTGCACCAGTGTGTCTTGACTGTTAATATGTAAATCGGTTATTGAAATAAAAGGTCATTGATGAATTGATGTTTTAAAGTGATTATAAAACGCCACGTTACGTAGGTACAATATTGCTCTCACGGATACCATGACGGACGATTGTGGAGAGCAAACGTGTAAGAAAAATGCGAAGTTCAATCGATGTAGAATTTTTCATTTTTATAGAAAATTAGAGGTAAAGTTTAAAGCTTCTTTGTTTATCTTTATTTCTTTCTAATTTCATGAGAACCGGGCGAGTTGGCCGTGCGGTTAGGGGCGCGTGGCTGTGAGCTTGCATCCGGGAGATAGTGGGTTCGAATCCCACTGTCGGCAGCCCTGAAGATGGTTTTCTGTGGTTTCTCATTTTCACACCAGGCAAATGCTGGGGCTGTACCTTAATTAAGGCCACGGCCGCTTCCTTCCCACTCCTAGTTCTCCCCTGTCCCGTCTTCGCCATAAGACCTATATGAGTCGGTGCGAGGTAAAGCAACTTAAAAAAAAAAAAAAAACAGTAATTTTTCAAAGCACCGTTATCCAAGGTAGAAACTTGCTCTTGGTCATCGTTAGGGAATACCACGATGAGCAGTAGAAGGTATTGTTTGCAGGTTCCAAACCACTTCGACTGTGATTTATCACATTTTTCTTCGAAATCAACTGACAGTTGAATTGAAATAGTAAACGGAACACTAGAATGATCTTGTTCATCAATTGTTCTTGCTAAACTACTCGATATCACTAATTATTCTGAATAACCTCTCTAACTTAAAATAACGAGAATGCGCGTTGCATCATAACACAAAATCAAAGTAAAGGTGAAGGGAAATGGATGTGAGGGATTTGCATATCAGCTTTACAAGTTCTGATAATTTTCGACCTTCCGCGGGGAAGAGTTCATTAACCCATCGCAAACGTAAAACACATCAGCTTTTTATTATGCAGCATGCAAACAGGCGCGCGTGAAGGTATGTGTTTAGTAATAGGATAATTATTATTCACTTCCAGCATTTGTTCAAGTTAATTAGATAGTGCCTCTACAGAAGCAGTGGACTGGCTGAAAAGTCTGAACATTAAGTTTTGAATGCTGGCCTGAAAATTACATACTTATTTAAGAAATATGTATTTATATGTATTTATAATGTATCCTTGTTTTGCCATACGAAATAATAATAATAATAATAATAATAATAATAATAATAATAATTTGTTCAAGTTATGTTCATTGCATTGCAGGGTATTTGAATGACTCGATACCTTTTCATCGTTCCAGCACATTGAGTTTTTCAAGGGCGAACTTCTCTGGAATAAACAATGATTAAGTTACAAGATGACCTGAGAAACTAAAACGATTTTTAGCCTGGGAAATTATCACATCGCACACTTCTTTTGCTTCTCTTTTCAACTCAGTCTTGTCCAATTTGTGTTTCTTCAATGAGCATTCGTTGGGTTCATTACCGCTCGTGAGGTCAATTTATTTTCGGATCTTGTTGATATTTACTTCAAATGCGTAAACGGCCTTATGTGCAGAACCTGAATCAGTGTCTCCTTGTAGCTGACCGAAGAAAACTTCGAAAAGTACCATAACATTACGGAAGAACTCCAGCCAATAATTTAAATTACAACTGGAAATAACCTTTATATGACCAAGTCCTGACACATTGTAGTTTCACTCATTAGTCACCTTCAGATATCTGGTTCATATACTCAATAATGTCTTGCAGTCATAAACTGTGTCTACGCATCGTAATTGAAAATTCCACCTAGTAGGACAAGCTCGTAGCAAACGTTCCTTCACCACCTCAAGTATTGCAGTCACCTGTGGGCTGTTGGGGAAGTACACTGACTGAGCAAATGTCATGGGATAGCGGAGCACTGATGCGCAGGTGTGTTGTCTGCGCACCACACGCCCCCTGTGCCAGCAGCAGTTGTATAGGAGACCTTGTGAGCAGTGGCTGTGCATGTGACAGATGTAACATGGAACGTCGTCGTGAACTGACACCGTTCGAACGGGGTATGGTGGTCGGTGCCCGACGGATGGGAAGTGCGATTTCGGAAGTGGTGCTGGAATTCGGCTTCACACGATCAACCGTGTCCAGCGTGTATCGTGAATGGTTGAATGCGGGTGTCACCGTCCACAACAGACGAACGACCGGCCGTCCAACCACCCTCGATGACCGTGACCGGCGTCATCTGAGACGGATTGTCAATAGTGACAGACGGGCAATCGTGCAACAAATCACGGCTCAATTCAACACAGGCCATGCTAGACACGTCTCCCAGTGGACAATCCGTAGGAACATGGGTTCTATTGGGTATGGGAGCCGGTGCCGCACACGGGTGACACTGACTGAGCAAATGTCATGGGATAGCGGAGCACTGATGCGCAGGTGTGTTGTCTGCGCACCACACGCCCCCTGTGCCAGCAGTAGTTGTATAGGAGACCTTGTGAGCAGTGGCTGTGCATGTGACAGATGTAACATGGAACGTCGTCGTGTCACCGTCCACAACAGACGAACGACTGGCCGTCCAACCACCCTCGATGAACGTCATCGGGCACAACGACGCGCATTTGTCGCCAGTCACCAGGGATGGACACTGGAACAATGGTGTAACGTGATGTGGTCAGACGAATCACGATTTCAACTGCACCATGCGGATGGGAGGCACCGTGTATGGCGCAGGCCACATGAAGCGATGGATCCCGCCTGCCTCGAAGGTGTGGTCCAGGGCGCTGGTCTCTCTGTTATGGTCTGTATTTTCCTGGTATGGAATGGGCTCCCTAGTTGTTCTGGAAGAGATTTTGAATGGTACGCGGTATGTTGAGCTGCTCGGAGACCATCTCCACCCATTTTTGGCCTTCTAGCGCCCAGACGGTTCTGCGGTGTTTCAAGATGATAACGCGCCCCACACAGCTCCCACGTCGCCCGGGAATGGTTCCAGGAACATGCAGCGGAGGTCCAACGACTGCCATAGCCACCCAGGAGCTCCGATATGAACCCTATCGAGCATATCTGGGATGTCCTGGAACGCAGGCTCCGTGCCATGGATCCTTACCCACGAACAGACCAGCATTGGCGGCCGCTCTGCAAACGATTTGGTGTCAGCTGCGGTGTAACCTAGTGGCGTGGAAATTACCGTTCCGAGAAGAGAGAAAGCAGGGATGAAGTCATCTCCGTAGAGTGGTGCAATATAACGGGGACATTTGGAATTGTTTTCCGATACGGGGCGTGCTTGTCTCGTGCAACTCCCTGAGAACAGTACTGGCGGCGTGCTGCTTGATGCTATACCTTGTATACAGGCTTAGGCTCGTCCCTTCTGAAACTACATTCCGGCGCGCTGTGCGCTAGGGAGTTGCCGTAGGAAAGCAAACCTCCTGAGTTTGATTCGAAGACGGCAGAGTTTATTTGTCCGTTAGGAAGCATTAGTACTTCGAATGACCAAAGATGGTTGGTTTTAACACATTTTAGAGTATGCAGAATGTTAGGTTTATTAAACTATAAAATGAGAAGAAATGGCGGCAAATGAAGTGTAAAATTATTGGAAGTTTTGCAACACTGCAACAATACCACACACCACCCTTGTTATGTACCCTCGGCAAAATTTGACCAAGAGTCATTAGAGAAGTTTTTAGGAATTATTAGATACCCGGTGGACAAAATGATCACCCAACAGTGCCAATATTTTTACAATTATACAAATGTATTCTGTGTACAGTTTACTAAAACCACCTAAATTTGGAAACTGTGAAGCACGAGCTTCTGAAGTAAAGCCATATATGACATTGAAATATTTCAAAAGTACTTTAGCTTTAAAAGATGCTGTTATCGGGCGAGTTGGCCGTGAGGTTAGGGGCGCGCAGCTGTGAGCTTGCATCCGGGAGATAGTGGGTTCGAAACTGACTCGAACCAACTGGCGGCAGCCCTGAAGATGGTTTTCCGTGGTTTGCTATTTTCACTCCAGGCAAATGCTGGGACTGTGCCTTAAGGCCACGGCCGCTTCCTTCCCATTCCTAGGCCTTTCCTATCCCATCTTCGCCATAAGACCTATCTGTGTCGGTGCGACGTAAAGCAAATTGTAAAAAAAAATAAAAAATAAAAAAAAGGAGATACTGCTGTTGTTGATCTTAAAAATAAACTCTACGGTTTAATAAATGAAGAATCGTGGGGAATGCAACGACGTTATTGAAAATTGTTATGAAATGGCTGAGGTTGTAGAATGCATACTTTATTATGTCTCAGGATTTGTAACCAGACATTTTTCAAAATTCTTAACCTGCTTAGTATGTAAATGTGCTTTAATGGCTTCATAAGTAAACTCTTTCTCTAATTTTCCTGTAGCATAATTATAAATTGTTAGTACAGCCAAATATTCATTTACACAAATTATCAACTGTTGAACATTATTTGGAGTTTCCCATCCATTTTTTAACATGTGTTGTTCGATCTTCGATCTTATTGAAAATTATCCTTGAGCCGAGCACAAAGCCGATGTGATAGCAAAAATGGTGCATTATTATATTAGTTTGGAGATGAGGCAGTACTGCAAGCAAAATAATTCTACAATCGGACCTAAGACGTAGAAGATGAAACAATCAAAGCTAAGCTGTGTGTGGATTAATTCGCAAATTCATATTTTATATATTTTAATTTTCTAGTGTCGTATATATGATTTGTTTGCCAGACGTTAAACGTCATTGTTTACAATGCACCCTTCCTGAATCAAACATTACAGAACGCATTTTAAGTGTTTTAAAAGGAATGTAGTTCCATGCCTCTTCAATGACCTGTTATCGCGCGTAGCAGTGAACTGCTGAACTAATGTACATTTATGTTGAGACAAAATATCAAGGCCGCTTCCAAACCCGTCCATCTCAACAACATGAAAGATACAGACTGCTAAACATACTCGTTATAGCGTCCCTGATTGAAAAGCTCAGTGAACTACGCCCGCCATGACAGTTGCAGGCGAGAGAACTTGACCATCCTCTTGAAACTGGCCTAGCCGCATGTCACTTTAAGCTTAGCCGTATTATCAGTTCATGAGGAGATGTGGTTATTTTTGTTGCAAAAATGAAGTCATTTAAAACTAGGAAGTTCATACGTTTTGAAAACTCTGTTGCAATTAATAATCATAGGACAAGCGTAGCAAATCTGGCAGCCGTTTGGTTGGAAATAAGATAAACAGTACTAATTTGTAACGGTAGTATAATACGCGTTTTTCTTTATCGAGATGGCCATGTCATTCGCACCATTTAACTGCACCAATCTCCGTCAGAAAGGTATTAACGTTACATTTCACAAGTAGGCCTATGTATGAACAATTATTTGCGAGTTATTAGAGTAAAAGCCTACCAATTTCAAATCAAATCAAATCAAAATCTCTTTATTAGCAAATGAGTGTCTACCGCGGTGGCAAATAGTACACTAAAATACATTATTGTCAAGCACTAAATATTAAATTAACAAGAAGAAAATTTTCCTATAATACAATATTATAAAATTTACGCTAACAATTTTTTCTATCAAACACACAGCTCATCCTTAATAAATTCATATTGTTTACAAAATTATATTTGTAATATCTCCTGTACTACTTACAAATATAGTCAACTGATATACAGTATGTGAAATTACTTCAACTGATACTATACAACTGGTATAAGATTAAAATTTACATTGCATTTATTTACTTTTTTTAACCCATTCTGGAACCTAAGTAGCGTAACGACCTGCTGCGTCTTAACCATAGCCCCTTTTGCCACCACTTTTCAGGGTTCCTGAAGGGCCTTCACAGCTACCGTAGCGGTCCCAGGGCCCTCGAAGTCCCCACTGTACTTCACCCCTACAGGCAGTCCCCTACTTTGGTTGTCCAAACTCCTTAGACCAGGGGATGGAATTAATTTATTCACAAACATTTTTTTGTTTACAGTAACCTGCACTGGTCGAATGTCCTCTAACATTTCATTTATTTTCTCTCTTGCTGTTTATTTTCTTCTTGAATATCTGTACAGATTTTGGAAAAGGATCAAACACTACCCCTGGTAAACTGTTCCACTCCTTCCCACCCTTCCCAATGAATGAAAATTTACCCCAATCGCTTTTGCTAAAATTCCTTCTAATTTTATATTTGTGGTCAGTCCTGCCGATATAATTATTTTCCAACTGAAGCCTCTCACGGATTTCTCCCCATGCTGCTTCTCCTGTATAGGCTCTACATAATCCTGTAAGTCTAGTCTCCTCCCTTCTCTTACTTAAAGTTTCCCACCCAAGTTCCTTTAACATTTTTGATACACTACTCTTTCTCCTGAAACCCCTGTTACAAATCTTGCTGCTTTCCTCTGCACACTATTTCTTTTATTAGGTATTCTTGGTGAGGATCCCAAACACTGTTTGTATATTCCAATAATGGACGAACCATACTTAAGTAACTTTTCTCTTTTAATTCTTTGTTGCATCCTTTAAGTAACCTCATTATGACATGTAACGATCTGTATGCTTTCCCACAATGTTATCCACATGACCCTTCCAGTGCAAAATACTTTCAAATCTCACACCTAAGTATTTGCACTTGCCATCTTTTGGGATAACTACCTCATCCAAAGTATATTCAAATTCAGTTTTAAAGCTCCTGTTTGTAAATGTTGTAACAGTTGATTTGCTTCCATTAACCTTCATATTATTCTCTTCAACCCATTGTTGGATACTCTCAAGGTCCCTTTGTAATTCTGAACAATCCTCAATTTTATTTATTTCCCTATAAACAATTATGTCATCTGCATACAATCTTATTTTTGATGTTATATTATTCCCTAAATTATTTACGTATATTAACAAAAGTAACGGACCGATTATACTACACTGTGCAATTCCCTTACAAACTTTCTCTTCCTGCGATACATTATTTCCTACTTTGACTTTCTGAACCCTTGAATTTAGAAATGTTTTTATCCAACGTGTAACCCTTACGTCCAATCCTATTCCCTCCAATTTCTTTAATAATATTCCATGTTCCACTGTATCAAAGGCTTTGGAAAGATCTATGGCTTTGCAATATAACTGGCCTCCTGAATCCAATTGATCTGATATGTCCTGCTGAAATCCCACCAGTTGTGCCTCACAAGAAAATTTCTTTCTAAATCCATACTGGCTCCTCATGAACCAATTTTTATCATCACATATTCCTCTGATGTACTTTGATATTACACTCCCCAGTATTTTACAAACTATACTGGTCAGGCTGATTGGTCTGTAGTTTTCTGGTTTCCTTTTATCACCCTTTCCTTTATAAATTGGTATTATTATAGATTCCTTCCATTCCTTTGGTATTACACTATTATTTATGACATAGTCAAAGAGAAATTTTAAATAAGGCACTATGTACCACCCTATTGTCTTTAACACCTCCCTAGTAATTTGATCACTTCCTGCTGTTTTTCCTTGCTGAAGCAGTTGGATTTCTCTGAAAGTATCTTCATTTGTGAATGGGAAGCTTCTTGTTTCCGTCTATCTCCCTCCCTCTCTATCTTCTGTTTCGGTTTCCAACTCCTGACAATCATCTACTGAATCTCTGAATTCCCTGCTAAATAGGTTTGCTTTCTCAGTATCTGTTAAATAGTGTTCACCCCCTTCTCCCACCATTGTAGGAATTTGGATTCCTTGTCCTTTTTGATTTCTGATATATATGAATACAGCTTTTTCCATTTCCCTTTGTGGTCATTACCCTCTTAAAGTATGCCATTCATATAATTCTCTATTGCTTCCTTTTTCACTGTATTCGTTTCCCTCATTAGCTGTTTTCTACTTTCTCTACTCTCCCTACCCTCTTTGATTTTCCTGTTTACTATTCTACATTTTCTTTTTAATTTCCTTATTTCCCTTGTATAATAAACAGGGTCTGAGGTTATTTTACCCTTCTTAACAGGTACAAATCTCTTCTCTTCTTCCCAAATGATTCCTTTAAATTTAGCCCAAAGTGTATCCACATTACTCCCTTCACTTATCCAACAACTGAATTGTGATTTAAGGAAAGTCCCAAAATCATCAGCTTTAGTTTTTCTGTACATTTTCTTGTCTTGTGTGACCCTCTTATTAAGCCTTTTTGGTACCAGTCCTACATCCATTATTACAGCCTTATGGTCACCTATTCCTTCAATTACCTCGGTTTTATCAACAATTTCCCATGGTTTAACCAAGAATACATCTAATAAGTTATTGAGACGAGTCGGTTCTTGTACTACCTGTGTAAGTCCTCCCTCCCAAATTAACTTATTTGCCAGTTTCTGTTCATGGGATTCACTTGCAGCTCCATTCCATTCAACTTCAGGCAAGTTTAGATTTCCCCCAATTATTACCATATCGTTGTTATTGTTTTTATGAGTATAATCTATTATTTTCTCAAATATTTCCATGTCTCTTTCCTCTCTTCCAGGCCTGTATGTTCCTATAATTTCCACCTCCTTCATATTATGAAAAACTAATTTTATCCCTTATATTTCATTCCTTTCATCGGTAAACCATTCATGTGAACAATAAGTTTCCTTCACCAGAATAAACACCCCGTCCCTTTTTATCTCCTCGGTCTCTACGATAGACTGTGTACCCTTCTGGAAATACTTCTCTATTACCCACCTCTTCTCCCAACCACGATTCCACTCCTATCACCACATCAATCTCATAAGATTCCATCAATGTACCGAATTTTAATTGGTTATTTACTACACTCTGACAGTTTACCAAGAGCAATCTCAGACCCCCTTCCTCCCTAAAACTTGACTGTTGCAATTGGGTAACTTGAAATTCCTTACTTTTCTTAGTTTCATTTTCTAGTTGACTGAGCCAGCTTGAAGTACCGCTGGCTCTTTCTACTGGTGTTCCTGGTCAGTTATAACTCCAGGGAGTTGCCTTTTTTTACAGTAGGCTACATATCTTAAGATGAATAAAATCTAGAGCAATATTTGCTATCTTTCGTTTACCTGAATTGTTTAGATGAAGGCCATGCTTTGTGTAACAGTGTCTCTCGAAACTGCTACTATGAATTAGCTGTGTATTACGAAAATGTTTACAAATTTTAACCATTTCTGTATTAACTTTGTCCACTTCACTGTTCACACACGAGTCTCTAATCAAATCATGCCTGTGGGGCACGTTCACTACAAAGATATTAGTGTGAGTCAGCTTACCTAGTGTACATTTAAGTTGAGAAATTACATTCTTAGCGTCGTTGTGAGCTACGTCGTTCGTCCCGCCGATGATCACTACCGCATCCCGACTTCCGAGATTTCTTGCTGCCTGTTCGGTGTTTCCCAATTCCTTCTTGATTGGGGCTCCAGGATAGATGACAGCTGATGCTGCAATATCCTCATTGTTCATTTTCTCCGCAATTCCCCTCGCCTGGCTATAACCAAATATAAGAATGTTCGACACTTTCGCCGATGCACTGTGTGGGATTTTAGGCCTAACTTTGCCGCCTCTCGTAACGGATTTTGCGCTACAAGTTTGACTGCTTCCCATACGGATAAGTCCTTGCGTATCGCTTACTTCCCTCAGGGATGAAAATCTATTTTTGGTGTTAATTACAAAGTTGTCCTTATTTAATTCATTTATTTCATATCCCATAGGCCATTCAAATTATCACACATTATTTTTCTCCAAGGTTACCTTTGTTAAAGAAATGCTTGATTGCTGTAAAGAGAGAGAAATGGGTACCGATACTGACCAATGTGAGCAGATATTGTTCAGACCACTTTATACCTTCAGATTTCAGGTAAAAATTGCTATTAGTCTACATCAAAATACGCCCCTATCAGGGGAAAGATGCTTAGCTCGTCCGATATGTATGGCCTAACATGTAAAATAGAGAAATGAAAATTGGAAATTAGTCTTCTTTTATGAACGAATTTAACTTCTGGCCTCTGTTCTAACTGCTAGGTCTTTCACAGGATTGAAGTTGTGATAATGAGATGATTTGATTTTGAAATGAATTCAGAGGATAGTTCCCGTATTGCTTACCAGACACTTGTCCAAAAGAGGTAGAGAAAAACCTCATCGTGGTAACTAGGCTTAACAGAAGCTTCAACATAAGCAGGCATTTTAGCCATTCATTCACCAAGGTGGCCACTTCAATGATTAGTGAAACAAGTAAATTGAGGTTTCGACAGGTATAGAAATGAAGTGCCATGACCTTTTTCTTTCATTGTTGCTTCAACTGGCATCAAAACTTAATAAAATGCAGTATATAATCATTACTAATTCATATCTTTTTTTTTTTTTCATGTACGCTAATGATAGAAAATACTTGATGGATAATATTGTATGCTCGAAGTTTGACTTCCCTTCACACCTAACGAAACTATCACCTAGCGCAAAGAGTTCACCAGTAAAAAGGAATCTAAATTCTAGTATTGGTGATGTGTCCTTAGTCTGTCTATATCGGTCCCTCAATGCTGAGGATCATGATCTCTGAAGATATTTCTTTGTACCCGTTTCCATCCTCCACGGTCTTCTGCTATACGAGTAGATTTTATGAACGATGCCTTTGTTGCATGTTTTATGCCATCTGTCCAGCGTATAGGTGCTCGCCCACGCTCCCTCTTTCCAGGCACGTTTCCCAAGATTATGTCCTTTTCAAGGCTTCCTTCTACACGACGCATAATATGACCAAAGAATTGAGAATCCTCTGTTAACATTTTGCCGATATCCTGATACTGATGTTCAGCTCTTTAAGGATGGATTCGTTGGTTCGAAATGCTGTCCAAGGAATGCGAAGCATTCTTCTCCAGCACGACAGCTCGAATGAGTTGATCTTATTCAAATCTGAAGCTCGTACAGTCCATGTTTCAGCACCATAGTATAACTGTAAAACAGGGTTACAAATTTCATTCAGCATTTACTATTATTATTATTATTATTATTATTATTATTATTATTATTATTATTATGTTTGTGGATTACTGTAGTCACGTCCTAGTTCGTGAACCATGGGCAACGGCTGAGTGGCCTAGTAAGTGGTCCTGAGAGTCGGGATACCAGTTGCTATGGAATGGGAGTGGGCATCTCGAACATATTCTGAGTCGTGGCCCTCCTTGTACTCAGGCGGCTAGGACTATACAATTCACTGGTGGTCCATAACCCGTTAGAGGAGAGATCCTCATTTGGACTATGTGCAAGTAGGGCAGCATCCTGCTTCATGAATTAACCGAGCTCAGAACACTTTAAGCAAACCTCGGACCTATGGGAGTAATGGAGTCCCACTCCCATTTGACAGGCGAGGGACTCCTTGGAAACAACTTGGCGAACGAAAAGGAATTCGATGGGGAGCTATCAATATTAATGGGGCTTATGGAAGAAAGAAGGTAGAACTGGCTGAGTCAGCAAAGAGGATGCATCTAGATGTGCTAGGAGTAAGTGATATTCGGGTAAGGGGAAATAATGAGGAAGGGATAGGAGATTATAAAGTGTACTTGACGGGTGTTAGAAAGGGAAGGGCAGAGTCTGGGGTAGGGCTCTTTACCAGGAATACCATTGCACGCAACATAGTTTCTGTTAGGCACGTAAATGAGCGAATGATGTGGGTAGGTGGGTAGATTTGTCAGTGGGGGGAATGAGGACAAGAATTGTGTCCGTGTATTCACCATGTGAGGGTGCAGATGAGGATGAAGTTGACAAGTTTTATGAAGCATTGAGTGACATCGTGGTCAGGGTCAACAGCAAGGATAGAATAGTGCTAATGGGCGATTTCAATGCGAGAGTTGGGAATAGAACTGAAGGATACGAAAGGGTGATTGGTAAATGTGGGGAAGATGTGGAAGCTAATGGGAATGGGAAGCGTTTGCTGGACTTCTGTGCTAGTATGGGTTTAGCTGTTACGAATACATTCTTCAAGCATAAGGCTATTCACCGCTACACATGGGAGGCTAGGGGCACCAGATCCATAATAGACTATATCTTAACAGACTTTGAATTCAGGAAATGTGTTAGGAATGTACGAGTTTTTCGCGGATTTTTCGATGATACAGACCACTATCTGATCTGTAGTGAACTAAGTATCTCTAGGCCTAGGGTAGAGAAAGTGAAATCTGTCTGCAAACGAATAAGGGTAGAAAATCTCCAGGACGAGGAAATTAGACAGAAGTACATGGATATGATTAGTGAGAAGTTTCGAACAGTAGACAGTAAGCAGGATCAGGATATAGAAAGTGAATGGGTGGCATACAGGGATGCTGTAGTAGAAACAGCAAGGGAATGCCTAGGAACAACTGTGTGTAAAGATGGGAAAAGGCGAACATCTTGGTGGAATGATGAAGTGAGAGTAGCCTGTAAACGTAAAAAGAAGGCTTATCAGAAATGGCTCCAAACAAGGGCCGAGGCAGACAGGGATTTGTACGTAGATGAAAGAAACAGAGCGAAACAAATAGTTGTTGAATCCAAAAAGAAGTCGTGGGAAGATTTTGGTAATAACCTGGAAAGGCTAGGTCAAGCAGTAGGTAAACCTTTCTGGACAGTAATAAAGAATCTTAGGAAGGGAGGGAAAAAGGAAATGAACAGTGTTTTGAGTAATTCAGGTGAACTCATAATTAATCCCAGGGAATCACTGGATAGGTGGAGGGAATATTTTGAACATCATCTCAGTGTAAAAGGAAATCATCATGGTGGTGTTGCAAACGGCCAAGCTCATGGGGAGGAGGAAAATGATGTTGATGAAATTATGCTTGAGGAAGTGGAAAGGATAGTAAATAAAATCCATTGTCATAAGGCAGCAGGAATAGATGAAATTAGACCTGAAATGGTGAAGTATAGTGGGAAGGCAGGGATGAAATGGCTTCACAGAGTAGTAAAAGCGTGGACTGTTGGTAAGGTACCTTCAGATTGGACAAAAGCAGTAATTGCACCTATCTATAAGCAAGGGAACAGGAAGGATTGCAACAACTATCGAGGTATCTCATTGATTAGTATACCAGGCAAAGTATTCACTGGCATCTTGGAAGGGAGGGTGCGATCAGTCGTTGAGAGGAAGTTGGATGAAAACCAGTGTGGTTTCAGACCACAGAGAGGCTGTCAGAATCAGATTTTCAGTATGCGCCAGGTAATTGAAAAATGCTACGAGAGGAATAGGAAGTTGTGTTTATGTTTCGTAGATCTACAGAAAGCATATGACAGGGTACCGAGGGAAAATATGTTCGCCATACTGGGGGACTATGGAATTAAATGTAGATTATTAAAATCAATCAAAGGCATTTATGTTGACAATTGGGCTTCAGTGAGAATTGATGGTAGAATGAGTTCTTGGTTCAGGGTACTTACAGGAGTTAGACAAGGCTGTAATCTTTCACCTTTGCTGTTCTTAGTTTACATGGATCATCTGCTGAAAGGTATAAAATGGCAGGGAGGGATTCAGTTAGGTGGAAATGTAGTAAGCAGTTTGGCCTATGCTGACGACTTGGTCTTAATGGCAGTCTGTGCCGAAAGCCTGCAGTCTAATATTTTGGAACTTGAAAATAGGTGCAATAAGTATGGTATGAAAATTAGCCTCTCGAAGACTAAATTGATATCAGTAGGTAAGAAATTCAACAGAATTGAATGTCAGATTGGTGATACAAAGCTAGAACAGGTCGATAATTTCAAGTATTTAGGTTGTGTGTTCTCCCAGGATGGTAATATAGTAAGTGAGATTGAATCAAGTTGTAATAAAGCTAATGCAGTGAACTCGCAGTTGCGATCAGCAGTATTCTGTAAGAAGGAAGTCAGCTCCCAGACGAAACTATCTTTACATCGGTCTGTTTTCAAACCAACTTTGCTTTACGGGAGCGAAAGCTGGGTGGACTCAGGATATCTTATTCATAAGTTCGAAGTAACAGACATGAAAGTATGCCTGGATATTACAGGTGTTTCAATAAAGTTTTCCAATTTCTAACTATGAATATTGAGTGGACGTAATCGCATTGGAGGTGACCCACACCCCCACCCTTACCGACAACACACCTACGCATAAAACGCAGACGTCGGAGATTCGAGGCGTGGACCTCGACTGGGAAAGGCCAAACACAGCCCTGAACTGGAAACGGTGCTCATATCAAAATCAGGAAAAACACAAAGCTACTAGCAATAAAATGCCAAGGAAATTAAAACGAGGGTTTATTATAATAATAAAATCAAGAGGAAACTAGAAATGAAGCCAGCAATAAAATAAAATAAAATAAAATAAATAAATGATACGTACATGTACACAGCCCATCCAATTGAGCACTGCGTGAGCACAAACTTCACAAATACCAACCTCAAAATATTCATAACATGAGCTCGCCGTTATATTCTCAATCTCACAGCATAATCTGGTAATGCAAATACAATGTGTACGGGTTATTTCGGTCATTCTTTCCGCGAGATTGATAAAATTCATTATGGACCCCTCTATTTAATTTCCACATCCACAACAATTACAACACAGATCAAAGCTTCCACGCACCATGGAGGGCAAAAGTACAGAGAAAACAGATGCGAGAGATCGCGACATAACAATAAAGAAACATATCTGGACCATGGAAGAACAATTTAAACTCAAGCAGCATCGCAGGCATGCACATGGCCTGAATAAGAAAAGAAAATTGCGGCCTCCTAGGCAAACAACGGCCGCGATAAAAACCAAGGCAAAACAAATATAATCATGCCGGAAACAAACATGAGGCACAGAAACAAGGTTAAAATATAAAATAAGCAGATCGATATGTCATCCCTTCTCCCCATTCACTCACAAGCACACTCCCAAACATTCAGACATCGCCGGAACGCCAAAAAATCTGAGCATTAGCTCTCATAAACAAGTCGAACTCAATCACAAGTAGTATGACTCACACGGTCACAAACCAGGGTCTCGCATATGACAGAGCAGCATCCATAGCGCGTACAATTACCAGCAGGATAATACAGACTCAGTAGTCACACATGAAACCATCATCACACGCGCTGCGTCCAACACGAATGCTTCTCCGCGTCGACACGCAAGGTGTGTATTCATTGACGGCTAGACACAATGCCATGAAGTGCACGAAAATAATCAGAGACCCAGTTATTAATACATCGCAATCACATCAACCACAGGCACACGGCCCATCATGCAGTAGAGCACAAGGACGCATATCAACCGGCCATCATTACTAAAAGGCGAAGGGCACAATTTATGCATAGTAATAATTAGACCTGGGATTTTAAGGCAAATGCCTATTTCGTTCCTTACGAAATAACATGATTTTTTAAAAATATGTTGACGTTTCATGATAAATTCCTTAGTGCCCTAAAATGCCTATTTGGACCTTTAGAGCCTGTTTTACTATTTTAGTGCCTAAAATGCCTATTTTCTACATTTAAAATAAAATTCAACTTCTGGAATTTTTGCAATCACTCAGTGGACATCCCTGGAACGAGCAGATCAGCAGAGGGTGGGTTTTTCACAGAAATGTGCTCTTCCCATATCACTGTCACCAAAGGAATGTTGAGTGAAGGGTGGAGGTGGAGGATTAGCTCAGATGCGTCGAGTGACGTGGTGAGGGGGAGGATTATCTAGGAAGAACAAGGAGCAGGTAGGAAGAAGGGACATACTCTGTCAAGTCGCCAGTGAAAGAACATCTGTTCATCATGCCTAAAACGAAATGATCTAAGAGTGCGCTTATGCAACAATGGCTTGTACAATTTCCAGGGATGACTTTCGATGGCAAGGTTATTCTCTGCCAGCACTGCACTAAACAGGTATGTGCATATATATCTTAAATTTCATATTAATCTAAAACTAAGGTTTTGATATTGGCTCGTCTAATTAATTGTAGAGACCTAGTCCAGGCGACCTGGGTTCGATTTCCAGTATCGGCAGTAATTTAGAAATCTATGAGGTCTGGAACTGTGTTGACCCAGCATCGTGAGGACAATTGAGAAGCTAAAGTGGGCAGGGGTCACGGAGGCAAGGCAATACGACTGAGGGATGTTTCGTGCTGACCACACGCCACCCAATGTCTTCAGGCCATGAGCTGGGTAGCAACCGTTATTGAAAGCCAAGGCCCTTCGGCGACTGTAGTGTTCTTGTTCTTAATTAACTTTAGAGTAATAATGGCTTAATTTAAATAGTTAAAAATTACAAATTTTATTCAATAGATCACCTTTTCTATTCCTCATCTTAGTCTCTCTGGCATCGCTTTATTGTGTTTTAGATTTCACACGAGGAAAAATGCCACCTTCAGCAGCATGCAGATACTGCCAGTCACAAAGCGAAAGTAGCCATGAAACGTAACATTAGACAGACTCTGTTCACACAAACTATATCTCCTACAACCCATAATGGTTTCTATGCTGATATGTGTAGAGCCCTAGTTGCAGCAAATATCCCCTGGAATGCTGTGCATAATCCGGTTTTCAGAGATTTCTTTACATGAATACACCAAGCAGCACATCCCATCAACATCTACATTAAAGAAAAACTACTTAGATATTTGTTACAATGAGGTCATTTTGTCAGTCAGGGAGGATATTGGGGAGTCTTGCATATGGTTGTGTGTGGACGAAACCACCGACTCTGTGGGCAGGTACATTGCTACCCTTATAGTAGGAAAACTGGAACCCAATCAGGCACATATCGCTCACCTTCTTTGCTTTAAACAGTTTGAGAAAGTCAATAGACTTGCATACTTCATCAACAAGGGGTTGCAGTTGTATCCTGGGAGTGTTGATGATTCCTAAAGTCCTTCTCCTTGTCTCCGATGCTGCTTCCTACATGATTGCCACTGCACCTCTCCTCAAAACTTCCTATCCTTCTTTAATTCATGTTACTTGCATGGTCCAGGCCTTGCATAGACTCGCAGAAACAGTTAGGGCCGAGTTTCCTGCAGTAAATATTCTCATTTCAACAATGAAGGAGGTGTTTTGTAAGGCTCCATCAAGAATAGCCATCTTTCGAGAGAAACTCCCCTCTATTCCCATTCCACCACAGCCATTCATCACCCGTTGGTGTTCCTGGATGGAAGCTGCCTTGTATTATGCAGAACATCGTGAGGAGATCATGACTGTGGTAGACAATTTGCGTTTAACGGACAGCTCTGCATGTGTGTCGTCTGTCAAAGAGCTGTTAAATGATTGCTCCAGTGTTTAGAGAGACATTACGTATATTCAGGCAAATTTTTCATTTCTTCCAGTCACCATTACAAAAATGGAGGAAAAAGGAAACAGTCTCTAACAGCAATTTTCTGTAATTGAGGAAGCTGAGAATAACATTCAAAGTGTTACGGGTAAGGTAGGGGATAAAATAAGAGACAAGTGGTCTAGTGTACTGCAGAAGAATCCAGGTCATTCAGTGCTGAAAAGGGTACATCAGGTAATGGATGGGGAAAAGGTAGACTTACCAAGTGAAATTGAATTGAAAAATGTAGGTAAATTTTCCTATGCCCCTCTAACATCTGTGAGTGTGGAGCGCTCTTTTTCTGCTTTCAAAATAATTTTAACTGACAAAAGACACAGCCTGACTGGAAAATTTGGAGAAGATTATTATGTACTGTAAAGCAAACTATGAATGAAAGTACTGTAGGAATGTTCCTCACAAATAATAAACACACACTCCATTCGCGTTTACACCGTTATTGGATGCCTACAGTGCTGTAATTGTGTACAGTAATTTTAGTATTAAGGTTTTAGATCAGTCTATAACTTTTTTTGACATATGACTTTTTATATTGTTTTTGATAAATGTCTTTTTTATTCTGTCTTAATTGTGCAGTTATTTCGGTTATTAATTGGGATACTACGTTTGTTAAAGTAAAAAAAAGTATCACGTTACAGTTTAAGTGTATATTGTAATATTTTAAAGTCTATTTCCTGTCTATCCGCGCATTTTAAAACATATTTTAAGTGCCTATTTTCTCTTTTAAAAGCCTATTTACTTGTTTCAAAAGCCTATTTTGGGCGCCTAAGAGTAATTTTTAGAGCCTAAAATCCCAGGTCTAGTAATAATATAAATACAAGATTTACCGTATCTGCCATATCAATACTCAAGACATCAAGAAGAAAGGTAGTACGGATCAAGTTTAAATCTGTTAAAGATCCATTTGTGGCACAAAAACTCCAATATGCATGGAGTCCACGTTTACATTTCACACACGTAACAATGCAAGGAAGGGCTCCAAAGAGATAAAACTACTCTCTCGCCGAAAGAACGATCTCCCGTGCTCACGACCGAGGGAGCTGCCCTCTCTGATACAAACATGGAAACACTTAAGTGAATTGAGGCGAGGCCGATAAAAGTTCTTTGTAATACGGGAAACATCATCTCAATGAACATGCTATATTAGCATGGTTCAGAGGTCACTACACTCGTAAAGGAAATGTAGGTCTACTCCAGGTTACATAAGAAGATAACAGCAGACGGCTTCCGAAGGTTTTTCCAGAAATTTAAAGTTCAACAGCAGTGTGTGTAGACATTAGGTAATTACAGCATCAGACATGTTATGCATAAATAACACGAGGAAGAATGTAATCAGCGGAGATATCGTATTTCAATTACATGCCAACAGCTTTCTTTCTTTAGATCAAATTTTCTGTATATGTAACAACAAATCTCACACGGTATAGTTGTAGTGTTAAAGTATGGCAATGCTAGTTCATTGTGACGTATAGTCATAAACTCAGTTTTATTTTAATAAGTGATTCTATTTCCAAGTACAATCCTCAGTTGTTGAAATACAACCGTTATCTACAATTGTCCTGATCATTATTCCTGTATATTGCCAGATGTGTGAGTTTATCACCTCACGCCTTGAGATAATCGAGATAAGGCGCAAGCTGTCCGAATTTCGTTACTTATTATAGCAACTGGCGCTCAACCAATTTATAGTATATTGTTTGAAGGATAGTAATAGTAGTGGTAGGAGTAGTCACAATAGAGGAAGATAGAGAATACCAGTGTCTGTACTAGTCTCATCTTTAACTTTACAGATATGGAGCAATCCTTTCAAATATGAGATAACTGAGACATGATGTACTTGGCCATGGCAATCCTTCTCCTGATCTCGTATTTCACAGCTGTTGTTGCTAGTTATAATGGCACCCAGGTACAACATTTCTGAATCCATTTCCATTTCGCTGAAGGCACTGAGTTCGTTCAGCTTGCCAGGCCTATCAACTACCATATTTTTTTGTCTTTTGCATGCTGATCTGCAAACCAAAACTGATGCTCTCAGTTCTGACGCAGTCTAATAGCTCCGTCATTTCTGCCTCATCCGTGACAATCAATACAGTGACATCCGCATATCGGAGATTCGATATTTGCGACCAATAGGAAATCCACCAGTCCATCCAGCCAATGCAGTTCTCTGATGTACTCGCCATAAATATTAAAAAGCTGGGGTGACACTATACAGCCTTGGCGAACACCCCTTTGTGTCTTGAAGATTTCAGACATCTTGCCATTTATCCTGACAACTGCAGTGTTAGACTCGTATAGATTCTTTATCAACCAGATAAGATGTTTTGGAACTTCCATTTCCAATAACACTAGCCAACGTTTCTCCCATTGAAGATAGTCAAAGACTTTTCTGTAGTCTAGAAAGCAAATGATCTTAGGAAGCTGGAATTCTCTGCTCTTTTCGATTAGTTGTCGGATGTTCAACAGCTGTTCTCTTGTGCCTTTTCCTTTGACGAACCCAGCTTGTTCAGGGGGAGTCTGTAAAGCAATATAATTTTGGAGTCGTTCTTTCATGATCTTGCTAGCATGTGACATTAACGATAAAGTCCTGTAGTTACCACATTTCATTGTTGAGCCCTTTTCATGCAAGGGGATGAAAATGATTGTAACCCAGTCAGCTGGCCATTTGCCATTTCTCCATATTTTATTGCAAATGTCTGTGATAATTTGAGCACCAATATCGCTCGTCTCTTTCAGTAGTTCAGCGGTTATGTTGTCAGAACCCGGTGCTTTGAACGGTCGCAACGATGTAATTGCCATTTTTGTTTCCTGAAGTAAGATGTCTGGTTCTTGTTCAAAATCTCGCCATTCAATCATCGGCTCTTCTTTATACAACTCCTCACAGTACTGTTTCCATCTATTCAATACAATTTTAAAATAATGTATCCTATGTTCATTAGGATCTTCTATGGACCATACACGAGGTTTATATTTATTTGACAGCTGTTTTACTTTTCGGTATATATCTCGTGCCTCATTGTGTTGGCCGTGAGCTTCAATTTCTTCACAGATTCCTGACAGATACATATATTTGTGTCCTTAGAGTCAGAAGAAAATAATAATCTTGTAGACACATTAGATTCTGTTACAAGTGTCCCTAGTTAGCTTCTTCCCAGTTCTCATAAGACGGCAAAAACAGTTGAACATTTGGAGAAGTGTCATTTACTGTAAAGGAAACTAAAATTAGCCATACAGAAAGTCAAACGACGGCATTCAAAAATAATGTCATATAAGCAAACTATGAGAGGGTTGTCCGAAAGGTTGTGCACTGTAGGAGAGCCCATAATTAGAGACATTTTTATGGAGACTTCACTGCGAATCTCTTGCACGAAAAGAATTTATATGCAGATTATGTTAAGAAGTTCTCCCTTGTTTTACAGTTTTACTCACCAAAACCATACAATTATATTATAAATTAAATTCCTCTTCCTAACCCAAGTACCATCAGGAAATGGGTATCTAAAGTAAATGGAAACCCTGGTTTTACCAAGTAAGCATTTGACAAGATTAAAGAGAAGGCTGCTAACAATGAAAACTTACATTTATGCCTTATGTTTGATGAAATGGCAGTTAAGCAACAAATTTATTTTTATCGAGCTCAAGCTGTGGGCTATTGTGATTTAGGCCATGCGTCGCTTGAAGATGATTATGTCCCAATAGCAATAAAAGCAAAGTCGTTGCCGTTAATGCTTCATGGAAGATACCAATTGGTTACTGTTTAGTTAACAGTTTAACTAGTCAGTTGAAAGTACAGAGATTCAATTCTTATAAAATAATTTATTAATAGGTCCACTTGTTCAATTCTTTCACAGGGTGGCAGATAGTGATAATGAGATGAATGATTTAATTGTGAAATGAATTCAGAGGACAGAGTAGCTGTTTTGTACGTTGAACTCCGTACAGTTAATGCTAGATTAGTTGAACGGGTGGACCTGTTATTGAATCTCTGTACATTATTTTGTCAATACAGAACGAACATGAAATTCATGTTGTAGCTAGCTTAAATTAAATTTAGTACTTACTACAGTATGTGAGTAAACTTCATGACACAGGTGCAAAATGCGTTGGCTTAACATGTGATGGCCTTGGCTAAAATATTAGTATTTTTTTAATATAAATTGTGCGTGTAATATGGTTTATGGCGTATGACTTTTGTATGTGTTCAAAATCTGCAAGATGATTAGAAATTTCGTCCTGTTGTATTCGTTTTAGGCTTCGTTTCTTTACATGTTTATATAGGCCTACAACTGATATATCCTAGCAGATTGTTCCCTAAGTATAATGGAGATAGTATTCATAATCTGTGAAACCACATTGCCAAATTACTCTTCGAATTAAATGACTGACATACATTGCCGGGGAAAAACCATTCAACATCATTTATAACGGACATCCGCGATCAGATAATGCCCAGGAGGCCTGTCCGTGCGCACTCAGTTTTGACTCTGCAGGCAGTAACTGTACTGAAGTTAGAGGCGAACAGTGCTTGCAACATTCGTTGTAGGATACAACCATGCCCCGCCGAGGAGTGCGTGCTCCTGTTGAACAACTGTAGCCATTTGAACGGGGTCGCGTTTTGAGCCTGCGGGCAGCTGGATGGACGTATCGGCGGATTGCTGCACATGTTCGGCACAACGTATCGGTGGTGTGTCGCTGCTTTCAGCAGTGTTCTATGGAACATTCTCACACCCGTAGACCAGGCTCCGGACGTCCACGTAGTACAGACGCACGTCAAGATCGACGCATAGTGCGAGCAGCGGGGGCCGACCGAACATCATCCAGGATTGAAATACGGCCACATGTTGCACCTGCCCTTGTCGCCAAGGACCATTGGGAGCCGTCTGCTTGCAGCAGGATTACGATCACGTGTGCCTCTGGCCAGGCTACCACTGACACCACGGCAACGCCGATCACGTGAAAGAGTCGACTGGAGAAAGCAGTGGCGCTCTGTTGTCTTCAGTGACGAAAGTAGGTTCTGTCTGTATGGGGCAAGTGATCGACGTACACGTGTACGGCGTAGACCTGGTGAGCAGTCTATTCCATAGTACATTCGCCCACGACACCCAAGTCCCACCCCAGGCTTCATAGTGTGGGGGCCGTCAGTTACACCTCGCGGTCACGGTTTGTGTTTCTGCAGGGTAACGCTACATTGCGCAGGTTGTTGTCCCCGTACTTCTGCCATTTCTTCGACATGAAGGTGATGTGCTTTTTCAGCAGAACATTGCACGTCCACATACAGCTGCTGCTCTGCGTGTTGAACAACTGCCCTGGCCAGCAAGATAACCGAATAGCTCACCAGTTGAACACGTATGGGACATGATGAAGCATCTGGCGAATCTCAGCCCATTCCAGCGACGAGATGCGCAAGCTCCGCGATGGATCCGTACTTATTAAGACATCTACGGCTGAACAGTCCAGACGGCTACTTAAAGCCAAGTTATTCGGAAAGGTAGAGGTGAAAATCGAGAAGCACCAAACCCTTAACTCCTGCAAGGGAGTTATATTCCACAGGGATTTGGTTAAGTCTTGCGATGATACGATGATCCGGTACCTAGCACGTCGGGATGTAACCGACGTGAAGAGGCTGAAGAGGCGTGTGGGTGATAAGCTTCTCGATGCGGGTGCTTTCAGCCTTACCTTCGACGCTGAGACCTTACTTGAACGGATAAAAGTGGCGATGTATCGTCTGACTGTTCGTCCATATATTCCGGCACCAATGAGGTGCTATAACTGTCAAAAGTTTGGCCACACCTCATTGCGATGTACAGGTTCGACGACCTGCAAAATGTGTGGGAAGTGCGAGCATGCTGGGGTTGAATGCACACCACTACCTATGTGCGTCATCTGCCCGGGTACACATGCTCCAATCTCCAAGGGGTTCTCCACATTCAAGAGGGAGAAAAAGATCCAGGAGATAAAAACGCTGGACAAGCTATCTTATCCAGACGCCCGAAGGAATTTCAAGTCCATGGCTGCTTCGGAGTTCTCAATCTATAAACGATACCTGTCGCATCATTACTGGCTGTCTAAAACCTACTCCGTTGAACAATTTGTATAGTCTTGCTGGTATTGCCCCTCCTGATATCCGTCGAGAGGTTGCAGCAAAAATCGAAAGAAAGAAGGCGGAAACATCTGAAGCTCACCCTCTGTATGGGTACAGGCCAGTTACTTCAAGACTCAAATCAAGGAAAAGTTTCCCCAGAACAACAGAGGCTCTAAACGGGACACCTCAGCAAACCCGAATCGATATGTGGCGCGCAAGTTGCACTCGCTCCGAAGAATGGTTGACACCAAGTGAAGAATTACCACCTGGTCACATGGAGAAATGGAGTACCTGGAGATCACTGAACAGATTACGGGCAGGCGTGGCAAGATGTAAAAGCAACCTGCAGAAGTGGGGTTTCAGCATCGAGTCATCATTGTGTGTGTGTGTGTGTGTGTGGTGCAATCCAGACGACGTCTGATTTACTGCAGTGTAGTAGGTGCCCTAGAACATGCACAGTACAAGATCTACTTCAGGCAACAGAAAATGCACTGGATGTCGCCAATTTCTGGGCAAAAATAGTATAGACCTTTCTCTTTTGATAAGTGTGACTTTGTATATAATATATATAATTCAGTAAGAGTATATATATGTATATGTATTTATAATTTTAATGCTTCTGATACGAACAAATAAATAAAAGGTCGCAAACGTGCGGATCACTCCACAGAGTTTTGTACAGAACACCAGTACTGAAAATGCATCGGAAAGTTAAATACGAGTCATCATTGTGTGAGTGTGGTACAATCCAGACGACGTCTCATTTGCTGCAGTGTAGTAGGTGCCCTAAAACATGCACAGTACAAGATCTACTTCAGCCGGGCTGAGTGGCTCAGACGGTTATGGCGCTGGCCTTCTAACCCCAACTTGGTAGGTTCGATCCTGGCTCAGTCCGGTGGTATTTGAAGGTGCTCAAATACGACAGCCCCGTGTCGGTAGATTTACTGGCACGTAAAAGAACTCCTGCGGGACTAAATTCCGGCACCTCGGCGTCTCCGAAGACCTTAAAAATTAGTTAGTGGGACGTAAAACAAATAACATTATTATTATTATTAGATCTACTTCAGGCAACAGAAGTTGCTTTTACATCAAATTCAATAAGTAAAAAAACTGGAGATTCAGATTGTGAAGCAACGAAAATAGCGTTACTGCTGACGTTGCCTGAGAAGGGCCCTTCCCAGGAACGTTCGGCTGGGAAGTCCTCCCCCAACAGGGCGGGGGGAAAGACTTCCCCAAATAGGGCTGGGAACTCCAGCCCTCCTTCCAATGCCCAGGTCATAAAGGAGGAGAAGGTGAAGCCACAGAGCTCCCTTAAAAAAATGGAGAAGAAGCCTTCTCCAACTCACTCGGGGTCCACTGGATCCCCGAAGAAATCCGGCAAGCCATCTGCCGGCTCTCCTCCAAAAAAGAAAGAAACGGTGGGCAAGAGCGAGAGGCCCCGACGTCCTCTTGTTCGATCACTTTCTGGAGAACCTAGTTCTCCTAGGAAGAAGGCTCACTGTTCCCGAACAATAAGATCACCGTCCGCGGAGGGTCCAGTCACCGTGCCTCCTCCTTCTGAGGAGACGGAGACTGAACCACTCATTATCGTGGATGATGAAGACAATACCGACAAGAACGGCGGAAAATGGCAGGTAGTTGACAAAAAGAAGGGCAAGCAATTGTCCTAATTTCGCAACACTACCAATCCACACAATGGCATTATTGCAGTGGAACTGCAGTAGTTACCACTGTCGCCTAGCTGAGTTACGTCAATTGATATCGGTCTATGCGGCCTCCATAGTCTGTCTACAGGAATCTCGTTTGAGACCTGGACACGACACGACTATGAGAGGATACCGTCTTTTTTTCCAAAGACATAGTAGCTATGGATGGCGCGGCAACTGGGGGCGTTTGTACCCTAGTTCGCTCCGACATCTTCAGCGAAGAAGTACCGCTCCGTACTCAGCTAGATGCAGTTGCAGTTCGCACTCCGTTGCCAGTAATGACAACGGTTTGCAACGTGTACTTTCCACCGGATTATAACCTTGTCATTCGTGCACTACAAGATTTGATCAGTCAGCAGCCTCCTCCTTTCCTCATGTTGGGAGACGTGAACGCCCGTAACATACTATGGGGTTCTTCGTCCTCCAGTTCTAGGGGGAGGATGCTCGAGCGAATGATCAACCTATTCGATCTTTGCGTGCTTAATACAGGGGAACCGACACATTTCAGCAGAGCACATGGCACATTCTCACACCTGGATGTCACCATGTGCAGCCGTGCGCTAGTTCCCCTGCTACGGTGGCAAGTACACGACGACCTCTGTGATAGTGACCACTTCCCGATAATTCTGTCTCTCTTGAATCAAAGACAGTCCGAAGTACCCAAGCGCTGGTTACTTCGGCGGGCAAACTGGCCAGAATTTACAAAATGCGCAGTGATGGCTGATGGTATGCTGGAGTCTGTTGACGACCACGTTTCTTCCATTACTACTGGAATTTTGGCTGCTGCAGAGGAAACAATTCCTTCCTCATCCGGTATTCGTCGCCGGAAACAGGTTCCATGGTGGACGGACGAAATTGCAGCATCCATACGTGATCGCCGACGGGCTTTTAAGCATTATCTTCGGAATCCTACGATGTCCAATCATATCACATTTAAGCGTCTGCGTGCGAAGGCCCGTTTTTTGATTCGAGAAAGTAAGAAATCTACGTGGGAAAAGTATGTGTCATCCATCACGGCACATACTCCGTCATCACAAGTGTGGACAAAACTCCGCCGTATTGTCGGAGTACAGAATGTGCCCTCAGTACCCGGAATCTCCATTAATGGAGATATAGTTACGATTCTTTCAGTCATTGCCAACCACATCGCGTCACATTTCGCAGATGCGTCCAGCTCTAGGAGATACGACCCTGCATTTCTTCCAATTAAGCGCGAAGCAGAGGCTCACCATCTCTCTTTTGCCTCTAGTGCTTCCCATCCCTACAACGTGCCCTTCACGGAGTAGGAGTTGCGGAGTGCACTCGCGCTATGCAGAGATACGGCTCCTGGTCCGGACAAAATCCATAATCAAATGCTTAAACATTTGAGTGGCAGATGTCTCAAGGATATCCGCACCCTATTCAACAGAATATGGAGTGAGGGAGTGTTTCCATCTCAATGGCGTGAGGGAATTGTGATACCAATTCCCAAGCCAGGTAAAGATCCAAAACTTCTGGATAGTTATAGGCCAATATGTCTTACAAATGGCCTTTGTAAGCTATTTGAAAGGATGGTTAACCGGCGTCTTGTGTGGGCCATGGAAAAGGTGGGTCTCTTGTCTAACTACCAGTGTGGTTTTCGCTCTCATCGGTCTGCCACTGATCATCTGGTCAGACTGGAGAGCGCCACTCAGGAGGCCTTTCTCTGGATGGAACACCTAGTCGCCGTGTTTTTGACCTGGAGAAAGCTTACGACACTACCTGGCGATATGGGATTCTCTCCACACTACACCAGTGAGGATTTCGGGGAAATTTACCAACGTTTATTGAGAACTTCATGTCCCTCCGTCTCTTTCTCGTCCGAGTAGGGAATGCATTTTCTCAATATTACGTTCAGGAAAATGGAGTACCTCGGGGATCGGTACTGAGTGTCACGCTGTTCGCAATCGCCATCAACGGCATAGTTGCCGCTGCTGGGCCCGCAGTCGTTCCTTCGCTGTATGCAGACGACTTAGCTCTACATTACAGCTCCGGAAGGGTGGCGTTTGCTGAGAGACAGCTACAGCAAGATATTAACCGAGTCGATAGATGGGCCCTGCAACACGGTTTTCGATTTTCAGTAGCGAAAACCTCTGTTGTACACTTCTGTCGACGTCGGCCTATGCATCTCGAACCAGAGCTCCGCTTGCGAAACAGTGTCTTACCAGTGGTTGACACCTGCAGATTCCTGGGTCTCCATTTTGATAAGAAACTTACGTGGCAGCCCCACATCCGTCAGTTGAAGGTTGCCTGCATGAAGAGACTTAACATGAAGTTTCTCAGCGGCACTTCGCGGGGGGGGGGGGGGTGCTGACCGTGCGGTACTGCTGGGATTTTACACGGCTACGGTCATCTCCCGGATTGACTGTGGAAGTGCGGCTGAGCCTTTTAGACAGTATGCACCATAGTGGAGTAAGGCTGGCAACGGGTGCTTTCCGTACTAGCCCCATTCCCAGCCTACTCGCTGAAGCGGGAGTTCCACCTTTACGGATAAGGAGGCAGCAGTTACTCCTCACGTACGCTGCCAAAATTCGTGAAATGCCGCTACATCCAAGCTATCAATGCATCTATTGTACTCAATACCACCAGCGGTACCAGACCGGCCGAATGCCACACGGCCGGTTGGGTTTCGGATTGATAGCTTGTGTCATGATTTGAATATTGATATCGGTGGTTGTCTTGAAAGAACTCTTAGCGAGGTACCTCCGTGGTTGGTTCCGCGACCGGATATACGTCTAGATCTGCTGCGTGGACCCAAGGTGCACACGGATTCCTCCGTTTATCGGAGGTATTTCCAGGACTTCGTTCACCAATATCCGGCTGCGAGACTTATCTTCACGGATGGTTAAAAATTCGGAGATAATGTTGGTTGCTCCTTCGTCATTGATGATATGAGCACGAAGATCTCGCTCCGTAAAGTATGTAGCGTGTATACTGCAGAGCTTTACGCCATCTTAGAGGCTCTGCAGTTTGCACTGCGTGACGAAAGAAGCCACTTTCTGTTGTGTACCGATCGTTAAGCTCTCTGCAGTCTATTGAAACCTGTTTCTCGCAACACCCACTGGTGCGGCAGATACGTGACCTTCTAGCCAGGTTATGGAATGCTGGCACCAGAATCACTTTCGCATGGCTTCCAAGCCACATTGGGATTGCAGGAAACGAACTTGCGGATGAAGCTGCAAAGGAAGCTGTACTTTCACCTCCAAGACCAGTCAGTGTACCTGCTAAGGATATTTGTTCTCAGCTACGTCGAACCATCTTGGCGTCCTGGGAATCGGAGTGGCTAGATATCCGAACTCCCAACAAGCTGAGAGCAATTAAGAAGACAACTACCGTGTGGCGGTCCTCTTTCCGACCTTCACGGAGAGAGGCCATAGTACTATGCAGGCTGAGGATAGGTCATTTACGATCCACGCACTCTTATCTCCTAAAGAGGGAAGACCCCCAGTGTGTTCTTGTGGTGCCGACTTCACCGTGGCCCACATCCTCACAGAGTGCGCCGATCTCTCTGGCCTAAGACGGAGCCTCGGCATGCAGGAAACACTCGAACGCATACTAGCCGATGACGCGACTAGAATACTGCTGATCTCGTCATCCGCTTTATGTGCGACAGTGGACTTATCAAGGGTATATAAATTACAAGTGCACTGGTACTCAGGGAACGTACGTTCCCTTTTGGTACGTTAGTAATCCTTTCGGCCTAATCCTATAATTGTTTTTTGTTTTATTTTGTATTGTGTTTCCAAATTACTTTGTTGAATAAATAATTTCGTTTTTATATTTTAAAATTCTCTTCCACCTATTTGTTCATCAGAGAGGATGATTACCTCGTTGTACTTTCCCTTAAAACAAAAATCACCACCACCACCACCACCACCACCACCACCACCACCACCACCACCACCACCACCACCACCACCACCATCACAGCCATGTTTCTTACATAAATTCTGCAACATTTCTCTTTTTACAAGGGTACATTCCTTCGATGTTTATGGACATAATCGACAACTGTGATCCTGAAAAGGACCTTTTAAGAATCATTTTTCAACACTTCTAGAATGGAAGAATTAGCCGGTAGATATGTGCACTCTCTACCGTTTCCAGGGAGCACCGTCATTCAGTCTGTCTGTTTAATCAAACTTAACTGCACAATTTATTCTGTGGCTGCACACGTGGAGGTTTCTTCCGCGCTTCCCATAATAATAATAATAATAATAATAATAATAATAATAATAATAATAATAATAATAATAATAATAATAGTCAATATAAACTTCAATAACATAAAACAGAAAAAACTGGGCTGTGCTTAGAGTATGATTTTACAACAAATATTTAACCAATTATTGTGCATCATAATAGTAGGCCCCACGTTCTATGGGTAGAGTGCCTGCCTATTACGCGGAGGCCCCGGATTCGATTCCTGCCTGGTACCTGGATCTGGGGGCTCTTTCGAGGTGCACTCAGCCTTCGTGATTACAACCGAGGAGCTACTGCACCTGACGATGAGATAGTGGCCCCAACGTACAAAGCCAAAAATAACGGCCGTGATCTGCAGTCCTTCGGGCTGAGCAGTGATCGTGTGGTAGACCAAGGCCCGCCAGGACTGTCGCGCCAAGATTCTCTTTGCTTAATAATAATAATAATAATAATAATAATAATAATAATGAATTCTGACAATTCTCTTAAAAATCGTCAATATTAACTACGAATACATTAAAAAAGAACAGCGAGTGCATAGGGTATAATACTGCAACACATAGTTTACCAGGTATGAATAATATATACTGTATATAGTCGCCAAAATGGGCTTAAATTGCATATTTATGATTGAAATAAAGCCACCAGTGGAAAATCTCTCCAGGTGATATCAGCACTCACAGTGAGCATTAATACGCTACAAATAATACAGTCTGCACCCGTAACCCAACCCGAATGTGGAAGTGAAGAAGAAACTGGTACTATTCATAGCCAGGAAGTAGAATGTGGAATAGGCGCGAACGATACTTTTGTCATCAATCATATGGCTTCATTTATGGGACGAAATTCACGGTGTTCATTGCGCGGTTTAATTTATTAGACACTGTATAGCCACCAACGTGTATGGAAGTAAACACTGGCGAGTAGGGTTAAGGTTTTATTCGCTGTGTTTATTTCAATGGTTTTAGCTATGTTAGAATTTTTTATGGCTTTATCGATATTCGATTTTTCATCTTTCATGTATTTAGCTATATTAAATTCATAATGATTTACCATCGATATCTGTTTACCATTTTCCTTATCTCGACAAATAAATACATGAAATAATGCCCATCGTTATTATGCCGACAATTTCTGACTTTATTCGTATTTAAAACTACACCATCACACTCGTCGTCTTCATTAACTGTATTCCATTTTACAACACTCCTAAAATCTCACATGGAAAATGAGCATAAACATGCATAGTATTATTAATTTTATCTTTCCGCACCTCGTCATGTGCGCGGCCTTGCAATGAGCGTCCGATTAGCGTAGGGTCGCGAGGCTTCGTGCGAACCGACCCCGGTATTCGGAGTTGATGGTGTCTACACTCTCGATTCCAGGCTTCAGTCGCGCACTTCCCTGCCTCAAAGGTTCAAGGATCATCACACTTTCTAGGAAAGCAGGTGAGATATTGCCAGAGGCCATTTAAAGAGTTAATGGTTGATAGCGTAAAGGGAGGGGGGTTCTTCCACTTCGAACCAGTTTTCGAATATTAGCAAAGTCGTCTTCTCTTCCGTCTCCTCAATAAGCTTGAGAGACCCGAGGGTGCTGGAAATGTATCTTAATCTGCCAGTAAATCTACATCTCTTATATGCTGACTGACCGTAGGTTAAGGCTGTAGAATGCATCTATGGTATCCCCTCCTCGTCGTAAGAGGTGGCTCTTAGCTTCAGAACATTAGTTGGCGACCTTCGGCCCCTAACTGAGTCGGACATTGCTTCCATTTGTGCCAGACTCCTCATTTACATCTTTCCTAACTGACCTCTGTCAACCCATGTTCTCTTCTGGCGCCGACGGTATTCAATTTAAAAGGCCCTGAGAGCCCTTTCTGTCGTGAGTAGGCTACCTTCATTTCTTGGAGTGCTAGAGCTCTTCCATTTTTATTCTGATTAATCTTAATAGAGGGTGGTTGCCTAGTTGAAGTTCACCACCACCATTCTTCACAATGTCGAAATTCTTCCATTCCTTCCTCTGGTTACTGTTAAGTGGCGATGGTTGTTCAGTACCTCCTCTTAAATCAATAATCACCACACTTGAGATGTGGTTGTGGTGGAGAATGGAGAGTGTAACTTCTGTAGGAAAGGTAAGGATACGGCGTTAGAGAGAGATGGTGAACAGGGAAGACTGTTAAATGTCGTCAGAATGGGGAAGAGGAACTGTCTTGGGCACTGGTTGCGGAGAGAGAGAGAGAGAGAGAGAGAGAGAGTGTTTTAGTGGATGCACTAGAAGGAATGGCGACCGGGAGAGGAGGGGAAGAGGGCGGAGAAGATACCGGATAGCTGACAGTGTCAAAATAGCAGGAACCCACAAGAAAATTAAGAGCATGGCAGAAGACAGAACTGCATGGAGAGCTGCTGTGTGTAGACCTGTCTTAGGGCGTAACACTTTAAATTTCTTACTGTGTAGGATACTACCCCACAATCATTGCAACGGGAAACAAGTTCCTAACCATCTGCGTCACACGCGACTGGTAGTAGGTCAGTGAGTTGGGTAAGTCGATATGACTAGGATCATACGCTCATTTCTTCTCCGAATTCGGTGAATCAGCGTTACTTGTGGAGTTTTAAATTGTGTTATTTCTTTGAAGAGTGCATCTAATGTTTTGCCCTTCATCTGCCCCTGTAAACATTCATGTTAAATTGAAGTGCCACCACAACAAAACATCACATCTAGATGCAGCTCGTCGAATTTAACGATCGCTGATCTTTTGAAATATTTCTTAAAAAGTATAGTGTAGCGCTATTCGCATTACAAATGTGTTTGGTCGTTTCACTATTAAACTAAAATAAAATGTGCAGTTGGCATTGGAATTGCTCTGTAATCATTGCAAGTACTGAAGATAAACTTCTAGTAAATGTTTCCCATGGCCTTTATAAATGCAAACCAGAGAGGAAAATTTTGACCATTTTATTTTTCTAGTGCGACTGTGCTGTTTGATTCATTCCTGCTTTTTTTTTTTTTTTTTTTTTTTTTGCTTCCTCGCTCTGAGCCTTGTAATATGTTGTTCTTATTAGTGAGTGCTGGTACTGGTCAGCTCGTTAGCACTTCACACTTCTATCTTCATAGGCTACTCTATACGTTACTAATCAGCCCCAACGAGTGAATTACTTTATTATTATCATTATTAATATTATTATTTGACTAATGTTATTCTGTCGAAAGAGGTGACTAAAAGGCGTCCGAGGGACTAACTTTGGAGCGTGAGTTGGCGACCACGGGTCCCTTAGCTGAGTCCTGACATTACTTTCGCTTACTTGTGCGAACTCCTCACTTTCATCTATCCTGTCGGACCTCCCTTTGTCAACTCTTGTTCTTTTCCGACCCCGACGGTATTAGAGGATTCAAGGCCTAGCGAATCTTTCATATTCACGCCCTTGTCTTCCTTAGCCGATACCTTCATTTTTCGAAGTGTCGGATCCCTTAATTTCTTTCCCCTCTGATTAGTGTTAATAGAGGATAGTTGCTCAGTACTACTTCCTCTTACAATAATAACCACCACCACTATTATTATAATATTTACAACTGTTGATTGTAGATACTGTCCGTTTCTTGTTATCTCAGTAATGTGGTATGATCCACGTGAATATTTCTCAAGGCTGTCTTCATTTTGTAACATGTTACTATTAGTGACGACGGTGTTCGTTTTTTATGTTGTCAAGTCCGTTAACGGCATAGTTTTTAGGTGGGTTGAAGGAGGTCACGGAAGGAAGGAGGTCAGACCGTTGAGGCGGCAAATCACCAGTGTGCATGGGGATAACACAGCCGACGGACGCGCATCCTTCTCGTGCGCGATTCCAGTGTAGGTGTGCCGAGAGCAATATACTTTTTGTCAGTGGTTTTTCTCCCCCGCTTTGTTAGTGATTACAAACCCAACGTGTTTTTTGAAGCTGTGTACTGCTCTGTCACCTGTCAACAAGACATTCTTATTAGCGCCAACTGGAGTGACGTCATTGTCGTGTAAGTGCTCCTACACTAATGAGGGTATTTCGCTGTCGCTGCCTACATGCGGTGACAGCGTTTGTGTATCTAAAAGCTAATCTCCTAATTCTGTACTGCATGATCCTGGAATCGTTTATCGATAGGGTTTACGGTGACTCTGAAGTCTACGCACCTCCTTTCTTGTGTATACAACCCTACAAAATAATATGATTTTACAACTAGTCTTCGAAGAGCATACGTGCGTAAGAAAATAGGTAATGAACCGAAAGGCTTTCCTTTTTTAATCTTTTAAGAAATTTAGGTTCACTTTATATCAAGACCTCTTGAATTCGCGACATTATATTTACGGCTGACGCCGATAAAGCCTGTGGATCAGTGGTAAAGTGTCGGCTTCCGGCCCAAGATCGCAGGTTCGAACCCAGCAGAAGTGGTTGGATTTTTGAACGGCGACACTCCATGTCGCATGATGTCGGCATATAAAGGATACCTCGTGACACTTTTGCTATTTACAAAATAATTAAAACTCAGCCATAGACCGCCCAACAGAGGCCTAGTTTCTCTGCCATCTGGTAAAGTAAGACGCAACGTCAAAATTGACACGAAGGCAGCCTAAATGATGTCGAAATTTAAATGCATGCACACAGTAGCTGAAGCCATACGATTATTATTATTATTATTATTATTATTATTATTATTATTATTATTATTATCATCTAATCTAAATAAACTCTCATTTATGAGCGTGCCGTGACACCAGATGCCCTAGTCAAATCTGGCATTGCTTTTATTTACTTGTTCCAGGCTCCTTTTTAGTTTTTCCTATCCGACCTCATCTCGTTAGGTGTTTACGATATAGTACTCTTTCATTTTGCCCGCTTCTCGTGACTCTTTCTCTCCTTCAGATTAAAGAACTATCCACCCTCGGGGGGGGGGGGGGGGCACAGCCTCCCCGAAGGTGGGGGTGACGCTGGAAGTTACTGGTACCGGTGCGCCATGTGCGCTCCTCTGCCAGTCTTGTTAAAGAGTTTGAAATTAATTATTGATTTAGCTATTGAGGGTAGATTTGAGAATTTAGTGAAGAGAATAGGATTATTTATAGTGTTTAGAAATTGAGAAAGAGTGTTTGAAGAGAGTGCTGATAAATTACGAATTTACTAGTTAAAAGTTGCAGAGTCGTTAATTATTATTGGCTTATTAGTGATTATGGAGGAGACGATGTTCCGTGGACAGCACCGGTGTTGGCTTGGCTGTCATTTATGAAAGTTGTTAATTTCGCCTGTGATAAGTGGTGGGATCTGAATGGTTGCCCATCCAGGTAGCAACCATGCCCAGTATTGCTTCAAGCATGCAACCCGGACTAACTTATGACTGGTATACGCTATTTAGATTTAGCGGGCGTTATTCGCACCAAAAGTAATTTGGAAGGCAGCTTGGTGTTACAGCATATTGAAGTGCACCGCCTAGGTGACGATCCTTACTTCCAGTGCTTCGTGACGGAAGAATTAATTAATTGATTGAAGGCTGCTAATTGGAAGTGAGAACAGGGTGGGTGGGTAGTACTTGGTAACTGAAAGGGTCTTGGTTGATACTTAGTGGGTGTAGAATATCTTGGTTTTAGGAATGGGTACTTTTTTTTTTTTTTTGCTATTTTGCTTTACGTCGCACCGACATAGATAGGTCTTATGGCGACGATGGGATAGGAAAGGCCTAGGAATGAGAAGGAAGCGGTCGTGGCCCTAATTAAGGTACAGTCCCAGCATTTGCCTGGTGTAAAAATGGGAAACCACGGAAAATCATCTTCAGGGCTGCCGACAGTGGATTTCGAACCTACTATCTCCCGATTACTGGATACTGGTGGAATGGGTACTTGGCAGGAAAGAAAGGGAGGGTGGGGTTGGGGGGTGTATCTAAAAATAACTTGGCTGGAGGGTGTTGGCTACTCGATCTACCGAGGTGGTCCTATATTTGGTAGAGGGGGGTGTCTGTTTAGGGGCTAAATTTGTTGAAGTGCTGGATTAGCGGTAGGGAATTGGAGGGCGTGTCATTCGAGGGGAGGGAGAGCCCAGAGCCAGCCACCGTCCCGCTCCACTATCCGATAGACGCATCCAGCGGACCCGGTTACGGGGATGGGCAGCTGCAGGATGGCCGTAGCACATCTCCGTGGATTTCACGAAATGAATGGGTCGCAGTGTCACAGAGGGTGGCCACCGGCGACCAGCAGGGGGCACGCATGCCGTACCCACTGCCCTTTGTTTTTAGTCCCCGATACTCGTACACTGTGTTCGGTAGTTACGTGCATGGTTACTTAAATCTTCGCCATGGGAACCTGAGAGGGGCGCATTTGAAACACCAGAAGGGTCAAACACACTTGACGGACCGATCTATTTGGTGACTCGTTGCCTGCGTCGCGACAGGGCTAATTTTTTGAGTTGTTAACGCCACAGACAAGCCACAAACACAGGACACCGGGTCGGTGTGAAAAATTGCCTTATCAGCTTACTAGAGCTGAAGTTTGTTGGGCTAGGAGTGTCCGAGCTATTCAGGGAAACGGGGTGGTCTAGGAAGCGATGATCAGGGTACAGGGATCAGGAAGTCAAGTAGGGATGACATAAATATTTTAGTGTTGAACTGGAAAAGTATTGTAAAGAATGGAATAGGAATAAGTAATTTAATAGATATATACTTACCAGATATTGTAATAGGAGTTGAATCATGGCTGAGAAATGATATAATGGATGCAGAAATTTTCTCGCGGAACTGGAGTGTTACAGATAGGACAGGGATGGTAGGAGGGGGAACGTTCATTCTGGTGAAAGAAGAATTTGTAAGCTACCCCCCCCCCAAAAACCCATGAAATTCTAGGTGTAAGGTTCATCTCTAAATATAATAGGCAACTCGTTATTTATGGAATATATAGACCGGGGCAGACGCTGATTAGGATTTATTTGATAAGACAATGAGCTATGCGGGAAACGATATAGAAAGGACCGTGATTGTAGCGGGTGATCTCAATTTTTCAAATGTCAATTCGGAAGGTAATGCGAACGACAGGAAGCATGACCAGCAAATGGCAAATAAGGTAATCTGGGAATGATAACTGAATCAGAAAGTGATGGAAACAACTAGAGGGAAGAATATTCTTGACGTGGTGCTGGTAAAACTAGATCAGCTCTATAGATAAACCGAAGTAGGTAAGGTAAGGGTTATTCTGCCCGAAGGCAGGTCCGAACCTCCTCAGAGGTGTTCCTGAGCCGGAGTTTACGTGCGGTAGGGTGGCCAGTTCCTTTCCGCTCCTCCATTCCCTTACCCCCA
This sequence comes from Anabrus simplex, assembly GCF_040414725.1. Lineage (NCBI taxonomy): Eukaryota > Metazoa > Arthropoda > Insecta > Orthoptera > Tettigoniidae > Anabrus > Anabrus simplex. The sequence goes on from NC_090265.1 coordinate 382,774,942, forward strand.
CCTGGTATTAGTGATCACGAAGATGTTTTTGTCGTAGTTAAAAATACATGTGATAGAAAGGAAGATCGTAAAAGTAGAACTATTAGGTAGTAACCACATGGCTGATAAAACAGGCATGAGGGCGTTTAAAAAAATAATTATGATCGGTGGGAAACTGTAAATAAAAATGTAAACAGACTGTGGGATGTCTTTCAAGCATTTGTTGAGGAATGTGAAAATAGCTATAAGGTGATAAGGAATGGTAAAGACCCACTATATTTTAACAGAGAAGTAAAGAGACTAAGAAGGAGGTGCAGGTTAGAAAGAAAGAGTTAGAAATGGCTGTGTTAGTAAGGAGAAATTGAAGGAACTTACAAGGCAATTGAAACTAGCAAAGAAGTCAGCTAAGAATAACATTATGGCAAGCATAATTGACAGTCATGCATATTTTAGTGAAGAATGGAAGCGTATGTACAGGTACTGTAAGGCAGAAACAAGCTCCAAGATAGTACTATATCCCAGCTCATTGTCCCAGAAATCTTAGCAATTCCAGCTGCTTCTAGTTTTCAACTTGTGTATCTTATAGTAAACGCCATCGTTATCATAGGTAAATTTCAATACTTCGTTAGTATTAATCAGGAACGTTCTGCCATCTGTTAAGTAATATTCGTCAGAGAATAGTTTTCTTCCATCATCAGAGGGAGTGTGTACTCTCTGGCTTCACAGGTAGCAATCAAACATGGCTGCATAGAATCACATTACTAAGGATGTAAATCGCATAGGATATCAGAATATTAATGAAAGTGTTAGTCGCTTAGCAACCTGCTAAGTACAGAATGTGTTGCGGGTTACGATAAGCCTTCGCCTGCAGTTATTCGATGATCATTTTTAATGACTTGATTTTACGATTACTTCAAGTTGACAAACAAGAAGGACATTCCAGGAATCATTAAGGGACTTCAGAAGGCAGAAGTATTCAGTCAGCAGTACGTAAAGATTGATGGTTACAAAGATAATGTCCAGATAGAGGAGATGATTAAGTTGTTGTCTGAGCATACCGGCAGGGCAGATGTTTTCAGGACGGAATGAATATTGTGGATTGCATAAAACTACATTGGAAAAGGCGGCTGAATCAGAACTTACAGATCTATCAATGTCTCATGATTTACCGACAGGTAATTCCGGAGAGAATGAAACAGAAATGAAGAAAAACGGTCCAGTAGAACGGACGGACGCAGTTGGCAAAGCTGTTTTTAGTAAACTCTTGCAATATATAGATAATAATACCGATAATAATAATAATAATAATAATAATAATAATAATAATAATAGATTCTTGAGTTTCATATTCTTCTAAAGGCCTGTATTCTAGTGTTTAGAGACCCATTTTGTACTGAAGGGATTTTGTTGCATGTCAGTAATAATACGGATCTCTTGAATGTAAACACCTTGAGTACGGATCGAATGGACATACACAGGCGCAAACACTGAACCAAGCTGCACCACGTAACTGTCGAGTTGAATATTGTTATTGATGCTTCATTTCGAGGCTGCGGTTAATGAGACTGTGTTTGGATCTTGTTCTATAGCTTTTTATATTGTGCTCTCTTTGCTGGTATTATTTTCAATCCATTGAGGTTATTATCAGGGAATGAATCAGAGGATCTGAGGTTAAATGGGGGCGTGATAGCCGAGTACATAGTCATTGCCTTCTCACCAAAGAGGCCGTGGTTCGTATTCCGACTAGCGCATATGTATTTTTGAAATGAAAAGTCACGTCCTTGTGGTTTGATTTCCACGTACAGCTGGAGGTCTCGTGTCTGTGATCACAATATCAACAGTCACATAAATTAAATTTCACCCAAGCATTAGCCCGTTGTATGGATCACATTCAGTTTATTGTTTCTTCAGACACATTGAATTTCGACTACCCTGATCACAATTCATTAAAAGTGTTTATGTGTACTTGCGTAAGTACGTGTGATTTGTTGATGTTATCACACTAGTTAGTTTGGCACATATGAAATCACTGAGATAAGTTTTGTCTTTTTTATTTACTGATTTGTTTCCTGCGGTATCTTTGCGATGTTACTTCTTATATTGTTCTCTCTTTGCTGGTAGCCTATATGAATTTGTAATCCATTTAGGTTGTGATTAGGAAATGAATCAGAGGATCTGAGCTAAAATGGAACTAAACCAGCTAAGGATTGTAAATTACACATGACAACGACTTCCACATTTAGAGGAGAAGGCTTGGTGTTACCCATTTATTTCAAAGGTGCCTTTGAGCCAGCTCCAAATCATGAAGTGTTTCGAACAGCAATATTAGGCCTATTGCGTTAGACTTCGCTGCAGTGTAGTTTTCCCCGACATCTGAAATGCTTTAAAGTGATTAGAACGTTTCGTGTATTTTAGTGATTGCAACATCGTAGTGTGTGTGAGAGAGGTTACGTGAATTTCCTCTGTTGATGTTTAGATCTCTGGTTTGAGGTGTCATAGATTCGATTATAGAGCTCGCCACGCTTAGATCTCTGGTTCGAGGTGTCATAGATTCGATTATAGAGCTCGCCACAAATTAAAATCGATTCATCCCACGACTCAGTCCAAGGAGCAACTGAAACAGTTGATCACCTTACCTCTGGGGCACAAGAATAGAACTCTCAAGAGTAGATGAAATGCCTAACATAAAGTAGGCTATACAGTATAGTACTGTATTTAGAACTTAGTTGGAAGACTCAGAAATGTTCATGTCGTATTTACAAAAAGATTACCGAAAGTCGTGGTGTAAGTTCCTCGCATAATTTAGACTTCATAACCTAACCTAACCCCATGACACTACAGCCCTGAATAGTCTTGACCTACTACCAAGTGACCGCTGCTCAGCCCGAAGACCCGCAGATTACGAGGTGTAGTGTGGTCAGCACGACGAATCCTCTCGGCCGTTATTCTTGGCTGTCTATACCGGGGCCGCTATCTCACCGTCAGATAGCTCCTCATTTCTAATCACGTATGCTGAGTAGACCTCGTACCAGCCCTCAGATACAGGTAAAAGTCCCTGACCTGGCCGGGAATCGAACCCGGGACCTCCGGGTAAGAGGCTGAAATGCTACCTCTACATCACGGGGCCGGCATTTAGACTTCATACCAGTGCTGAATTATTGATCAATGCAGAGCCAACCCCGAGGCGTCATGTTTTACGAAAGGTCTGGGAAGCCAAATTAAAGTGGTTCTTTCCGGCCTAAATGTGACAGTATTAACGTAGAAAAGTATACTTCACCGAGCGAGTGGTTGCGGGGTTTGGGTGACTTAGCTGCCAGCTTGCATTCGGGAGAAATTGGATTCGATCCAACTGTCGGAAGCCCTGAAGATGGTTTTCCGTGGTTTCCCATTTTCATACCAGGCTGTACCCTAAGACCACGGTCGCTTCCTTCCCCCTTCTAAACTCTATCCCAACGTCGCCATAAGACCTATCTGTGTCGATGCGGCGTAAAGCAAATGAAATAAAAAGTATACTTCGATCATAGAAATGACCATTATGCGTAAAGTCAGTATCTTTTCTGGATAGTTTCCCTATATGCAGTTTAAGTTCAGATTCAAAATTTCTATTGAAACCTATTCTGTGACGTGACCTTGGCTCACAAGCTACGAAATTCCGCCTTGATTATCAAATATTATTCAACTCAAGGTGTTTGTTTTCTGATAGTTACACGTGGACTTCAGTTGCGACTTCGCTGAACTTAAATATCCTATTGGGCATGATCACTTAAAATCAATTAGGATGAAAATATTCTTTTGCTACCGATTAACTCAGCGATTTCCTTGATAAGGTACGGTGACTACACATAAAGTTTACCACTTTGTTCTACATATCTACTCTCTTCACTTACCATACCAAGCGGCTTATGGTCCTTAACGTAATGCTGAGTGGTTCAATCCCAGGACACGCCGACTTTCAGCCGGCGTCGTGGGTATAATTTCAGCTCTCCCACCCACATCATACTAGGAAAGTACTGTAATTGGGGAGCTGGGTGCAATAATGACTTAGCGTACGTTAGGCAGTTCTTCCTGTTATTGCATAGGTACTACCCTGCGTGCTCTGTCTGTCAGCTTAGGAAGTGTTCATTCAATACTTCCTCCATAGAATGCATGGTCTGCATTTTAACATTGCCGCCCGCTACGCAGTTGTTCCACACAGGAAACTTTGAACCTCCGAAAGTTGTTATTCCATCCAGCTCCTCAATTATATCGGCTTGTACGACAAACCTAAATCCAGTTATAACTACAAAAACTCATTTCTGGGGTCCTAACCTAGATTTCTCTGGTCAAGAAACGCATTTCCCTTACTGTCTTCTTCGCGCTTATCCCGCTATACCACAGGGTCCGCTGTTTTGCATACCAGCCGTCCCTTCTGTCGATCAAGGGCATCACGAAGAGAGACTTTGGTGAGTCGCTTGTCTTCTTTCAGCAGATCAAACAACCGCTTCTTAGGTCGCCCACGGGGCCGATGTCCATGTGGGTTGAGGCGCAGGGTGGTCTTGGCATCTGATCATCACTACGTATTACATGACCATATGTCCGACTCGTTGGCTGAATGGTCAGCGTACTAGCCTTCGGTTCAGAGGGTCCCGGGTTCGATTCCCGGCCGGGTCGGGGATTTTAACCTTAATTGGTTAATTCCACTGGCACGGGGGCTGGGTGTATGTGTTGTCTTCATCATCATTCCATCCTCATCACGACGCGCAGGTCGCCTACGGGAGTCAAATAGAAAGACCTGCACCTGGCGAGCCGAACCCGTCCTGGGATATCCCGGCACTAAAAGCCATAGGACATTTCATTTTCATTTCACATGACCATATCTGCATAAACGAGCCCCCTGCATCTTTTCGGTTATGCGTAAAACTCCCATCATCGCTCGGACTTGACCGTTCTTGATACGATCATGAGTCACGTCAGACCAAACGCCCAGCGAAGCATACGCATCTCCATAACGTGTATTGCTTGCTCATATTTAGCAGATGCTGGCCAGCATTCAGAACCATACAGGGCGACTGAGCGTACAATGTTCCTGGGTATCGTGCTATCTAAGAGGACTCCACTGACATGCATCCACTTTAGCGAACTCTCACCGACACGATCACGGGCATCTGGTAGCGTATCATCGTCCGAGCAGGTCAGGGAACCAAGGTACCTATACTGCTCGACGTTCTTGAGATCCTGGTTACCCACATAGATGGTCCCAAGTGTCTGCCATCCGCACTCAATGTATTCGGTTTTCATGGTGTTCAGCCGCAGTCCGTTATCTGTTAACTTAATGTCCCACTTCTGCACTTGCTCTTCAAGAGTATGTTGTTCTGCGGCCAACAAGACATCAGCGTAAAGGAGTGTCCATGGATTTAGGGTTTGGATATCAGCTGTTATAGTATCCATACACCGTATGAAGAACAGGGACGACAGGGCCGAACCTTTATGGAGGCCGATCCGAATGGGTAAAGGAGGAGAGATCCCTGTTGGACATCGCACCTCGCAGCTTCATTTACAGTACAGGAGCTGCGTCAAGCGGATAATAGGCTACACCCCTGGAATACCATGCGATCGGAGTGCATGCCAAATCAGTTCGTGAGGAAGTTGATTAAACTCCTTCAAGTCCAAAAAGGCTATGTGGACAGGTTTGTTTTTCTCACGGTGTCTGTGAGTAGTTTGGTAGCTGTTTGGCATATATTGTCCCACTTCCCTTCACAAAGCCACATTGATTGTCTGTGACCTCGACAGTGTAGTGGAGGCGACCGTCAAGAATGCAATCAAAGATTTCCATAGTGTGACGTAACAGGCGGATCGGTCTGTAGTTGACACATTCGTTGTCGTCACCCTTCCCTTTCCATATGGGATCTGTGGTACTGCTAGTCGGGGCACTGTGCCTTCTTCCACAATCCGGTTGAACAAAAATGTCAGAATTGCTCCGCCACGCTGACGAAGTAGCCTATCTTCCACATTTCCACCGGTATATCATGAAGACCAGTCGCCTTCCCGTCCTTCAATTTGCTGATTGCCTGTTGGACCTCTTCCGTATTGATCACTGGAGACGGGCATTCCGACCTTCGAACTTGTGGGTAGGGGAACTCTTCGTAGCTGATCTGTGAGAAGTATCTGTTCCATCGACTAAAGATTGTGGTGGGATCTCGGAGGACTTGGTGATCTTCATCCTTGATATGTCTCTTAATGTGCCAGAGAAAAAATAACTGTAGTATGCATTTATTGCTTGTTTATGTGAGCTGTCGTAGTCGAATGCCGTACAGTAAATAAATAAATAAATAAATAAATAAATAAATAAATAAATAAATAAATAAATAAATAAATCGGTCAGCCTACCACGTGGGTAACTCAGCGTAATATGTCTACCTAGTACTGTCGTGTGCTAATGCTGCATTTCTGTGAATACTTGGACGACGTGGTGGTGGGGGATGGGCTGTCGGGGGCATTGAGAATGTATGTATTGTATCTATGTCTATCCATCCCTCGGTCTGTCTTTCACTTGTATATGAGGGTAATCACGAGGCTTCTTAGTTCTCTACCCTACGAGCAATATTTTACGGTGACGATATGACAAGATGAAAATTATTTTTTGCCATCATGTCTGTGCTAAATACACAGTCTTTACTTTACTCCATATTTTGGCCTTCCTTTTCTAAACATGCGTTAGGCTATTAAGTCAGTCAATAATTTCGACTGGGCGAGTTGCCCGTGCGGTTAGGTTCGCGCAGCTGTGAACTCGCATCCGGGAGATAGTGGGTTCGAACCCCACTGTCGGCAGCCCTGAAGATGGTTTGCCGTTGTTTCCCATTTTTACACCAGGCAAATGCTGGGGCTGTATCTCAATAAAGGCCACGGCCGCTTCCTTCCCATTCCTAGGCCTTTCCTGTCCCATCGTCGCCATAAGACCTACCTGTGTCGGTGCGACGTAAAGCAAAAAAGAATTCGAAGTAGTGGGTGCGATCTACGACCCAGTTTTACAGCCGGATGCCTTTCCTGACGCCAGTCCTCTGTGGAGAAATGTACATATTACTATGATGTTTTTCTATTAGTGTTTGTAGCGTGTTGAGTTGTGTGTAAATGAAATGGTGGAAACAAGTAGTCTCCAAGCTGAGAAATTATCCCGGACCGATCGGGCATAGAACCCGGGATCCTTTCAACTGACGGCCACTACGCGGACCATTCAATCAAGGAGCCAGGTTACTGATGTTATATGAATTCGCACCGCATAAATGAACATATATTTGTTTATTTTACTATGCCTTTTGTTACTAATTTCCAAGTCTATATACGGTATATAAGAGTTTTGTCTGTACATTGCTCGGAATTTAAAAAGGATGACATTTCTGTATCGGTCGTGTCCACAGTAACAAGGAAATGCATTTTTAATTTTCCATAATGTATGTATGTATGTATGTACAGGCATCACGAGAAAACAGCTGAAGAGAATTTAATGAAAATCGGTATGTTAAGTCCGGTAGTAGGTAGCTACAATCTAGGCCATAAATAATCTTATTCACGTCGAGAGAAATGGTAGTTTAGGGGAAGGCCTAAAATTTAATTCTCAAATATGTATGTTATTAGTGGACCTATCTTAATGAAAATCCATATGTAATGTCCGGGAATAAGTCGCTATAATATAGGCTGTAAATAATCTTATTCGCGCTGAGAAAAATGGTAGTTTAGGGGAAGGCCTAACATTTAATTCTCAAATATTTGTTATTAGTGATCCTATCTTAATGAAAATCGGTAAGCAAAGTCGGGGAATAAGTTGCTATAATCAAGGCCATAAATAATCTTATTCACGCTGAGTGAAATGGTAGTTTAGAGGAAGGCCTAAAATGTAATTCTTAAATATTTATGTTATTAATGGTCCTATCGACAAATACTACATAACTAAAGTTATATAGTATTAAATTTCCGATCATTTATGTCTTATACATTTTTACCGTACCGGCTATGGTAAGAGATATTCATGAATTTTAATTTTTGTTGCTAAGTCCATATCAGCACCGTCTCGAGAAAATGGGTAAACAGAATTTAATGAAAATCGGTATGCAAAGTCAGGGAATAAGGAACTACAGTCTACGACTCTACGCTGTAAATAATTTTGTAAGGCGCCCTAATATCACAAAGTCGAAAGAAAACTAAATGTGGAGGCCTACAATACATAAAGTTCATAACATTAATCAACAATAACATTACACTGACCATTGTTTGTTGTGATGTGCTTTGTGTCTCTGTTGCAACTTATCTCCGATAGATGGGATTACTGCTGTATACCGAGTTTTTTAAAATTGCTTACGTCGCACCGACACAGATAGGTCTTACGGCGACGATGAGATAGGAAAAGGGCTAGAAGTGGAAAGGAAGCGGCCCTGACCTTAATTTCGGTGCAGCCCCAGCATTTGCCTGGTGTGAAAATGGGATACCACGGAAAACCATCTTCAGGGCTGTCGACAGTGGGGTTCAAACCCACTACCTCCCGGATGCAAGCTCACAGCTGCGCGCCCCTAACCGCACGACCAACTCGCCCGGTCGTGTCGAGTATAACAGCCTGCCTGAATATTGGCGGGAAGTAGATGAGGAGTTGGATAACTTTCTTCTCTAGCATGCAATTCCCTTGGTTCATAAATTTTCTGATAATACTGGTATATAACACACTGGTTCATCATAACATTCGAGCTATTAAATCCCTACTCTGAGGCACTGATTGGAATGAGCAGTGTGCATATTTAACATAATAATGGCAGAGGAGTGTTCACGGCTGTCTGTGGCCTGGTCATTCCAGCACTGGAACTTTGGACTGTTGGACCGGCACCGTAGTACCGTTCGTTATTTTTAAAAGTGAGAAAATGTGCGGTTTTTCATTTGATCGAGTATTTTATATGATAACATTTTTGCTAGTGGCTTTACGTCGCACCGACACAGATAGGTCTTATGGCGACGATGGGAGAGGAGAGGCCTATGAGTTGGAAGGAAGCGGCCGTGGACTTAATTAAGGTACAGCCCCAGCATTTGCCTTGTGTGAAAATGAGAAACCACGTAAAACCATCCTCAAGGCTGCCGACAGTGGGATTCGGACCCACTATCTCCCGGATGCAAGCTCAAGCCGCGCGCCTCTAACCGCACGGCCAACTCGCCCGGTATGATAACATTACTTTTAATTTTTTCTACTGACGTTTTTGTAATGGCCTAAGTTGACTTCAGTTAAGAAAACCACGAAGACAGTCTTTCTGAGAATCCCGTAGCGAAGCACTGGTACATCAGCTAGTTATCACATAAACAGGCCTATGAATGTTTGTTTGTTTGTTTGTTTGTTTGTTTGTTTGTTTGTTTGTTTGTTTATGTTTAAGTTGTAGAAGCATGATAATTCATTTTTGGTTTTTGTGGATAAATATAAGTACGTTTCCCTATTGTGGTGGTGTCGATGTGGTAGATTTACGTTCAGTATAAGAAATTGAAATGATGCATTTTACGTTTCGTATTGAATTATAAAGCCTTTCCAGTAGGCACTGGCTGCGACGGTTATCGGTGTAAATGTGTTACATTCATGTACAGTACAAAAAATTGAAATGATGCATTTATGTTCCATATTGAATTATAAAGCCTTACATTATTTTTCGGTTGGCACTAGTTGCGACAGTTATCGGAATTATTTACTTTTGTCCCATGGAGTGTGACTGGACCTCGTGGTCAAGAACTTCTCCTTGTGTGTGTGATAATCTGCATCCCCGAGGACTTCCTAAAGTTGAGTGTTTTTGCTACTAAGAAGAACCAGGATCGGGAAGTAAGTGGTTGCGGCCTATGTACTATATATATTAGCCCATTGACATAAAGGTGAAATTCAGAAATCACGAGAAATGTTTTTTTTAGAATAGAAGAGCCGGGCTGAGTGGCTCAGACGGTTGAGGCGCTGGCCTTCTGGCCCCAACTTGGCAGGTTCGATCCTGGCTCAGTCCAGTGGTATTTGAAGGTGCTCAAATACGTCAGCCTCGTGTCGGTAGATTTACTGACACGTAGAAGAACTCATGCGGGACAAAATTCCGGCACCTCGGAGTCTCCGAAAACCGTAAAAGTAGTTAGTGGGACGTAAAGCAAATAGCATTGTTATTATTATAATAGCAGAAAGTTGAATTTTAATCCGTTTCTTCTGTGTTATTGAACTCTTGATGTGAAGTCACCTCGTTATAGTCCCTCTAACAAGAGTGAAATTAGTGACAGAGACGGGAATTTAGATTGACCCAATGGGGTGGAAAGGTGCGATATTAACCTCCAGAAAAATTTTTTGAATGGAAAGTACAAAACTTAACCAAGTGAAGCGACAGGAGACCATGTTTACTCATACTTACAACTTAAATCACTGTATGCCTATTCATTTTACATTCCTGACAGTAAAGATGGTCATTCCACTGGTCCATCCAAGCCAACAATTGAACCTCGTGGTCATTTTAACCTTGTTACCATATCCAGATATTTACAATTTTCCTACTGCCGGTGATCTTGAAGGTATAATTATTGTAGCTTTTTTAAAAACATCGTTAAGGCCTCATCGGACCACGTGTATTTAGGTTTCCAACCTTGGTTACATATCCTTGCCCGCCTGTCCTTCCTTCTCTTAATGTGAGCATTTCTATCCTCTGGACTTGCCACGAACTGCTCTATTCCCCTGTTGTCATTTCCGGAAGTTTCGAAGGTATTTGTTGTACATTTTGCAGTTCATCTTGAAGTTTTAACCGTTCTCTCATGAACTTCTTCCAGTTGGAACTACACAGTTCAAAAGGATTAGGGGAACTTGTGTTTGAACGTATGCCATGCTCCACAAAACAATACCTCACACCCAGGTATATTACCAACTAAACCTTTATTCTTTACCTTTGAAGTATACAAAAGGACATCGATGGATTCCAGTTCATTTTCAGAACACAAACGGAAATGTCCAAATAGGGGTTGGAAGCTTCTGTATGGTGTATGTCCTCCACGAGCATTTATCACAGCTTGGCACCTATGTGGCGTGCTCTGTATAAGTCGACGGAGGTCACGTTGCGGTATCAGGTCCCATTCTTCAATGAGAGCCCGTTCGAGGTCTTCGAGAGTCTGTGGTGGAACAGGACGCCCACGAACGTTCTGGCAAGCCTATCTACAAATGCTCGATGGGATTAAGGTCGGGACTCACTGCTAGCCATTCCATCTCTTGAATGTCCAGTTCTCGCAAGACAGCTGTGGTGATGCGCGCTACAGGACCCCTGGCATTGTGCATGAGTACTAATTCAGGGCCAACACCGTATGCAGGAACCAACACATGCTGTAGCAGTATCTGCTCGATGTACCCGGCAGCGGTAAGATTACCACGGACGACGACAAGATCCGTACGTCCTTCAATACTGATGCCACCCCACAACATCACAGTACCTTGTCCGAATCGGTCGCCTTCCTGGACAACATTTGGCATGTACTGCTCACCACGGCGCCTCTATACACGTTGACGTCCATCGCGCTGTGTCACGGGATATCTGGACTCGTCTATGAACAACACAGGTCTCCAATGGCGAAGTTGCCAGTTGACGTGCGTACGGGCAAACAGAAGGCGAGCTGCGCGATGTTGCTGCGTTAAACGGGGCACTCGAACAGGACGTCTGAGTCGTAAGGACACTTCTCTTAACCTGTTCCTTACTGTCTGGTCAGACACCGTGACTCATGTGACCCTCCTGAGATCCTGTTGCAGTTCTCTGGCAGTTGCTGAACGACGCCGCAACGCGTAGATGGTCAGATATCAGTCATCCTGTGGGGTTGTCATGCGTCCACGACCTTGTCCAACCCTCCTTCTGAACCGGCCTGTCTCATTGTAGTTATTCCACAGGCGTTGAATAACTGACGGAGAGACATTGAAAACCACAACAACACAACGAAAAGTCCATCCTTCCTGGATCAAAGTGACGGCCCTTGCGACTTGAACCTCGTTAAGATGTCTCAGGAGATGTGCTGGTTTACGTACAACTTGCTCATATGACCGCAGTAGTCTGTGTACCTCACAACGACACACGGAGTCACCGCTATTCACTTTGTTTTGAGGGGTTACCTGACCGTTTAATGCATGGCTACGCCTACAGATGGAGTATAACTTGGATTTGACATACCCTGAGTAGCTAAGGTCTCAAGGTATGCTGTACGACCATTGGAACCCCATCTACCAAATTGTCGTTCACATACCAGACGTTAAAACACATGTTCCCCTAATTTTTTTGAATTGTGTACATTGGTCAAGTTATGATCACTTTCAAAATGCTGTTCGTTTGATAGGCTTAAGAGAGTATTTATTTTCCATATCCTTGGTCTTCGAAGAAATCTGGACACACTTATCCTCTTTTATTAAGGATAATGCATTAAATAATCAGTCCAATATGACAATACTTCTGTGATCACTGACATTCATTTTCTCTTCTATTCAAATGCCGTCCTTGACGTCGTGTTCCGGGCTTTAATAACGTTTCTTCTCGTTTCAGGCTGATAATTATGTAGTGTGCCGTCCTATTCCCTTCTTAATTCAATCCGATGAGATTACGAATGCTCACACCCGAAGATTGCCCATTTGGTGTGTCGGCATGCTCCCTGTGATACTTGCTGCTGGCGTATGGTAACTGATTAATTCTGCATAATTCTGCAATTCATCCTAAATCAAAGGTAAAGATAATTACTGACATTATTTTCTGATTAATATTGTGAATTGTTGCACTTGCATGTGAAATTAAAACTTTTAGATAAGTTTATTACTTCTATCTCGAGCGTTCATTGTGAGGAAGTGGTCATTATGAGTAGTTACTAGAAGTTACGCCTCGGTTTCGGAAGAGCATGCCTTGGATGCACACCCTTCATATTTGTTTATTCGCGATATAGCTCTAGATAAGTGAGCTCTAGACGAATATGTGTAACCCGACTGGTATAGTACTCGTCACGTAGAGCTATACACTAAAAGGCAAATATCGCCGCCCTAGTCTCTTTTTCTTTTTTAATGGCTCCTCCCTCTGCCAGCTTGACTAGTTACATATTGAAATCACGAGACATAAACATTAACATACTAACCTGAATGTAATGTGAGTATTAATAATGGGAGGTTCCCTTACCCAAGTAAATGATGATAAATGACCAGTCAAGATATTCATAATTAAGTCGGTTTTTAAGCTTAATGAGGAATTAAGTAAATACACGCTCTCTCTCTCATCCTCACTGAATTTAATGTCATGTATTTCTGTCTATATTTTGATAAACGCATTACTATAACCGTATTCTTCGGTGTTTGCCTTGTGTAAATAATTCAGCTCCCTTCTTGAAGTTTACTATTATTTTCCGGATTGATGAGAAACCACGCTGTAACAATACACACAACCAAATATATTACATGTGCATAAGATACACAAAGGCTAAGTCATCAAAACCGTACCAGGATCGTGACAATACAAGGTTAGCGTAAGTTAGGTTGATACGGAAGTTTCCTTCCACTGGAACTGACTGATCTTTATTAAAAGAGGTAATATTGCTTTCCTTCTCGGAGGAGTTCGTACAGATTTTTCTTGCTTCTTAGACATCCTAATCGAATTCTACAAGTAAGTATTGGACGTCATAAGACCGTAATTAACAGAATGCTGCGTTCGTAATTTCACACAACTGCATTATTTTGCATTATTTGAATATGCCTCAATTCTACTTACCTGGCATTACCGAAACAGATTTACAATCTTCTCCTTTCTTTTCCTACCGCTTTTCCCACACCTGTGGGGTCGCGGGTATGAAATGCATAGTACACGTGGATTTGGCCCTGTTTTACGGCTTGATGCTCTTCCTGACGTCAACCCTATGGAGGGATGTAATCACTATTGCGTGTTTCTGTAGTGGTTGGTAGTGTGGTATGTTGTCTGAATATGAAGAGGAGAGTGTTGGGACGGACACACATACGCAGTCCCCGAGCAGAAGAATTAATCAGAAACGATTAAAATCCCCGACCCGACCGGGAATCGAGCCCGGGACCCTCTGAACCGAGGGTTAGTACGCTGACCATTCAGCCAACGAGTAGGGCCCAAACAGATTTACAATACCACAGAAAAAGAAAATATGCTTTAATTATACCCGCAAATGTAACACTAGTGATGTCAACAATACGGCATTGGCAATACGTAATTCTCGCAAATCAGGAAATAAACCATGACTGTATAGTGCCAACGTGCCAGATTAACAGTAAGACGACGTATCGGCAAGTAGGGTCCCTAAACTGTATGGTTAGCGACACTGAATCGAACCCAACAGTCAGAAAATTTAAAAAAATATCACTACCTACAGTATTAACAGGGGAGAAAGAGTAAGGTTGTACCCTCAGTGTATAGGCTTACGTGTCAGGGTTTATAGCGTGGTTCTTTAGGCGCTTGCTTTCTGGGAGGATGATTGCCCAGTTGTAATTCCTTCCCGAACCTGAACATAACAGAGATTTACTGATAGATAGCTGGCTCGATTGATCAGTGGCACAGTGTCCGCCTCACGATCGCAAGTTCATGGGTTGGTTCCTTGTTGAGGTAGTCGAGTTTGAAGGACAATCAAAAATCTTGGTGTCACCAGACATCCACTTTCGTTGTTAGACAGCAGCACAATCGGAATGTCGAAGTAGGCAGGCTTCCTGGATGACACTCATTCAGAAGGTCTGCAGCTTGGTAGACGAGGCCATACAATTATTTTTCGTATACTGGTACACTTTTATTGAAGCCAGTACCGGTATTCTGGATTTTCTGCTTATTTCTGCGAAAAATATAGAATCCTGGCATTGACAGCAGCCATTCTGAATGTGATATCACAGTGATATTTTTCACATAGTTTTGCTTCCTTCTAGAAAATGTATAGTACCTTATTTCAAATGCCATGACACTTACCCCAAATGTAGACTCAATTTCTGTTACACTACCTCATGAATACAGGTTATCGAGTAATTGCATCAGACGGATCCTTAGCTAATTCAGAAAAAATACTTCGTGACTAAATGAAGAGGAGTAATAGTGGGTTTGTTTCAATTAACAAGCGCGAGAGCCGTTCTAGAACTCCCGATGCATGATGAGCGGCATTATCACGTACGTCGCATTTGAATAATTAATCGGAGTTCAGAACTGTCATTTACGTCATTGTTCATTTAATAAAATCTGAATTGGTTCAGAATCGGTTCGGAACTGTTTAGTGGTAGGGCCTACAGACCCAGTGTAAGCACTCTCTTCCTTATCAGAACTTACATCGATTATCTACTCGAACAGCAGCACTCTGATTCCAGAACATCAACAGGAATTCGGATGCCATGTCCATCAAACGCATGTTGTTGAAGGATGTAGGTATGTTTGTCATACTGGCAAAAACGTTATCGACCGGGCGAGTTGGCCGTGTGTTTAGGGGTTTAGGGGCGCGCTGCCGTGAGCTCGCATCCGGGAGATAGTGAGTTCGAACCCCACTGTTGGCAGCTCTGAAGATGCTTTTCCGTAGTTTCCAATTTTCACACCAGGCAAATGCTGGGACTGTACCTTACTTAAGGCCACGGCCGCTTCCTTCCCATTCCTAGGCTTTTCCTCTCCTATCGTCGCCATAAGACCTATCTGTGTCGGTGTGACGTAAAGCCAATAGAAAAAAAAACATCGAAGTCTATGAAATGGGCGAAAAATGGACATGAACATCAAAGGCCTACCACTAAACAAATACGTTTCTGATACTTAAATGAGAATCTCCATGGACCTACGATATATTCTGGAATGCCAGACTTTCAGGAATAACTTCAGAATATGATTAATTAAATTCACTGTTCTGTACTTACTGCAGCATTTTGGACAGCACTTCACTTGAATGTATAAGCCTATCTGGTCACTTGCGTCTTCCTCTCTTGGTCAACCTGGCCTAGGCGCATTTCCATTTTCACGCATTTCGTTGCCAATCTCTTTCTTTTGCAGATACCTGCCGCCAATACCAGCATCTTTCCAAAGGACCTGGTCTCTCCTTTTTTTTTTTCTCCTCTTATTAAGAGTTAAGAAAATAATGTTCTTGATTTTGCATCCTACCAGATACTTTTACGGTTTTGTTTTGCAGTAGTTCTTTTGCATGTCAGTAAATCTACCGACACGAGAGTGGCGTATTTGAGCACCTTCAAATACCACGGAAATGACCCGCGATAGAACCCGCCAACTTGGGCTCCGAAGGCTAGCTCTTCTACCTCTTGAGACACTCTGCTCGGCTTCCAGTGAAGTAGTAGTGTTATCACTTTAAGACGCTACGAACCACCATAGAAACACACAATAGTGGATTCATCCCTTCACATAGGGGGACTAAAAGGGTAACATCCCCAGCGGGTGGGAGACGCAGATGTAGAATACACCCCCGGTATCCCCTGCCTGTCGTAAGGGGCGACCGTGGCGTGGACTTGGATTGCGGCTTGGTATCGTGTGTTGGACCCCCTGTGGATGGGAGAGGCTGAATACATTCACAGGTAATCCCTGCCTGTCGTAGAAGGCGACTAAAAGGGTCATGTGACCAACGGTCCCCTCTTTATTATTATTATTATTTATTTATTTATTTAAGGTTTTTGAGTGCTGTTCGAATATGGGCCTCTTACGTGTGCGACTACGCCCGAAAGCCCGGTCGTACCCTCAAGAAGCCGGTCAGGTGGGAGCGCCATGTACCCGTATAGTAGTATCTGCCTGTCGGCACAGGTCCCTGCAGAGCCGAATGCCAGACGGACATACTAATATTAATTGTTATTTTCTTCTCTATATTTATTACTCTGTACGCGCTATGGGTACATGCTATTGCGGGTGATTGGAGGAAGAGAGTCCTCGTGGCCATTGCCTCAATCATTCCGTATTAGGCATCGTCCATCTCGTACCATTAGGGGCCGATGACCTTCGATGTTAGGCCCGTTTAAACAGCAAGCATCATCATCACATAGGGTTGACATCAGGAAAGGCATCAGGCCAACCAGCTTGAGCTGTCGATTTTCACAATCGACCTTTTTTTTCAGCTTTCTCTTAGTCATGTTTCATTATTCTCTATACTTAGTGTTATTTGTGGCAGTAAGGATGTAATGCCAAGCGAGAAATCCTGTTTGCATATCATAACGGGGCGTACTTCCCTGTCGTCATTGCATCCTAGGAACTTACAATCTGTGCTTCAACGCTCATCAGAACGCAAGTGCTTTGCGGTGCATATCTAAATCAGCGTATTGAACTTTGATCTGAAAGTCGTCGACTTCTTAGCAAATTCGGATTATAGAAAAATAGTGGTGTCCTGTTCGAAGTTCGAACGCAGTTAACGGACACAATTTCATTTCCAGCCTCATTTGGTATATCCTCTGTTGAAGACCGTGAACATTCTTAGCACACCTGTCGGTACTCTTCATTATAAGGGGATTGCGTCATCACCACGTGAGTGACGTCAGTATTGCCATATTCCAGGATGTGAGCCACCTTCCTGATAAGATGTTTCCGTACAATTCCAGGATGATCGTTTCTCTGTAAACATAAGTTAATTAGGGATTGGCTGTACTGATTAGCCCGCGTAGTCGTCATGATCATTAACGCGTTATGTCTTCATAGTCCGACACTGTGGTTAGCCGGTTCGTGTCCCGTAGGTAGAAAAAAGTCTCAATCAGAATGTTGGCCGGCAGGGTAGGAGAGGTATTGATATACAAGTTCTTATAACTAGATTGCGTGCCAAAGGCCTGGGTTCAGTTCCAAACCTCTCTGAACTGTTCATATGGAGTGAGGGCAAATGAGCTGATGATGATTCGTCCGTCGGATGGAAACATTAAGCATCGAGCAGATATCGTGGTGCTTTTCGACAGGAGTAGGCTGTGTGCTAATAGAATGGTTCATCCTCTCCCTGCCTCATCATAGTCATCATCATCATCATCATCATCATCATCATCACCACCACCACCACCACCCATCGAGCACGTGCAGGTCGCCCAGGGGTGGCAACTAGAAAAACGTGCATCAGTCGTCTGAAGGCCACACAACACAATTCATTCATACTGATACGAGAATTTTAAATGAGTCTATGTTCTACTGTTGGCAATCTGGTGTTTTATTACAACTGTTCCTTGAGTTAGAATGATTGTGATATCGAGCGGGACTGCTTAGTGACATTGCATTGTAAAACTGTACGATTCGTAGTTTTGCAGAATCTTTGTTCATGTGAAACTGCCTATTACTGGCGTGCTTTCTTTGATGAAGACCGAGCAAGTGGCCGTGCGGTTAGGGTCGCGCAGCTGTGAGCTTGCATTTGGGAGAGTGGGTTCGAGCCCCGCTATCGGCAGCTCTGAAGATGGGTTTCCGTGGTTTCCCATTTCCACACCAGGCTGTACCCTAATTAAGGCCATGGCCGAATCCTTCCCACTCCTATCCCATCATCACCATAAGACCTATCTGTGTCGGTGCGACGTAAAAGAAATTCTAAAATTATATATATATATTTGAAGAAGTTAAAGGGTATCCTTGGCATCGACTGAAGTGTTACCGGGCGAGTTGGCCGTGCGGTTAGGGGCGCGCGGCTGTACGCTTGCATCCGGGAGATAGTGGGTTCGAATCCCACTGTCGGCAGCTTTGATTATGTGTTTTCGTGGTTTCCGATTTTCACACCAGGCACTTTAATTAAGGCCACGACCGCTTCCTTCGCCTTTCCTATCCCATCGTCGGCATAAGACCTATCTGTGTCGGTGCGACGTAAAGCCAAGCAGAAGTGTCTTTACATTATTAAACCTGCTTTGAGGGCGGAAATATTCGATTATATTCCTATCTAGTTTGCTTGCCATTATCCCGTTTATCAAAATTAAATCCCAATGTTATTTTGAGTTTACCGTGTGAAACAAAACAATTGTTTCGGAATTGTTAGCGATTTAGTGGTTTCTTCTGAGGACAGGAGGCAGAGAGGGCGTGTGAAACAAACATGATAAAATCAGTCTGTCACTTTTCCACTTGACTTAAACATTAATTAAAATTATGATTGCTTGAGTGGTTCAACCTCCTGGGAAGAAGTGCACCGTGAAGGACTGGGATCCAGCTTCCCTAGGTTTCTGTTTGCTACCAGAACTGTTGGGAATGACGTCAAGCTGGTAAACTTTCTTTTGTTTAGTAGGCACATAGAAGGTGAACTGGAAGATCTGAAAAAAAAATGCGCAACGGTAGTTTGTTGCTAAAGGCGCGCACTGCCGTGCAAGGTGATCAGGTGCTCAAGTACGACCACTTAGGCGATATTCCCTTCAAAGTAGAGGAGCAAAAAACCTCGAATCTGGTTCTTGGAGTTATCTTCCACCGCGAACTCATATTGAACACTGACGATGAGTTGATGGAAAACATGAAGCACCGTGGCGTGACTCACGTTCGGCACATTACGCGCAAAGTCAACGCCGAAGACGTTGCCACGGGTGCGTTCATTGTCTCCTTCAAATTGTCAGTGTTAGCAGAAAAATCCAAGGTAACAACCTATCGCTGCGATGTGAGGCCGTACATCCCGCCTCCCACGCACTGCTATCAATGCCAGAGGTTCGGGCATATGGTATCTCGTTGCTCGAGTCCGTTTGTATGTAGTACATATGGCAGAGGAGCTCACGGCGCGGAAGAGTGCACAACTCCTTACAGGTGCACTAACTGCCCTGGTCTTCATTCACCCCGAGATCGGAACTGCCTCGTATATCTCGGCGAGAAGGAAGATCCAGGAGATCAAGACCTTGCATGGTCTTTCCTACCAGGAAGCGCGCCGTAAGTCCAATTCTATGAATTTACCTGCCAAGACGCTAGACTACACGAAGGTAGCACAGAGTCTTTAAGGTTCGTCGTTTACATCTACGCCTGTTACGATCGCTGCGCCCAAGGCGTCTGTTGCTCCTGTGAGCAAAGCCGCAAAGTGTAAAAGCTCGAAGGGGGGACCACCCCACCTTCGACCACAAAGAAGTATATGTCTGCTGGACTCCTAAGCCGGCACAGCGGGGGTGGGGGAAGCCAAGTCTGCGCCCCACAAAGCGGTCGGCGAAAGCCGTGCCCACGCCGGCGGTGGCGGCATCGTCGACCAGGGCTGGGAAAATATCTGCAGCCTGTCTAAACAAGAAATGAAGACGGAGAAGAGCAGCGCCCGTACCATGCGCTCCCGCACTTCTCCTGCGAAGGGGAAATCGTGCCCTCCATCTGGAGGGTATAAATCGGCGCCAGCAGATACGCCTCCTCCTAAACCTGTGCGCTCCTCTCGTAGGAGGAAATCCCGCCCCCAAAATACGTCGAAATTTTGGGTGTCAGTTCCCTCGTCCGTTGACGACGGGATGTACGTCGAGCTTTCATCAACATCTACGGATATAGATGTTGACGTTAGTGCTTAGGTTTTAAAGCAAGTGCCGCTTATAACCTAACGCTCTTCCCTTTTGGCACACACGATGGCACTTTTACAGTGGAATTGTAACGGTTTCGAGATGTTGAACTGCGCCAGCTAATTAGTGAGTTTTCGGCGAGTGTAGTCTGAATTCAGGAAACTAATCTCAGACCAGTTCATCATACGGTCTTGAGAAATTTTCGACTATACTCGACAGAACGACATTGTGCTCTCCGAGCTTCCGGTGGCGTTGGCATTTTCGTCCGTTCTGATACCTACACCTAAGAGGTTCCACTAAAAACCCCGCTGGAGGCTATAGCAGTTCGCGTTCCGCTGCCTGTCATAGCAACAGTGTGTAATGTTTATTTTCCACCAGGCCAGCTTCTTAATGTAAATGATGTAACTGATCTTGTAGATCAGCTTCCACCTCCATTCCTCTTATTGGAAGATTTTAACGCCCATCACCCTATGTGGGCCTCTGAAACGCCTTCCCCCAGGTGAAGGAAGTTGGAAATATTAGTAAGAGAGCTGGATTTATGTATTTTGAATTCAGGTGAACCAACTCATTTCATTGTACGTTACGGCACCTACTCGCGCATAGACGTTAGATTATGCAGCCAAACGCTGGTTCCCCTGCTTCAGTGGAGTACACACGATGATCTCTGTGACAGTGACCATTTTCCCATTGTTCTTATTTTGTTGCAACAGAAATCCTTCTAATCTCCTCTTCGTCGGATTCTTAAACATGCTGATTGTCCTCAATTCACATCACTAGCTGCCTTTAACGACGTGAACAGACAGAGCGTAGACGGCGTTACAACTTCTGTCTGTCTATATCGATCCCTCAATCCTGAGGAACGTGATCTCTGAAGATATTTCTTTGTACCGTTTCCATCCTCCACGGTATTCTGCTATAAGAGTAGATTGTATGAACGATGTCTTTGTTGCATGTTTTATGCCATCTGTCCAGCGTATAGGTGCTCGCCCACGCTCCCTCTTTCCAGGCACGTTTTCCAAGATTATGTCCTTTTCAAGGCTTCCTTCTCCACGACGCATAATATGACCAAAGAATTGGAGATTCCTGTATTGACATTTTGCCGATAACCCGGTACTGATGTTCAGCTCCTTCAGGATGGATTTGTTGGTTTGAAATGATGGATTCGTTGGTTCGAAATGCTGTCCAAGGAACGCGAAGCATTCTTCTCCAGCACCACATCTCGAATGAGTTTATTTTATTCAAATCTGATACTCGTAAAGTTCACGATTCAGCACCATAGAGGAAGATAGAGAATACCAGTGTCTGTACTAGTCTCATCTTTAGCTTTAAGGAAATGGAGCGATCCTTCCGGATATGAGATAACTGAGACACGATATTCTTGGCCATGGCAATCCTTCTCCTGATCTGTATTTCGCAGCTGTTGTTGCTAGTTATAATGGCACCCAGGTACAACATTTCTGAAACCATTTCCATTTCGCTGAAGGCCCCTAGTGCGTTCAGCTTGCCAGGCCTATCAACTACCATAATTTTTGTCTTTTGCGTGTTGATCTGCAAACCCAAACTGATGCTCTCAGTTCTGACACAGTCTAAAAGCTCTGTCATGTCTGCATCATCCATAGCACTCAATACAGTGTCATCTGCATATAGGAGATTCGTTATCTTTCTGCCACCAATAGGAAATCCACCAGTCCATCCAGCCAATGCAGTTCTCATGATGTACTCACCATAAATATTAAAAAGCTGGGGTGACAATATACAGCCTTGGCGAACGCCCCTTTGTGTCTTGAAGATTTCAGACATCTTGTCATTTATCCTGACAACTGCAGTGTTAGACTCATATAGATTCTTTATCAACCAGATAAGATGTTTTGGAACTCCCCATCTCCAATAACACTTGCCAAAGTTTCTTCCATTGAACACAGTCAAAGGCTTTCCTATAGTCTAGAAAGCAAATGATCATAGGAAGCTGGAATTCTCTGCTCTTTTCGATTAGTTGTCGGATGTTCAGCAGCTGTTCTCTTGTGCCTCTTCCTTTGACGAAACCAGCTTGTTCAGGGGGAATCTGTGAACTAATATAATTTTGAAGTCTGTCTTTCAAGATATACAACATGATCTTGGTGATATGAACTATATAGTTACCTCATTTCATTGTTCAGCCCTTTTTATGCAAGGGGATGAAAATGGATGTAACCCAGTCAGCTGGCCATTTGCCATTTTTCCATATTTTATTGCAAATGTCTGTGATAATTTCAGCACCAATATCGCTCGTCTCCTTCAGTAGTTCAGCGGTTATGTTGTCAGAACCCGGTGCTTTGTGCGGTCGCAACGATGTAATTGCCATTTTTGTTTCCTGAAGTAAGATGTCTGGTTCTTGTTCAAAATCTCGCCATTCAATCATCGGCTCTTCTTTATACAACTCCTCACAGTACTGTTTCCATCTATTCAATACAATTTTAAAATAATGTATCCTATGTTCATTAGGATCTTCTATGGACCATACACGAGGTTTGTATTTATTTGAAAGCTGTTTTACTTTCCGGTATATATCTCGTGTCTCATTGTGATGGCCATGAGCTTCAATTTCTTCACAGATTCCCGACAGATACTTATGTTTGTCAAAGCGGCAATTACGTTGAATTTCACAACAGCTCAAAGTATCTGTCTTGAATGTGCAAGCCTGTTACTTTCCGTTGTTTTCGCTGTTCTATGAGCTTCAACGTATGATCAGTGATCCAACACATACGAGGACTCTGTATTGGAGAAGAATGTTTCATTGCAGTGGTCACTATATTTTGTTTGAGGTCTTCCCATGTGGACCCTTCATCAGTACTGTGCTCCCTTCTAGTGTTCAAAAGAACATTTTGGATTTCCACACTTTTTTGCATTTTACAAGGTACACGGCGCGCATACCTCTGAGTTTCTACCTGAACACCATAAACAGTAGTTGGTGGTCTGAGCCACAATATGCACCAGGGTTATGTTCTTGCATTGATCACAGAGGATTTCCACCTGTTGTTAACCAATATAAAATAAATCTGATTTCTATGAAGACCATCAGGGGAGCACCATGTATACAGTCGACGAAGATAATGTTGAAAGAATGTGTTGGTTACACATAATTCACGTTCCATACAAAACTGTAGTAGCCTCTCTCCACTATCACTTCGCTTCCCAATGCCATAATGGCCCACGGTGTGTCTAACTTACATAACACAAGTTATTCTTGCTGCTGCTGAGGAGTCCATTCCATCGTTTTCAGGGTTTCCTTGCCAAAAACTCGTTCCGTGGTGGAACGAAGAAATTACAGCAGCTATAAAAGAACGCCGTTGCGCTCATATACGCTATCGTAGGCAACCTACTCTGGCCAACTTGGTAACATTTAAAAATCTCCGCGCTAAGGCGTGAGTTCTTATTCAACAGAGTAAGAAAGTTTCGGCGGAGTGATGTGTGTCGTCTATGACGTCACATACACCGTCATCACAAGTGTGGACTGAACTTCGACGTATTTCGGGTATACAAGCATCATCTTCAGCACCAGGAATTTCCATTGCAGGCAGTATCGTCACTGAACTGCTCTCGATTGCTAATCATCTAACCAGTCATTTCGCGGATGTGTCTGGCTTCGGGAATTTCCGTCGTGATTTCCTCGCTCGGAAGCGGGAGGCAGAACGTCATCACCTCAGTTTTGCCACTGAAAGCTCAGAGGGCTATAATGTGCCCTTTACGGAGTGGAAACTCCGCAGCGCCTAGGCGTTTTGCAAGGACACATCATCTGGACCAGACAAGCCCATAACCTGATGTTGAAACACCTTCGTGAGGATATATCTCCTTCGTGTGTTAAACCTAATCTGGATAGAGGGTGAGTTTCCGTCTCAAGGCGAGAGTCATTCCTGTCCTCAAGCCTGGCAAACATCCTAAGTATGCAGGAAGTTTCAGACCTATTTGTCTTACTAACTGTTTGTGTATGCTATTTGAGAGGATGATAACTTAAATCGCCGACTTGTGTGGTGTATGGCGAAAAAGGACTTTTGTCCGAGCGCTCGACCACTGACCACTTGGTACGCCTGGAGAGTTCTATCCAGGATGTATTTATCCGAAAACAGCATTTGATGGCTGTTTCCTTTGACTTAGAAAAGGCCTATGGCACCACATGACGATATGGTATCCTTTCAGTCCTGCGTCAGTGGAGATTCCGAGGTAACTTGCCGGCATTTATTGAGAAGTTTTTCCCCTCCGTCTCTACTGTGTCCGAGTAGGGAAGGCATACTCGCAATACGACGTTCAGGAAAATGGAGTCCCACAGGGATCGGTTCTTAGTGTCACTCTGTTCGCGATTGCCATAAATGGTATTGTTGCTGCTACTGGTTCAGCAGTAATACCGTCGCTATATGTGGACAGTTTTTCTCTGCATCATAGCTCGCACAATATGGCAGTCGCAGAGGGACAATTACAGCCGTTTTTATGGAGAGTGGAACAGTGGACTTCAGAACATGGCTTTCGGTTTTCAAACGCAAAGACCTCTGTTGTACACTTTTGCCGGAAGCGCACTCTTCACTCCCATCCTGAGCTTTCCTTAGGGAATGTCGCTCTTCCTGTAGTTGACACCGATTTATTGGGTTGTTTTTCGATAGTAAATTATCGTGGAAGCCACATATGGGGCAGTTAAAAGTGTAATGTATTGAAGTTGAATATTTTGAATTTTCTTAGCGGCACTACTTGGGGAGGGGGGGGGGGGGTCAGACCGCACTGTGCTCCTTTGATTTTATAGGGCACGTATTTTATCCAGGTTAGACTGCGTATGGATATGGATCAGCAAGGCGAAGCGTCCTTGCGAAACTGAATAGCATCCATTACAGTGGTGTTAGCAAGTACAGTAGAGACAATACGCGACAGTGTGCGAGATATGGAGGGACAGCGATTATAGCTCTGCCCAGCGGAGTGACCTGGAGTTACTGATTCTGTCTTAAGAGCGCGTGTATTTGTGAAGTTTTTTGCGTTATTTATGCGTTTGCAGTAAGTTGACATAAGTAAATAGTAGCGCGTGTCATTCCGTTATATCTCCTCTCAACGTTAGTGGAAAGACATGTGCTGTGTTTAGTTGCAATAACTATGAAGTGCAGAAGGATTCGCGGTCTTTCTTCCGTTTCCCTCATGAAAGAGAAAATGTAAGTAAATATTGTATTTGCATATAATATATTCTTCCAGTGACACGAGATTTTTATAGTACTTCCTAAACTTCTGACATGCGCGACCCATATTTTAACTGGCTTAAATATATATTAAGTTTATTTTATTGTATTGTTCAGCAGTTAACCTTCAATACCGATGTGTTGTTGTAGGTGTGATCTGTGGGTTTTGATTTAATTAATGAAAATGCATATGCACATGTGTGTGGCTGCTTGTGTTCCAAGTTACCCCATTTGGAATGCCGTAATGCGTTGTCAAGCACTGAAGAAAATATGACTTTAGAAAAGTGCATATTTTGTTGAAACAAAATGGTGATCCAAATTTACTTTGCCCTAATGTAATTGCAAGTATTGCTTATAGGAAAATTTCGAATGTTTTGAGGTTAAATTTATAGATTTTCTTTCTGTTAGTAGGCTTCAAGTTAAGAGGAAAATTGTCCAACTCTTAAATGTTAATTCATTAAATCATATGTGTAAGGAATGTACTGATATTTTTATTGACAAGTGTCTTAATGTAATGATACAATGTTTTTAAATGAGAAAAAAAGACAAATGTAGCCGTAAAAGTTCAGGCAGGAATGCTAAAGCTAAAAAAGGGATGCATAAATGAAAGATCAAGCCCTTTCACAGCAGTCCATTTCACACATTGATCATATGTCTAATTTCAGTCTTGAAATAATAACCTGTTAAATAATTCTTCATTAATTTATCCAGGATTGCTTTACCAACTTTGAAGTTAATATCTTATTAACACTTTCTTTCAAGGCGTAATTTATTTATCCATTTCCATATATGCATTTCCATTAATATTTGAATTTAGCGTGAATTTCCAGGTCACGCCATTAGTAGCGCCACTTGCGAGTTGTCTCCCATTTTAACAAGGCTAAATCCGAAAGTGTCGCGTATTGTCTACTGTATTTGGTGTTAGGTCGTCAACGGGAGCTTTTCGTGCAAGTCCCATTGCTAGCCTGCTCGCTGAACCTGGTGTGCCGCCTTTACACCTGAGGCGCCAGCAAATGCTTCTGTCCTATGCTGAAAATTTGCAATAGTTGCCACTTCACCCAAGCTATCCTTGCGTATTCCGCAATGAAAACCGTCGGTTGTACGCTGCTTATCCTCGAGCAACGCGGCCAGTTGGAATACGCTTGTATATCAGTCACACAAATTATGATGTATCTTCCATTCCTTGTCTTGTCAGGCTACCAAGTGAGGTACTTCCGTGGATAATACGAGGACCCGAAATTCTTCTGGATTTGCACACTGGTCCGAAGGGGAGCACGGACCCCTCGATTTATCGGAGGCTCTTCCTGTCCGTTGTTGGCCGGTATCCAGATTCAGTCGTCGTTTACACGGATGGTTCCAGGGCAGAAACGAAAGTAGGCTGTTCGTTCGTTGTCGGCAATGATAGGTTTATTTTTCCTGTATCGGAAACTGTAGTGTGTACACAGCAGAGCTATGCTATCTGTGAATCTCTGTGGTACGTGCTGTCTGATGAGCGCCGACACTTTCTGCTGTGTACCGACTCCTTGAGCTCCCTACAATCCATTGATACATGTTTTCGTCGGCACCCTCCGGTGCAGCGTATCCATGACCCGCTGATCGGGTGTTGGGAAGCCAGCACCGGAATCACGTCAATGTGGCTCCCAAGCTACATGTGTGTAGAGGGAAACGAGTTAGCTGATAAGGCTTCCAAGGAGACTGTTACATAGCCGCTGTTGCCTTACAAGGTTCCAGCAAGTGATATTCGCTCTCAGCTGAGACATTTGGTTATATCTCATTGGAAGATGGAGTGGCAGGCCATTCCACTGCCAAATAAGCTGAGAGCGATAAAAGGAACAACGAAGGTATGGAGGACACTGGCGTAGCCAAGGGGGGGGGCCCACTGGCGCCGCCCCCCCCCCCCCCAAAAAAAATGTTTCCTGAAACCAGAGCGAGGATCAGCCGTTGTTTTACGTACGATACGAACAACTTAAAACTTACGCCGAAATGACGAATTAACGTAGCGACAAAGAATCTACTAGCAGGGCTCAATACGGCCATTCATAATCCTCCATATTTGTACTGCTTGAATGAAAGGAAGACACTTAGGTTTGTGATGATCGGGGTATTTCACTGTAGAGGCCTCAGCATTGGGAATGTGTTGACAAATGCCAAAAGATGAGGAAAGGGGCAATTAGCCAGGGATTACTCAGTAGGGGGCCGGAACGTGACCACCGAGATAACGGGGTCCACAGCCAGAAACAGTTGAACAACATCGTGTCAACTTTTGCAGATCAGTTCCAGTAAACTGGGGTTGTACCGTGGTTGAAAGATGTGCTGTGTTCAAGTTGCAGCGTTCGGAAGACTGTGACAGGATTGTGAGCTGCACGTTAGTTTCTCATTTTGTGCCATATAATAACTTTATTTGTCACTGAGGGCAAAATAATGTGCATCCTCGGTAAGTTATGATTTTTAAAAAATTCTAATAGCAAGACAGATCGCAGATGCGTACCTTAGTTCTATAGGTAGGTCTATATATTTTGTCAAATGCCCGGGGACTGATTAGAACTTCAAATGGCACCATCAAAAGTGCATGTAACTATCTTGTAATTAGCGGACGTGATAACTCAGTTCCAATGGTTCTATCTTCTCATCAAGACGGCCGAGGCTTGAGTCGCAGTCGATGCATGAAACATTTTTAAAATGGGAAGTCACGTTCTATTGATACAGATTCTACTTAAAACACTAGGTCGCGTGCCTTACCTTTCTTTAGTACTTTTGAGTAATAACCGCATCATTTATGATGGTGTATTTTGAGTATCAACCATTCTTCGGGCTTACCTTGTACCTTAAATGGTGAGTGGATGCAGTGGCGTACCCACGAAACAATTTCAATGGCCGGTAGCGTAGACACAACTTTTCCATGGAAGGG
This sequence comes from Anabrus simplex, assembly GCF_040414725.1. NCBI lineage: Eukaryota > Metazoa > Arthropoda > Insecta > Orthoptera > Tettigoniidae > Anabrus > Anabrus simplex. The sequence goes on from NC_090265.1 coordinate 382,803,410, forward strand.
GTTGTGAAAAGATGTTTTATTTTGTATTTAGAATTTGCTTTACGTCGCACCGCAGGTCTTATGGCAACGATGGGAAAGTAAAGGGTTAGGAGTGGGAAGGAAGCGGCCGTAGCCTTAATTGTATGTTGTATGTTCAGTCTTCAGCCCTAAGGCTGGTTGGATCCTCAACAGCTCCGCCATCAGCTGTCATTAAGGTGTGAAAATGGGAAACCACGGAAAACCATCTTTAGGGCTGCCGACAGTGGGGTTCGAAGCGGATGCAAGCACACGGCTGTGCGCCTTTAACCGCACGGCCAACTAGCCCGGTGGATATGAAAAGAAAGCCGGTCCTACCGAGTGCGGTGACGGATCTTCTGTAGATATTGATGGTTTTGATTCTTGCCATGTAATTATATCCAACAATCGAAATCATAGCTTCTGTACTCTAAACCGTCTGCATTATTGAAACTGTTCGTAAAATTGATAATATCGTTCTTCGTTTGTGAGGAAGTAGAATCTTCATTTAATTTTTTTTCTAAAAAAAAAAAAAGAACCACTTTGGTACGACGCCCCGTGAAGGTGACTACCTGCCAGGTCGTAGATATTTCGATCACGGGAGACTCATGGCCAACTCTGTTGCACCCACAAACAAGGCTGTATCTTCCCGATCCCATGCCTTTCTTAACTCTGTCAGTGGCGGGCATCGAATGCAGGATGCCTTAAGTCTAATTCTAAAATAAGGTGAACTGAAAGTAACAAGCCGACCCCGCGGTGTAGGGGTAGCTTGCCTGCCTCTTACCGGAGGCCCCGGGTTCGATTCCCGGCCAGGTCAGGGTTTTTACCTGGATCTGAGGACTGGTTCGAGGTACACTCAGCCCACGAGCTTATAATTGAGGAGCTATCTGACGGTGAGATAACGGCCCCGGTCTAGAAAGCCTAGAATAACGGCGGAGAGGATTCGTCGTACTGACCACAGGACACCTCATAATTTTCAGGACTTCGGGCTGAACAGCGGTCGCTTGGTAGGCGATGGCCCTTCGGGGCTGTTACGTCATGGAGTTTGGTTTGGAAAAGTGTACAGAGAAGTAAGCGACACCCCTGCAAGGCTCTTTAGCTTCCAGCTAGTTCTTCCGTCCGGTCTCGTGCATTTAGGACAGTTGGAAAACGTGCGCCTCAATAAATGCTCTTCATAAAACCTGTGTAAACATACTAACTGAATCTATTTATAACAATAATCACAAACGCCTCCTTTTCATGTGGTTCAGTTGGTTGAGTCGCTGTCCTTCTGAGTCCGAGTTCGCAGGTTCAAATCCCGACTTTGGTCGGTGGCCCTCAAAACGGTGTTGAAATGGCAACAGCTCCATGTTGTTGGTTTCTGGCACGTTAATAAAAATTATACATACGAATATTAGCGTCATAAAACTGTAACTTAATGCTACTATATTCTGCACCCTAGGCTTGCGAGGGAAACGAATTAACAATTTGCTTTACGTCGCAACGACACTGATAGGCCTTATGGTGACGGTGGGATAGGAAAGGCGTAGGAGTGGGATGGAAGCGGCCGTTCCCTTAATTAAGGTACAGCCCCAGCACTTGCCTGGTGTGAAAATGGGAAACCACGGGAAACCATTTTCAGGGCTGCCGACAGAAGGGTTCGAATCCACTGGTTCCCGGATGCAAGCTCACAACTGCGCTGCCCTAACCGCTATGGAAACAAATAGGTCAAGGTAAACACTCCCTAGCGTATGTTGTGACATATATTTTTCTTTACCAACTAACAAAATATCTATACCCATACCCCTTACATTCTATATTTATTTATTTATTAGTGCCTTTTTTACAGTGGCGAAGTTAGGGCTCGAGGCCCTCTCGTATACTTAACCACATACTAATCAAAATCTCAAATAGAATACTGAGATACGTAAAACAGTTAAAACTACATACATTTTTAGTTTTAAAAATAAATTTAAATACATTACTAACTAAATTAATATTAAAACTAATTAATATTGAAAAGTGCGGCTCCATGGCTAAATGGTTAGTGAGTTGGCCTTTGGTCTCAGGGGTCCTGGATTCGATTCCCAGCAGGGTCGGGAATTTTAACCATCATTGGTTAATTTCGCTAGCACGGGGGCTGGGTGTATGTGTCGTGTTCATCATCATTACATTCTCATCCCGACGCGAGCCTAACATGTCCTCGGACACTCCTGGCACTAAAACCCATACGCCATTTCATTTCAATATTAAAAACTCTTAAAATGACATCCTCAGGCACGCACACATTCACACTTCAACCATTCAGTCAGCTGTCCTCAGCAGGTAGTCTCGGCAGGTTTAATTTAATTTCGTGTGGCTATTTCTAGCCGAGTGCAGCCCTTGTAAGGCAGACCCTCCGATGATGGTGGGCGGCATCTGCCATGTGTAGGTAACTGCGTGTTATTGTGGTAGAGGATAGTGTTATGTGTGGTGTGTGAGTTGCAGGGATGTTGGGGACAGCACAAACACCCAGCCTCCGGGCCATTGGAATTAACCAATGAAGGTTAAAATTCCCGACCCGGCCGGGAATCGAACTCGGAACCGTCTGAACCGAAGGCCAATACGATGACCATTCAGCCAACGAGTCGGACGTCTCGGCAGGTGACCTTAAATCTTAATAAAGAGCTAGTTTCTCTGACCTGAGCTGACAGGGAATTCCATAATGTGACGCCGATCACCACAAATAATCTGTTAATTGTATTTGTGCGGTGCAGTGGAATAGAAAGATAAGATCTAGAACGTGTATTTAAGTTGTGAAATGATGATAAAAAGGTGAATTTAGAAGAAATATGCAGTGGCTGACTTTCAGCTAACACTCCTAAACACCATCGTTAAAGTGTGTAGCTGCCGACGTTTATCAGGCTTCAGCCATGAGACAGCCTGATAGTATGGGGTGGTATGAACATCGTGCCCGATGTTGTAAATAAATCTCAGGCAGGAATTCAGTGCTCGTTGAAGTTTAAGTATTTCTTCTCTCGTCATATCAACTAATATAACGTAACAGTAATCAAGAATAGGGGGAATGAGTGTCTGTATTAGTTTTGCCTTTAGCTCAAATGGAAATATATCCCTCTGCCGTTTAAGAGGGTGAAGCACTCCAAAGGTATTTTTTTTACGTATTTCTTTCGTGTGACCAGAACAATCAAGTGTTTCATTCATAATTAAGCCAATATTTTTAACCGGTTTACTGTGGGGAATAATGTTCCCATTCAGTAGGATAGGTGGGATTGCGACATTGTTTGAGCAGCTCAGTAACTTTCGTGGTCCAATTATGATTGCCTGAGATTTTGTGGAGTTTAGTATAAGAGAATTTCGTTGTGCATATATACTGAGTCATCAGAGGTCATTGTTAATATCTTGTCTTGCAGTGTCGATATGTTATTTCCTGTCACCGATGGTATGTCATTGATATAAATACAGAAAAGTAAGGGCCCTAGAATACTGCCCTGCGGGGCACCACTAAGTTTCATTTTCCATTTAGAGGCCTTGTCGTTTACTGTTACACGCTGTTGATGGTTACTCAAATAATAACTAAGAAACTTAAGCGCAACCAGGTCGAAATGTAGCAGTTCCATTTACTTTATCATAGTCGGAATTTCTATAGTGTCAAAGGTGCTACTGAAGTCAAGAATGATAAGTTTAGTGAGCAGTCGTTTGTCTATAGCGTTTCTTCTTACCTTCAAAAGTGCTGTCGCGGTACTGTGACCCTTCTTAAATCCAGATTGCAAACGGTCCAAAGGAGCATTTTTATTTAGGTATTCCAGAACTTGCTCATATACTAAACGTTCAAAGGCTTTAGAAAGCGCAGGGAGCATGAACACAGGACGAATGTCAGAGAGAGATTGTGGGTCTAAACTCTTAGGTACCAGTATAATATTCAATATTGTCTGTTTTCCAGACAGTAGGGGAAAATTCCGTTTAGTAAACAGTAGTTCAGTATGTGCTTCAGTATAGGTAGGACAGCACCAATAATGTTATGTATAAAAGTAATAGGATTATCATCTACACGCGTGGCCTTTGATTTAATCGAGTACAAAGCCTTTTTAACCTGATTTTCTGTGACACTGTGAAATGTGAATGGTGGATTGGCTGGAGGGGAGGGCGGTGATTTGGTGCAGTTAATTGGGGTAGGTTGAATATTTATTCCACTAGAGTAATCGTTCAGTTCGTCAAGTAGAATATCAGGAGTTGTCTGGCTCTGTTGATGTTTTCCAATTCCCAGAGCTCTAAATTGGTCCCGTGCGCGATTGGAATTAAAGTTGTTAGCTAAATTCCGGAAATATGCACATTTCTTATTTCTGATTAACTGCTTTGTGCGATTTCTTAAGATGCGGTAAGATTCGAAGTCTGTGTCATCTAAGGTTAGTTTATAATGTCGAAATAACGAGTCACGGTGGCCATCATTCTCTTGGATTCAACATCTAGCCATGGAGAAGGGTGAGAAACCTTTATTCGACGTGTATGTGTGTGTTTCTTTGCCGCATTAATCGTATAAAATGTCACTTCTTTATAGCTTATCACATGACCATTATTATAATAAAATTGCCGTATTTATATTCTGGCTTGGGGACTTCGTGTCTGTCCCAACATTTTCCTCTTCATATTCAGACAACATACTACACTACCAGACACCAAAGAAACACACAACAGTGATTATATCCCTCCATATAGGATTGCGTCGGGAAGAGCATCCGGCCGTAAAATAGGGCCAAATTCACATGTATGACACAGTTCGCACCCGTGACCCCCACAGATGTAGGAAAAACGGAAGAAGAAGAAGAAGAAGAGGAAGAAGAAGAAGAAGAAGAAGAAGAAGATGATGATGATGATGATGATGATGATGATGATGATGATGATTACTATTAGCTTCCGGAATCCGCACGAATCCACCACTCTTACTTGGATCCAAGGACACTAATTTCCTTTTTAGGTATTCTATACCACCTAAACTCTGGAAGTTTGGTCACCTAAAAATGCCCCCCCCCCCAAACTGAAATCCTGGCTACGCTACTGATGGAGGACTTCCCTTCGGATTTCTCGGAGGGAAGCAGTGGTATTATGTCGTCTTCGGATCGGCCACGGTATAGCAACGCACTCTTATTTACTTAATGGAGAACCCCCGATCATTTTACCCTGGTACACATCCTTACGGAGTGCGTGGACCTGGCCGATCTGCGCCGCAGTCTAAAACTCCCGAGTGCCATCTTTCTCATCCTACGAGATGACGATCAGTCAGTAGACCTCGTCATCCGTTTTATGAGGGATTTTTTATCGTATATAAACGTAGTGTTTCGTATTATTCTTTATATTATTGTTTACTACGTTTTATTCTGTTGACTCGTTTTAGTTTGTGTATTTTAATGTGTTTTTTAAATATTAATTTTCATTATATTGTAAACGTTCAAGTATAAGTATAATTAGGGGTTCGAAGAAATGTTGTAGATGTGCCTCGGCCTTACTCAACGGTGATCCGTGAGATTCCTCTCGCGGGCGTACAGGTTCAATTAGGCACCGGTTACAATTCATGGTAATCATTAGCACGTCATCACCATCATTATGAGAATCTGTATCTTATAATTATCTGAGGCTATTTTAACTCTTAATCTGCAAATGACAATACTGTGAATCGATTTTAATTGGAAGGATGTTAGGCTTTCATCAAATCAATTCATTGATAAAATATAATTAACAACAATAATAAATAAAATCTTGTAACATGGATGAATAAGTCAAATGTTGAACATAGTAATCAACGCAGTTAAAAATAAATACTAATGTACTTTTGTTGGTTGTCATTTCTCGCTCGCAAGACGCTACCATTTTATATAATCAAACAAATGTGTTGGCAAACCAATCTAACATTAAGTTAAACAAGCAAACGAATCGTAATTGCCAACATGAAGATTGCTGAAGGCTTATATGTACAATTGATAGTATAGTATTGTTTAAATTATTTATTTTGTCCGCCGCAAAAAATAAAGAAAATATGTATTCGTTTATAGCTATTCATTTGTAGGTCAAAACCTTGTCCTTTAATATTCTATTAATGTAATATTATAATCGTCGCGTAGGTCAACGAATTCTAACTAACAACTTCAATGTTCACTACATAAATGCGTGCAACGTCGTGGAACCTAAAATAAAACAATCCTGGGCATTCAAAATAAGATCCACAGCTAATCTCAGATAAATAATCGCCAGAACTGTAAAATAAAGAACATAATCATGGTGTTCTCAAATCGCTGCATCTAAAATAAATTAGACATTCAAAACTACATGATACCATCATAAACAATCATGAATTGATATTATTAAGACACCACAGCATCTAGATCAGTCCATAGGTTTTCCTCCAATGATCTGAAATTCTACTAATATCTGCAAGACACGATCACTACAACAACTGCTATTCTACAGGAGATGCGAAGTTGTAGTACATTACATAATATGATCCTAACCTCATTTTCAATCATTATATAACTCGTACGTCTCATTGGTAAAACATTGTGTCGAAGATCTTCCTATCATATTTATCCATTCATTCATATAACATTCATTCCATAACCACACCTCGAATTAATATTATTGATGAGTATTCACATGTCTAATAAGAAAATATTCTTCGGAAGCAATTCCTTTGAAATTTAATTATCAAATTCTAAACGCTTGTCTATTCCTCCCTATCGTTTTAATATTCGCATGATGAGCATTTATTCCATTACTTTTACCATCAACATTATTGGCATTCTTCGAAGACGACATTACATTACTAGTAATGCTTATTTCCCAACATAATATTATAACATAACCATCGCGCATAACACCATTTCAATTACTTCGACGACCCTAGCATTCAACCAAATATCATACCATTTCATCTACGCATCATGCTTATTCAAAATCCTTCCATTAAATACACAAGCTCAAAATTGCCGAAGAAGACTATTTCAGTTCCAAATACATGTGAACTTCACCATCTACATCAACGCGGTTTGATAAAGTATTTCTCTCATGAATGATTCGCGTTATATGAAACATTGCTTTACAAGGAAACTTCTAATCTCGACACATATAACAAATATTTATAATTATTCCAATAAGAACTATCCACCTAGTAATTGGCACATTAAATTAGTTAGGAAGACCGTACTTTAGAAACGATCAATTAATTCCTAGTAAAATTCCCGTATCATAATCCATGGTTGTGGGCTCGAAACCAGACGAAATAGCACATTATAAATTATGATTCCAATTACGCCATTATTTAAGAGGATTATCGCACTCCACGAATATCATAAGATGCTTAGAGATGACATTATAGCGTAGCTGAAGTTGTATTTACATATAACACGTCACACTTATAAACGTGAAAGAAAATCTACATCTACATAATGTAAAATTCTAACAGAATAGGAAAATGGACACGTTTTTGGTACTCATCGTATCTGATGAATTCTTGAAGACACAGCTGCATCATTCTGATTGTTGGAATATTATAATTTTATTTGTTTCAACACATCTTCCGGACCCGCCGGGATTCCGACCCGGTTCAGGCCTGCATGACCATACTGGCGGATATCTCAGTATAACAGTTTTCCGTCCAACTTGACATCATGAAACCTGCAACTTATGTAATGCGATTAGTACAGTATTATACACCAGAACAGTTATATTAATGTTTTGATACTACACTCGCCTTGTTGTTTTTCTATTAAAAGCTATGCTTTATATCTTTACAATTTATTTTTCTCATTAGCATATAATAACTATACAGATTCAATCAGTCTGCAACCTGCTTTCATCTCATTCAAGTATGTGTGTCAGTGACGATGCCCATTCTCCTTCTCTTATTGTTTTTTATAAAAACAAAACCCTATTCTATAATAACAATAATATAATTGCGTGCGTTTTTATACTTAAGAATAAATCAGTGCCATATAACCTCCTCCCCATCATTCCAACACTGTTTAATATAGCCACAGCTAATATAACCAATATCCTTCAAAATACAATGGAGACGACCCTCTTGATGTACGCCGAGGATATAGTCATAGCGGGCCGCACCAAAGAGGAATTACAGACGACATTTAAAGCCCTGGCAAAATGGGCACTGGAGAATGGTTTCGTGATAAACATGAAGAAATCAGCACAGATGACATTCGGGAAAGTGGGAACAGCATCACCAAAGGACACGCTATTATTGAACAACGAAGAGATGGAAGTGGTTAATAAATTTAAATACCTAGGCATCTGAGCCTCCGTGGCTCAGACGGCAGCGCGTCGGCCTCTCACCGCTGGATACCGATGTTCAAATCCCGGTGACTCCATGTGAGATTTGTGTTGGACAAAGCGGAGGCGGGACAGGTTTTTCTCCAGGTACTCCGGTTTTCCCTGTCATCTATCATTCCAGCAACACTCTCCATTATCATTTCATAGCATTTATCACTCATTAATAAATCACCTTGGGAGTGGCGACCCAATTGTAATAACAACCTATATATGTTTCATTCATTCCATCCCTGACCCGATCAATGACTGGAGAATAGGTTGTAGGTTTTCATTTTCACCTAAGCATCTCCCTGCACACAACGGGTCGATCATTCAGCTACCATGTAGAAGAAAGGACAACAACGGCTATTAAAAGCATATGTGGACTCAAGAACCTTCACCGCTTATTGCTGAATACAGCTATGACTGTTTTCGACGCCACAATATCACCAATAACAACATATGGCATAGAACTAATATGAGAAAATCTAACGTTCAAGAACCTCGAGAGAATTGAAAAGGTGAAAGCACAGAACACCAATATATAACAGAAGTGCACAGTCCATGTTAGAGCTTGGAAACAAAGATGACCGCAGCGCTCCTAGTGGTCTGGATCCTAAGTGATAGCACGGCCGAATGGATCCCTTGCTGCGCTAGCGAAAGCGACGCATCAAGTTGGCCGTGGTTATAGGTATGAGAATCTTAGCTTGCAAAGTACCTCCTGGTATGAGAACTTTCGTTTTTTATATAGGATATCCCGCCTCCCCCACAGCTCACTAAATTCGGAAACCTACTAGCTGAAAAATAAACTTTGTCATTGGGAACAGGACCACAACGTCGCATACAATGACATTGTGTGTTCAGTTTGGAATGAGGAGCTTTGAGTGGTTTGTATTCTGTGGAAGAAACACTAACATAACCTTATCAACCAATAAAAACAAAATCATGATGACATTTGAAGTTTATTGAATTGCAACTTAATTAATACATTGAAAACACTACAAACATTATAAATGACAACAGGAAAAGCAGATGAAACTGATCATTCCTTCAGAGAAAGGATAGGTACATGAAAGAAGACAATCAATCAATCATCAGCGATCTGCGTTTAAGAGTTGTCGCCGAGGTGGTAGTTTCATTACAATGTTCACAAACAATGTTTACCACCATACAAGTCTTCTAATTGCCTAGGCCTTTATCAGTTAATGAAGACTACAGTACCATGGTTTCAGCAAAAGTACAAGCATCAATAAAATACATATATCTTCATTATAGACGGTTATGCCCTTCACCGTTCAGCCTACAATCCCCTGTGAATTAACTATGTCCCTTCAAAGCCCTCTTTTTGCAACTAGCTCTGTGGGTTCCTTTAGTTCTACACCTCTGACTTTTAATAATGTTATTTGTTTTACGTCCCACTAACTACTCTTTTACGGTTTTCGGAGACGCCGAGGTGCCGGAATTTAGTCCCTCAGGAGTCTTTTACGTGCCAGTAAATCTACCGACACGAGGCTGACGTATTTGAGCACCTTCAAATACCACCGGACTGAGCCAGGATCGAACCTGCCAAGTTGGGGCCAGAAGGCCAGCGCCTTAACCGTCTGAGCCACTCAGCCCGGCTCCTCTGACTTTTAAGTGTTGGTGGTGGTGATTATTGATTTGAGAAGAAGTACACGTAATCAACCATCCTCTATATAACACTAATCAGAGAGAAAAAACTGAAGGGATCCGACACTTCGAAAAGTGAAGATATCGGCCAAAGGAAGACAAAGGCCATGAAAATGAAAGACTCCCTAGGGATCGCAACCTAGTATCGTCAGGGTCGAAAAGAACAAAAGCTGACCAAGGGAGGTCTGATAAAATAGATGAAAGCGAGGTGCCTGACAAGTAATTGGACGCAATGCCAGTACTCAGCTAAGGGCCCCGTGGTCACCAACCCACGCTCCCAAGTTTGGAGCCACTAGGGTCGCTTTTAGTCGCCTCTTATGACAGGCAGGAGATACTGTGGGTGTTATTCTATCCCTCCCCCCAAAGGTGAACCTGACCTTAAAATCCCTGAGAACTCTGTCTAATCATTGTCCTGGTCTCACCCTACCTCCCATACCCGTCATAACCAAGTCCATTATTCTCCTAGGAATCATCTTCATCCATTAGTTCCTCCTGTGAGTGGGGTGAGTAAAGTGTTGCAGGACTGGTAGTCAAAACTAACACTTGTACTAGGAAAATCACAGATACGTTAATAAAATGTCAAGAAGATTGAATATAAACAGCAGTTTAAACCAACAATATAGAAGGTTTAACTTTGAACCAAGTTTAAACTTGAAGTTTAAACCAATATGGGGAAAATGAATGTTAGTTTAAACTCAGGCTTAAACCAGATTAAAATAAACCTAGTTTAAACTCATTTGGGGAAAACGGCCCTTAAACATGTTTTCCCAACCAGTGTTTCTTGTTTGTTACATAATTCTTCTCCTAATACGATCAATGTCATAAACAAGTTTCTTAATGATGCAAATATTATATTATAATACTTTGTGTAGTTCTGCTGATGAATTGTTCTAATATACCCCTGCTTCCATTGGTGTTACTGCCAATATACGTTGAGTGAACTGCGATTTCATATTTTAGCCTATAGCGGTGTAAATTGCTAGGTTAACAAGTGTTTCATAGATTGGTGTGCTACTGTTTTACAAGTGTTATTCCTCAAATAAGGGATGTTGGACTGGGCTAAATTTTAAGAGCCCATAAACATCACCAAGAAGAAGAAGAAGAAGAAGTAACTGAACGTTGCTCATAAGAAATCAGTTTACTCTCCCGTCGAATATAGTCCTTTTCACTCAACAGTAGTTGATTGTGAAACTTCTGGACGTGAATTTGTTAGATATCACGGGGTTCTGAGCTTATGAATTCTCATATATTTAATTTTTATTAAAGCTTACCACTCAATTGAGCGAGTTACTTCGAATTATCTATGTATCTGGACGTAAATTGACTAGAGGTATACTTTCACATGATTTCAAACATCTTCACTACTATCATAAACTTCAATAATTCCTTCATCTCCGACTCGGAATCCATTGAAATGTTATAATATGTTATAGCATTTTAAGGCAATGTCTTATTCTACCATAATCTGGCAATCGTCCACCATTTTACCGTAAATAAGGCATTGCGATTTAGGCCCACTAATTATGTTAAACTCACAATCATTGTTGATCATTTGTTCTAATTTCTAGTTAGTGGATACATTTTAAAATGTTAATAATCATATCATGTCGTCCATCTCGTACCATTAGGCGCCGATGATTTAAGGTGTTAGTCCCCTTAAACAACAAGCATTGCCATCATCAACTTGGATAGGCACCAGTGCGGTCCTATTACCAAAACCGTTTTGGACACAAACTTAGCTTCACTGACGTTTTCCTTAAAAACTCTTCCATAGTTTGCACCATTAGACTTGTCAGCCTGTATTAGCCGTCGGTAAACTTAAAAAAAAAAAAAAAAAAAAAAATAGTAGTCATGATGTATCTTAAGGACCAAAGATGGTTAAATGGATGATAAGGCAAATTTAGACGTCTTTAAAGGAAAGAAAAAAAGTAAGAAAGTTATTACTGAGAATTTGAGACAGAGGAATATAAAATAATGATGTGTGATGCAGTTATTCGAAATTAGACACTGTTAAAGAAGTATTTAAAACATAATGGATCGTTTTCTTGATCATGCATGATGAGTTCTAATCGCATTATCGACAGCCCCAGAGGTGTCCGGCTCCATGGCTAAATGGTTAGCGTGCTGGCCTTTGGTCACAGGGGTCCCGGGTTCGATTCCCGGCATAATCCTAATTGGTTAATTTATCTGGCACGGGACTGGGTGTATGTGCTGTCTTCATCATATTTCATCCTCATCACGACGCGCAGGTCGCCTACGGGAGTCAAATCGAAAGACCCGCACCTGGCGAGCCGAACACTCCTGGCACTACAAGCCATACGCCATTTCATTTCATTTTATTTCAGCCCCAGAGGTGGTTAATCGCGGTCAGGGCTGGATTAAGGGGTGGGGGCTAAAGGGGCTGCAGCCCCGGGCCCCGCGTGTTGGCCGAACCTAAAATTGTATAAAAAGACCTGCTGCTCCACCTCCGTGCATGTATATGAATATTTACGCAAATATCGAACACGCACTCTTCCTTCTTATCAGCTGCCCGCGTTAGTATTTCATCACTGCTAGAATCAGTTACCGTCCGGAGATGCGAATCCTCGCTCCTTACGCACTGTAATTATTGTAAAGGTTATTGTTGACGAAAATTTAAATCTGGCAGCTTGCGAGTACGGGCAGATGGGGAAGGGGGGATGAGGTCTAGGAAGTGAGCGGGAGGGGAAAGGGGAAGCACGGTGGAATGCGCATGCTATACTATATCTTTGCATCAGGAAGAGAACTTCCAGTTCACCTCTAATTATTGAACCATTCGTAAGTTACAACTGTAATATTCTTGTAAAATGGATAGAAAATATCCTAGTGGTGCCAAAAAACGTACATTAAAAGAAGAACATTTGAAAGGAATTGAAAAGTTGCCGAAAATATCAACGTTTTGTGACAGGAAGTCTACAAGTGCATCGACGACTGAAGAGACTGCTACCGGTGAATTGGAATCTTCTACAGGTAAGCGAATAGTGTAATATGATATCTAAGTCTGCTGTTTTAAGAGAGATTAGGTCTTTACGGAATTAAAAAGCATGAGCGTTAGGAAGATGGTTGTAAGAACAATGAAAGGGAATCCTAATGTTTATTTTAAACTTAAGTCACATTATATGGAATACTCGGAGTCGTAAATAATTAATTGCCGATCTCGTTGGTGTAATGGTAGCAAGAATGACTGCCACCCCCGAAGACCCAGGTACCTTCCCCGGCGCTGCCTGGGAGGGGGATTGGCTACGAAGAAGGGGCCCCACATTTTTAAATAGCCCAGGGCCCCCAAACACCTTAATCCGGCACTGTTCGTGGCCATCCCCTTTAAATCTGCAAAAGCTGCAACTTTACCTTATTTAAGGCCCATCCCATGTCTGTCAGGCGACTAAAAGGAGGTCCAGGAGCTTTCAACGTGGGTGTGAGGGTTGAACCACTGTTCCCCCAACTTAGTCTAGCAGTTTCCATTTGCTTGTACCAGGCTCCTCACTTTCATCTTTCCTATCTGACCTAATTTGGTTAACGTTTGTTCTCTTCAGACTTCGACGTTATTAGGTTTGCGAGGCCTAGGGAAACTTTCATTTTAAACCCCTCGTGTTCCTTTCCTTTCTCTTGCCGGTACCTTTATTCTTCGAAGGGTCGGACATCCCCCCCTCTCTCTCTCTCTCTCTCTCTCTCTCTCGATTAGTGTTAATAGAGGATGTTTCTTGAAACAATAATCACCTCCACCAGCTACCTTCCCTGTCCTAGCCATTCCCTATTTCACTGATACTGAAAACCTACAGCAATGTTAAAACAGCTAGCAAAATAATACTAAAGGGAAGTTCTCCATTCTGGAAACTGGGTCAAATTTCTTTATATCTTTAATGAATATCGCTCCTAGTGTTATTACACAGTCTAGCTCAGTTATGTAGTAGTAGTAGTAGTAACTTTTTTTTCTGCTGCTTCACGTAAGGACCTTGGGATATCATATTCACCAGCCTGTCTAATAACGTTGATCAATGTGGTTTCTTTACCGGTGCATTATATTTGTATTTTTTATGGTTTGAATTAAGTTAGCGGCTGACTCCTAGAGTTAGGAATAATCCTGGCGTTCGTCTGGAATTGAAAACCACTGCTAGGATGCCCGACAATGAGATCTTAATCCACTACTCCGCTCAGGCATATTCTAGGTCAGCAGACCAGTTTTAAATTCGTGGCAGAGGCGGGAATCGAGCACAGGACTCTCGGACCCTTAGACCTCAGCGGCAGAAAGTCCAATTATACCATTCACGCTCATTATCGAACTTCAGCAATCAATTTTCAACGGTTGTCTTCGTATCTACATATGACTTCCTGGCTAAAATTTTACTTTATTGGTGCAGATTCCGTAGTCGAATGCATGGCTCTAAATTAGTTCGCCCGTGTCTCGGAATCACGTGGTTATAGTGGAGGTCAAGTCTCTCTCTGAGGTATATATTCTTAAATCCTGCAGCTGTGACGAGAAAGTGTCCTCTCTCTCTCTCTCTCTCTCTCTCTCTCTCTCTGTGTGTGTGTGTGTGTGTGTGTGTGTGTGTGTGTGTGTGTGTGTGTGTGTGTGTGTGTGTGTGTGTGTGTGCGTGAGAGAGAGAGAGAGAGAGAGAGAGAGAGAGAGAGAGAGAGAGAGAGAGCGCTTAAACCTAGATGTCACTGTGGCCTTCTGCTCTTAGTTTTCACTCCGAAGACCAAACGATAGGTGTTAACATTCCCCTCCGTCATGTACCTCCCTACTTCTTCTTTCCCCTCTCCTCTCTTCAGTGATATACTTTTTTAGATGCAACTGTACGTATACCTTCTTCAGTTCAGGTCTAACCTGAGGACCTACCATAGTACTTGATCAGCCGCTCTGAGTGCGTCCTTCATCAGACTACAGTCATTTTTGTAAAGGTATGATATACTCGTATATTTGTAGTTCGGTTATTTGTGGTAAGACTTCTGGTAAAGAATAAGTAGCAACAGCAACTTCTTGTGAAGAGCCTGACTTCATAGTCGCTGTTTGACTCCCAGTAACCGGTGGATTGTCTTGTTTTTGTACTTAGGTTTCATGTTAAAATAGTGACATTAAAAATTAATATTCAAAGGCGATGAACCTTGCTGTTTTGGCTCATAAACTACTACTAGCACCAAAGTTGAAGAATAGGTTCTTACTCAGATCTTCTGATATTACTAATGTACATCACTAGATAGTTGAGTCTCGTTTCGCCGACCTTACGCTGTCGTGTGGGTATTGCCATACTCGATTTGTCTTTTTTCTTTTTAAATGGTAAGTCGACCTAATCTTCACTAGGCGAGGAGCCTACCGCCCCGTAACATTATGTCATAGTAAATGCATTTTTTTTGTGCTTTACGTCGCACCGACACAAGTAGGTCTTATGGCGACGATGGGTTAAGAAAGGGCTAGGAGTGGGAAGGAAGCGGCCGTTGCCTTAATTAAGGTACAGCCCTAGCATTTGCCTGATGTGAAAATGGGAAACCTCGGAAAACCATCTTCAGGGCTGCCGACAGTGGGGTTCGAACCTACTATCTCCCGAATACTGGATACTGGCCGCACTTAAGCGACTGCAGCTATCGAGCTCGGTAGTAAATGCAGTGAGATGATGACTATTGTATCTCTGTTTTACCGAGTATTGAGCGAGGAATAGTTATAGCGAAGTAAATATTGTTTGCTCTGTATAACTAGCCACCGGCCTCAGATTCGCATGGGATGGTTTCAAATTTATAGTGATAAGACTTCAAGATATTTTTGTAGGCAACGATACTTGTTTTCTCCTTATGTATGTATCTAGCTCAGTGTGGCGTTTTTCCTAAGGCCTTTCGGCTACCTGTTAGCTCGCTCCTTTCTCCCCATGCGATATTTAAACCAGTCTTGTGCTTCCAACTAAAACGACAACTCTTAGATCATCCATGCAAACTGTACTGTACAGGATATTTTTATTTCAATATTGAGGTAAACAAATAATTTATTTAATTAATCTCAATAAATGGTTTCTAATTTACTGCAGAGAATAACATAAAACGCTTATTGACGGCTACCTTCTACAGTTAAGTGTATATCGTCAGGGACTTCTTTGTAGAGCTTGTTGTGGTCAACAGTTCTTCCACACATACTTGAGGTCTCGGTACTTTAAGCAGCGTAAATAAGAACGTGCTCGGATTAAGGGAATTTTATTTTATAATATGTATAAATAATTTTTATTTTATATCAGACGACCGTGCACCCGTAGGTTTGGGGTCTAAAAAAATTATTTACACAACCACTTTCTCACGTTTATTTAAGGTGGGCAGAGCACCTGGGCTCAGTTGAGGACTTGGTTGAGAGTGTAAAGCCAGAAGCTCTTACCTGTCGCCACGCGCTAGTCCTATTAAAAATCCCTTCCGAAATCGCCGAGAATCGAACCCTGGACACACGCTTTGGGTGTCGTATGGTCGGACCATCGTGCCAGCGCATGGTGAGAATCCCGCTGTTTTCCCCTCGCAAATAACAGTCCATCACCAGTATTGTACACTCAGTACAGTAATAATGTTATCGATTTTTCGTGCCATTAACTACTTTTACGGTTTTTTCGGAGACGCTGAAGCGCCGGAAATGTTATCGTAAATGAGTTCTTTTACGTGCCGGTAAATCTACCGACGCGAGGTTGGTTTATTTGAGACGGAGTCGAACCCACCTACTTGGGCTCAGACAGCCAATCCTCTGCCATGTAAGCCACTCAAACTGGCACTGTCAGTACAGTTGGGCAGTCGGAAAGCATTGGAACTCCTATTGTGTAATATTGCAGAGCTTTTTCTGTGCGTAGACAAAATTATACATATGGTAATGTTTGCTTTTCCGACAGTTCAGAGAGAAGAATAATAGTCTGCGTGATAGAAGGGCAGGTAGTTTGGGTAAACGTGGACCACAGAAGGTCGTATCGATGAATGAATGAATTAATGAATACTAATATTGATTTTACGTTTCACGAGCTACTTTTACGGTTTTTAGAGACATCGACGTGTCAGAATGTTGTCCTGCGGGAGTTATTTTTGGTACCGGTAAATCGACCGACATGAGGCTGACGTATTTCTGTGCCTTCATATACCACTGGACTGAACAGAGTTCAAACGTACCGGTTTGGGCTCAGAAAGCCAGCGCTCCTACCGTCTGAGTTTCTCATGTCGTCCTCGCCTGTGATCATTCCTATTCTCACATGCTATAGAATGAAGCACGTTTGAAGGTAGCAGTTGCCATCATTATTGCATTGTACAAGGCGTGCTGGTCTTTCTAGAGTTAATAATTGTATTGCTTTTGCGTCCCACGAAGTATGTTTTTTTTTGTTTTTTGGCAGACGCTCAGATGCTGAAGTTTTGCACACACACACACACACACACACACACACACACACACACAACCACAACCTCTCTCTCTCTCCTGAGAGTTCCCAGTAAACCAGGTGTAAGCATCTTCAAGTACCACGGAAGTGAGCCGTCATTGAACCTACCCATTTGAGCTCAGAAGGCCAGCGCTTAAATCTTGCGCCACTAGGACCGGCCTTCGTAGTTTCGTACAGTGGGTATTTTGCTCGTTATTTCTTGTTCCTACTGATGTATTGCTAGATATGCAGATTTGAGAGCCAGAATTTTTTTTAGCTTTTGTAATAACCCGGAGTTCGATATCTCTATTATGTTATTTTTGTTTGTTAATACACTCTTTTAGCTTGTAGTGCATTTCCAATTTACTGATTCAGAAGAACTTTTCTGTATGATTCTAGATATTTTTTCCTGAAATCGAAATCTTATTTGCTCTGGTATCGTATTCTGTTGTAGTAGTAGTAGTAGTTTGTCAGACCTTTGCATTATTATGGTGTTCTTTAAAGTGTCAATAGATCTTTTGCACTTAAGCAATCATTATGCCCAAACGACTACCTACTCAAAATTTTATCCCACAACCTTGATTACCGTAGGACCTTATCGCGTATGTTACTGGCTACATGAAAAATTGTTCAAGTGTTCATATAGTAGGGTAAGGGGTCCTAAAATGTGACAGCCAAGGGTACAGCCTGGTTTCTTACAAGAAAATAAGGTTTGTCCAAAATATTTGATATATTAAAAATAAGAGGTGAGAGAAAAGGAATTTTCTCCTGTAATGCCATACACTCATAATCAATTGAATTAAAGAAACCTGGCTAGTAGCGTGTAGCACTCCCTTCCGCCTTTGTGACGGTGGCGATGCGGCGTGGCATGGACTCCACAGGACACCAGACGGCGATGAAGCATGCCATGGACTCCACAAGATATCGGGGGCGTTAAGGAGCCATACAGATCCATAATTGCTGCACACTATCCCATATTCCACGAAATTTGGTCGGATCAGGGCCAAGGGCACGCACGTCCCTGTCGACAGCATCCCAGATGTGCTCAATGGATTGAGATTGGGGTTCCCCGGGGACCGGGCAAGTATCTTTATACCGGTGGAGTGCTCAATGAACTCTACCCGAATGCTGAAAGAAGCGTCCTGGCAGATAGGGCTGGAGGGAGGAGCATTGCACGTGCCATTGCACGGTGTTGCCACATTCCTGAATACCTTTGTCTTCCCCCTCGCTTCCGGCTTCCTTGTTCGTTCGTTCAGACTCCTCTGTTCTGTTGTACACAATTCAGAAGTGAGAGGTTTGGCAATTCCAAGCAACACAGCCGGTCACTAGGCTTATCTCCATGGCAACCGCTGTGGACCCGCCTCCGTTTCCATGGCAACCATACCCCCTCCTCCCTTATTCCCACCCAGGCAGGTAGTAAAGAGATCTACCCCTAAGAAGTGTCAGAATGCTTCTTTAAGTATTACGACCTTAGTCAGCCACACTTTGGGAACGATTGGCAGGAGCATTTTCTTGCTGTAAGTACAGGTCGCCTGGAGAGTTCTGGAGAAAAAGTGGTGAACATGATCTACCAGCAGGTTCCTCTAACGTTCGCCGGTGAGGGGCGTTGTCATCTGTACCAGGGATCCCATTTCATCCCATGTAAACAGTCCCCATACGAGGATACCACCACTACTGGCTTGAACTGTATATGGTTGACGACGCACTCATACCCGGCCATCAATATGTACCAACTGTTACCTTCGACTCATTTGTCCAAGTGACCTTTTTCCATGCTTCGAGCTTCCAATGGCGGTGTTCCTCATCCCATCTCAGTCGTTGTGCCTTGAGACGGGTGTTAAGCAAAGGTACCCTTGTGGGACGCATGCTTCTGTATACCATGGCGAGGAGATTGGTCAGGATCCACTCGTCGTTGTTCTTCCAGCACTGAATTGAGGAGTGATCTTGCGCACTATGACCCGTCTATCCGCTCTTACGATCCGAGCTATTCGACAGCGACCGCTGCCATCCACGTATCGTACACCACGACAGTTGCCCAAATCCGCGTACTCGCAGTTCCAATGCCTGCATGTCTTCGCAGATGGAATTATCCACACGTCTGGTGCCGTCAATCTGACCCCAATGAAATTCGCTTAGGTCTCATGTCTTACCCATCCTGTAGTCGACTGTTACACAGTCTGTAGGAGGTCTGACGTCCTTGCTGTCTCCTAGGCCGAGCACAGCGCCATTTCCACTCTACAACAGAAATCTCTAATTAAATTACACATGAGTGTATATGGCTAAATATAGCCACGGACGAATTTGTTACGAGTCATTTTTTTTTTTTTTTTTTTTTTTTGCATTCCCTAGTTCATCTTAAGACCTTCAGTTGTTATAGTAATTAGGCTGCTACATGGAAATCCCATATATAATTTTTAGGAAAACATGTATACGTTTTGGGATTTTCGGTCCAAAATATGATACATAACTTATATTTTTCTAGACTAAATGCAATTCAGTTTTAAGTAGCTTACCTTAGTAATTAAAACCATGTTTAATAAGATTCTCATTTTGTCTAGAGATGAATATATTTTTTTGTGATTTTATATCATTTAGGGCACGTTACCCTATTTCTAATGAGGAATAAAAACGCCAGTATTCAATTTATAAAATGTTAGAAGCTACTGTTTGGTATTCAGATCTCCAGCCACGATAGAACGAAAGACTAATTATACTGCTTGTATTGTTTTTTAATTATCCGAAGGGTGAATAGGCCTATTTTTCTCTATTCTTTGAAAACGAGCACGTTTGTTTACGGTCTACAGTACTTGAGTTTTATGAGACAATGTCGACCTCCGTGGCTGAAATAGACATCAGCCTTTCAAAGGTGTATGCTGGGATCATTTCAGTTATTACTCGGAAATCTGTGCTGGAAAGAGAAAACCTAGACAGAGTTTTCTCTAGGATATTGGCCTTACTTCATTTTCATTCATATTCATGTTTGATAGGCGTACATGAGCGCCCGTGATGTGTGACAAAGGACTTGTTAGTCGATTTGTTCGTATACTTCAGCGCTAATAAATGTTAAGAAAACTTGAAACCGATTTATACACCATCCGATAGAGCACACTGAAATATGTAAAGCCCGCGAATATTATATATTATCTTGCATGCATATACGAGTTACAGGGCGGTTAAGATGTGCGGCTGGGGGTCGTCAGTGTCCAATCGGAGAGAAATTATTTTGAACTGCTGGCGCGATGAAAGGAGAAGCAGGCGAGAGAGAGAGAGAGAGAGAGAGAGGTGGGGGAGGTGGGGGAGACAGCACTGTGAGTGCAATGAATCATGTGAACATTGTACGCCTGTTAAACTACGTATTCGTTTCTTTTAAATCGTAACGCTGTAATCACAAAACTTAGAAATAATGTATACGTTTTGTATGTATGTATGTATGTATGTATGTACGTTCAGTCTGTCAGTGGTAACGCTGGTGGGATTCTCAACAGCTCTGCCACCAGCTGTAATAGATGGCCTGGGCATCACTGAAGAGGCGTACTAGGGAAATGAGGAGTGGTGTAGTTTCCTGTTGCTTTCCTCACCGAGCCAGAGTTGCTATTACATATCAGTCTGCCATGCCCACTGAAATGCATACACCAACTGACCCTATGAGCAACATTTTCACACCATTCATAGCAGTGACTGGCTGCATAAGGATTGGCATTAGTAACATCGCTCATACCTCAGTCAGTTTCATATTGTCAAAGCCAAGGATAAGACAGAGACAGATCTATGAAAGTAACAAAATTGCTCTAGCCTATACCAGAAGACATAGTGCACTGTTAACACTAGGTCCTGCCAGCAAAGGCATAATACATGTTTTAAAGACACAATTAAATGCTAACCTGCGGTTGTGTTGTACTCGTGTGAGAGATAAAAATATTCGATAGGTTCGAATCCCACTATCGGCAGCCCTGAAAATGGTTTTCCGTGGTTTCCCATTTTCACACCAGGCAAATGCTGGGGCTGTACCTTAATTAAGGCCACGGCCGCTTCCTTCCAACTCCTAGGCCTTTCCTATCCCATCGTCGCCATAAGACCTACCTGTGTCGGTGCGACGTAAAGCCCCTAGCAATATATATATATATATATATATATATATATATATATATATTCAAAACATTTAAACACTGTACTGATTAAACAATTACATACTCACCAATATATGGCAGTTGTGTCTAATCCCTTTCAAGATATTCAATCTCCTGCGAATGATAATGGAAATTAAGAAAAAATGTTCGAAACACAATAGCTTCTTGCACCAGCTACATATGAGTGAAGAAAGCTGATGACAATTATTATTGTCCTCCATAAGGAATTCGCAAATACCAGTTCCTCTTCTAATACAACGGTCTGTGCTATTTTCAAAAGTTTCATTCGTGCTAATTAGGCCCGCTAATTTCCACCCATGTCTATGTGATAAACGGAAGCGCTGTGAACATTCTTGATTGTAGATCAGTGGCATGCATTTGATAATATTGTTACGCTGTTGCAGGTTCATACCGATATTATTACACAACGAATGTCGGGCCATTGTTTTGAACATTCGAAAAAAAAAAGCCTGTCTAACGGTTGTAATTTGGAAATTGTTTTTTTCTGGAATGATTTGCACTCTTAACTTTTCAGGTTCATAGTCAATGTTCTCCTTAGGACCTTGTTAATGGGCGCACCGTCCTGCCGTTTATACAGACCGCCCGGCTAACATAATCTAGATACTGTATGTGCAAGTTACATGATATTAATACATGTTCGAGTCATTTGGGTGTTCTAAATTAAAACGTATTACTGTAAAGCTGTTTATTTAAATGATACATCTTCATTATTGGTAGCATAATTCTGTCTCTTACATCGGAGTTTAAATGTTTTAGTTTGACTATCACGTAGTGTCGTGCGTAAGCGGTGTCTGTATTAGCGTGCAATTATATGCGAGCATTCAGTTCCGCATGACGTCGCAAACCCGTATGGCACTCCTCAGCAACCGAATGATTTCAGGTGTTACACGATTATGAACGAGCAATAGAACACTAGAAGTTCAACATACTCTGTTATGTCTTGTTCGTGATAATAACACTAAAATAGTTCAATTTTGTGGTTAACGTTTACCTGTCTGATATTGTTAATGCGCTGGAAGGAATACATTGAAATGTTATCACATTCATTTTTTACGTAGTGTTCCCCGCTGGTCTACAAATTCCTGCCACCCGGCTGACGAAAAATTCTGAGAACACTGATAGTTATTTAATGAAAGTACTTCATGTATTAAAGTACTGTCTCTGTGAAGCGCCCAGGAATCCAACGGTAAACAGTTCGATGGACCAGTGTGAGGTAAAAATGTCAGTTCCAGAAATATACGGAAGATATCTTTTGTTATTTTTCCATATTTTGGCCACTGCACAATATTAAATTAGGGGCCTTAAACATACCCTACTGGAGCCCGCCTGGTGGCCATGATCGTTAAGGCGCTGAAGTCTAAAACGGTCTAACACCGAGGTTAGCCGGTTCGAGTCCCGTTGGTCGAAAAAATTTTCACCATCAGAATGTTGGCCGGCAGGGTAGGGGAGGTGGTGGTATACAATTTCTAATCACTAGATTGCGTGCCAAAAGCCTGGATTAAATTCCAAACCTCTCCGCAGTGCTCATATGGAGTGAGGGCATATGACGCTGTTGATGGTGATTCGTCCGTCGGATGGGGACGTTAAGCCTTGAGCAGACCCCTTGGTGCTATTCGACAGGAGTAGGCTATGTGCCGGCACCGGGTTTCACCCTCTCCCTACTATCATATATCACGTCATTCATTTCATCTCTCATTAACTCCTCTGATGAGGTTGACGTCAGGAAGGGCATCCGGTCATAAAGAACCGCCACGACAAATTCATCTCACCTCATACCCGACCCCGTAGGGAAACGGGACAAGGTTTGGACAAACAAACAAACATACCCTACTGGACAGCTTGACTTGGTGGCTTTGATTTCTGCAGTACGATAAACAGACAGGGAAGGAGACATCCCATGCATGATACAATTGGCATAACATAATTGTGAATGAATGTGTCGGTACGCTCTGTGATTGTGTAACACCACACACTATCTTCTTACCAATGCGATTCTTTGTTGATGCTAGACAGATCTGCATTATACACATTGTCAGCACCATACTGCTCTATAAGCAACATCATCTCTTCTCTCCAGGAATGCAGTATGTTATAAGTACATGCTTCTTATTCTTCTTATTCTTCTTATTCTTCTTCTTCTTCTTCTTCTTCTTATTATTATTATTATTATTATTATTATTATTATTATTATTATTGTTATTATTATTGCACCCACTCGCGTCCAAGCAGAACACAACTCCCGACAGCCAGATGTAATCCCAGGGTATGCCACTAAATAAGAAAAATATTTAATTTTTCTGTAGGTTACGCTTTACGTGGCATCCGAGAGAAAATGGTTCGACAATACGCGATAATCTCCGAATGAACGTCTCCATCCTATCGCATAAGCCTAAAATTCCACACTGACCACAATATCGTATACGCCATCCGCAAGAAATTCACCTTACAAACTAAGTCTATGAACTAACTACTACAAATTATTACTCACAGAATAAAAAAATAATAATGAAGAATCAAATTTATTATACTAAGAAGATTCCAAAGAAATGAGAATTATATTCATTATGATCGTCCCTAATCGTTATTTGGGATAAATAATTCATGTAATCCTATAATTAAGTCACCTCTGGCTTATTACCAAAAATAACATAACATGCATTCAGTACTTCTGAAATGAAATCATATGGAAATAAATTGTCCATAATTATTCTTGAAAAATTAAATTAATCACTCGTATACGTTATTATGCCGCAATTATAACCACATTAGGAAAATTTAAAGTTCCATCTCATAACTACATTTTCTTTATATAATGAAATCTGAATCCGATGATATAGAATACCATTTTAGAAAATTAACTGAGACGACTGACGTGCTAAGGTTTTACGACCCTATTGCCTCTTAAATTCGGCTCCTAATCTACTATTTTCTTATCTAGGAACTTTTCATAAAATATAAAATAATACTCAATAAATAAAATAATCTATCTTGTTATTCTAATCAACAAAATTCTTAATTTATAATATTTTTGCTCAATATGCAATCATTCGTCAAGTTTTACTCAAATTCTTATTGTGCAAGTCATTTAGCAAGTATCTGCAGTATAATATTTCGGTACTAAGTTTCACGTCAGCTCCATACATTTAACATCTTACCTATATCACATTTCACATGTTTGAGAATATGTCACACACCTCACATGCCACTACATTAACAGCGGTTTTTACTATACTATCACCTTCCAAATCTCATCTATAATGAATATTCATAATCCATACCTTATATCCAGTTTCTCCCGCGGTGTATTTCCTTTTTAATAATCGCATCGTTTAATTAAATCAATATCATCAATATTTTACGCTAACCTACCTCATGTATATCTCATAATTACCATGACGCACATTATAATACTTTAAATCATTTCATATAACTTGCAACTTCTGAGATATACCACTCTTTAATGCGTAAATACTTCTTTTCATAACTCAATTCCTTTCCAATATTTACGATGCATAACCTTAAATATCTTAATTGTGCAGCTAATAATTTTGCTTTACAAGGAATACTCGATTTTAATTAATCTCTTCTCACGCGCGGTCCATCTGTGGCGTAATCTCTAAATGAATAAGTTTGCGAGATTTATCGATATTCTTTACCATGTGACAATCCTAGCAATCAGCTGTGACATTATTTTCTTTCCAAATCGTATTCTCAACTACTTCACTAACTCACTTGTTCAAAACATCGTCATCCATCGCGAGATGTATATATAACTCAACGCTATCTTAATGTATCACTAGCATCTTAAATGTAATACACTTCACTTGCACATGTAAGTATTTCATTTTTAAAATATTCAATTCTACTGCATATGCCAAACAGAAAACTTAAGAATTATGTTACTAATTGTAAAAACTTAGCTCATCTTTCGTCACATTCGACGTCAGTTGCTCTCGTTCGGTCCGTCACATGGTTGGTTCTACGGCCTCAGCCTGATGTTGGGCTGGACTCCTCCCCTCATCTCAAGTTGGTTTAGGTAGGTGATATCTTCCTCTCATTTCGGGTAAGTTCATCTGTTAGGATGACATCTCCCTCCAGGTCGGTCCATCTTGATGCTTAGCAAAACATCATCATCTTCAAATAGCTGCCAATAGAATAAAACATTTCTGAGAAGTAAATATTCATTTTAAGTTCTTGTCAGAATAATATCTCTTTCCAATTATCCTTTAGCTTTCTTCTGCTTCGTAATCGGCTAACTCTCTAACTTCGTGTAAGATATTTTATCTTGGTATGCCAAAAAAAAAAACTTCAAATTTGGATTATTTATTTTTCATGAATATTTCTTCTTCCTCGACTTTTCTCTAATGGAATGACCTCTTCTTATCTCTTTTCTCTTCTTGCAGCTTCCAAATTACGTTCCCCGCAGTATCGCTGGACTTGCGCCTTGGGTTTACCAATATGCGTATTTGAATACATTTCCGTTTATCTCGACGTATTTTAAATTCTCCACTGTGTTTTATGGGTTGTTTTATCGTTTTCTTCTAGTTTAGACTAGTTTCTTCTAAGAATTTCTGCCTAAATCTTGACAATCTTCGTATTTTTACGGAGTAACTGCAATTCACTTCTTGTCTCGACGACTTCAATTTTTCAAGTATATTTTTATAATAATCCATTCTCTTTTACTTGTTTTTTTTTAAACAAGCTGGTTGACCTTGCACTGTTTTGCACCACCTTTGGAATGCTGTCGTTCCAAGTTAGACATGGCCTCCTGTTCTATCCCAATATTAAGATTTTGTGGTGTATTCTCTTTAGCTTGAGTAGTCTATACCTTACTTAGGCGCCATTTTGGAACACGTCCGAAAATGCAACGGGCACATAATTTTTTTTCTTCATGTGACAAACTGCGTAATTTTTCGTGATCCTGTGTGAAAATGCTGCTTGAAATTCCGTACTCATTATGCACTTGCTGACAAAGGCAAATCACGGGCCCATTTTCGTAAGTTCATATCGTGCACGATCAAGTTGTTTGTGCGAGCTCGCATAAATTTCGTAAATACCAGTTCGTACAACTGCTTATAACTTATTAATCTGTGACTGTTAAACTAGAGATGACTTGTCAGTAGAATCTGCTTTTGCAAGATCTTCCTTAAAACGGTATAACTGCGTCTCGTGCTTTAATCGATGATCTCTGTTTTTCATAGAGTTCCATGAAAAGTGAAGATATCTTTGCTTTGGCTTCCGCTTCATTGCACTCGCCCATGTGTTTATAAGCTTTCTTTTGACTTCCAATGACCATTGTACTGTGTTTTTCCGGGCTCTGTGGACCTTCTGATGTTGATTCCTATTTTGAAAAAGATGAAGTAGATTCTTCTGATGGAGATTCGTATTCGTCGGGCACAAGCACTGTTTCAGATACTGGTTCGTATTCATTAATATCTAAAGTCTGCGTATACTGTATATTATTTCTGTATCAGACTCTATTATATCTACTAAATACTGAAACATTGTCCCATCTTCTTTGGTTAAAACGGAGAGCTGGAAATTATTTTCTTTAAAGTGATTATATAATGCATTCTGTACGTTAAGAGGGTTCATTTTTATAGGTAGAAGCTTACTTCGGAAAGACCCATACACAACTCACGATGCCTCACTGAACACACATTGCTATTTTTCTCTCTCTCGCCCCTTTTTCCTTACTTCGCGCCAGCATTTCAAATAACTTCACTCCGATTGGATACTGACGACTCCATCTTTACCATCTTGTAACTCGTATATACATGCACGATAGGATATGATATTGGAGGGTTTTGCATATTTCACGGTTCTCTTCCGGATGGTGTATAAATCGGTTTCAAGTTTTCGTAGCATTGATTGATGGTCCCTTGTGAGACTTCTTCCCGACCTGACGATTTGCACGAATCATTATTATTATATATATAGGCTATAATTCGCTGGGGCCATCAAGGACCACGTTAGGTCTTGTTGCATTTGACACTGAACTTGGCCTTCTTTAGAGCCCAAATTTCTCTCATTCTTTGTGAGTGGGCCTGCTTACGCTCCTCTGTCCAAGGGGCACCGTCGTCATCGTAGGCATTCGGTCGCTGGTATAGCAGTGTCTTCCGAATGCATCATGTTCGCCGATTATGGGTTCTTACATGGCTGAGCAACCAAGAGAGAAAATCTGGACAGAGTTTTCTCTAAGCTATAATAAGCAGGCAGAATGTAGTGTGTGTTACTTTTTTTTTTTTTTTGCTAGGGGCTTTACGTCGCACCGACAAAGATATGTCTTATGGCGACGATGGGATAGGAAAGGCCTAGGAGTTGGAAGGAAGTGGCCGTGGCCTTAATTAAGGCACAGCCCCAGCATTTGCCTGGTGTGAAAATGGGAAACCACGGAAAACCATTTTCAGGGCTGCCGATAGTGGGATTCGAACCTACTATCTCCCGGATGCAAGCTCACAGCCGCGCGCGTCTACGCGCACGGCCAACTCGCCCGGTGGTGTGTGTTACAAGACAACGGTCTTAATAATGTGCACCACGTATAAAGGGCATGGGCCGTTAGTTGAACGGAAATGCCAGTACGACACTGTTTCAGTTGGTAAAATGCAGTACTCTCTCCCTCTTAAAACGCTCTCAAATGGCGATCACGGTACCCCTAGCTGAGATTGGCATTATGTCCACTTGTGATAGGATTCATCTTTTCTGTCCGACCTCCCTCAGCCAGCACTTTTTCTCTTCCTATCCTAATAGTAATAAGAATGCGAGCTCTATTGACTCCTAATTTTACGCCTTTCATTGTCTAAACTTTCATTCTTCGAAGGAAGGGCTAGATCTCTTCCTCTTTTTCCAGTGATACGAATTATTAATTCTCATTATATTTCCTGTAAGCAGCAACTGCTCCACACCATCACTACCGTCTCATCCACTTCGATACTCCTTGGCTTATTTTAGTATTATTCATACTACAGTAGTGTGTTTGTATGCTTAACATTAGCGTGTGTTATTTGTGTATGTGAAAAATGTGCATTTCACCCAGGAAGCGGGCAAAAGTTGTTGCTCATAGAGAACACACACGTATAGGGCCCCATAGACGGTCCGTCTTAGCGTCCGTCTTACCTGCGCAGTTCTAAGACGACAGGTAAGACGGACCGTGTGTGGTAGAATTTTCATCCCTGTACCGTCTTAGGCTTGGCTCGAAGTGAATCTGGCAGCGCCTGATTTTTCTGTGCGTGTACAGGTAAGTCGGCGAGCAAGTTGGAGCGTGTGTGGGGTCTTCAGACTTAGCGTCAGTTTTAACCAATTGCTCCTACAGTGCATTTCGCTCGTAGGACATAATGTCGGATTTAAGAATCATGCCTCGAGCGTTTCTAATGGAATTCATACAGCTATACCGTTGTAATCCGTGCTTGTGAAAAATCAAAAGTAAAGAGTACACGGTACAGGGTTATTTTTACATGTTTTCCATCAACCGCACCCAGACAATTTGGAAAATTCCATTTTCTTTCAAACTGCTGTCCAATATATATCCATTCATCTTCTTTTGTTGGAAACTGAAACAAAATAAAATTATTATTGTTATTATTATTAAATCATGCAACTAAAATATAATTTAATCCAATGCAATTAATTATATTTTTTGTTTCTGGGTTGGTTGGACGAAGACCGTTAATTTTCACACTACGTTATATAATTGTTTCTTATTTGTACTCTAAGCATACATTATACCTTGTTTTACCTATATTAAATTAACATGAAATACATTTCCTTTTACCTTGTGCAAGAAACTTTTTTACTTACTTTGAGATACTGATTCTTGCGCACCTTATATATTGCAGAGCAAGTCTCAGGAATTATTACTCCCAAAGAATGGACTGAAATTGCAGCGGAAAATTTCAGATCTTCGTAACTTCCACCGGTTGCTAGGAAACGAAGTGTGACGTTGAGTCGTTCATGCGGTGTTATTGCCCGTCTCATTGTACTGTCACTCTTTCTGATATGGGGCGCTACCAAGTGAAGAAGGTATAAATACGTTTCATTGTCCATCCTCAAATAATTGTACCAGTCTCCTGGTTCAAGAGTTAAATCTTTCATTAAATTTACATGCGACAGTGTATCTCGTTTAACTAACCAAGCTTTTGCCCATTTTGATCAAGCCCTTTTCTTTTTAGCTTTTGATCTCAAAGCTAATGCTAGAGCGGTGTAAATTAGAAGTTCCTCCAACATGTTATCCGTGCACGAGTAGCGAAAACTGATCGCAAGTCTGACAGCAAAACGGAGCGTCTGTGTCCTCTTCCGTGTTCCGTCTTACCTCTCATCTTAGAACTGCGCAGGCAAGACGGACAGTAAGACGGACCGTCTATGGGGCCCTTTAGACTGAGAAATACGTTGCTTCTGTTGTTGATGTGGGGAAATATTGTCTCAGGGATTCTT
The DNA here is from genome assembly GCF_040414725.1 of Anabrus simplex. Classification (NCBI taxonomy): domain Eukaryota; kingdom Metazoa; phylum Arthropoda; class Insecta; order Orthoptera; family Tettigoniidae; genus Anabrus; species Anabrus simplex. Next base: position 382,833,318 of record NC_090265.1, read on the forward strand.
ACGGCTAACGGTGATTTTGGGTCATTGTTTCCAAACAGAAAATGGAGATAGGGAAGAAAGCGGAAAACCACCCGGAGAACCGATAAACTCGGCTGGGATACAATGAAATCCATCCTTACAAAACAAGCAAGGGTGTTCAGAGAGACTTATCCGCTGCTGGGATTGACAGTGATGCTCCAACACTACGGCGTAGGCTTCTTGATGCTGGGCGGAAGACGAGAAAGGCAATAAAGAAGCAGTTGTGGTTATTTTTGGACCTCTGATAACCAGACACAAGAGGGTAGTTTTCAGTAATGTCATATTTTATTATTCAAGGTTACAGAAGAAAAAAATATCAGATGAAGCAACTTTGAGCCAGTGCAAGTCACTATTCCAAACGTTTTGGGGGTTTTTCACTGCAAGTGGTCATATGGCGTCTAGTACCAGCTGAAGTCATGATAAATTCATCAAAATCATCAATATTGAAATTCTAAAGTGTTTCGTGTCATTCTGCAGACGTTTGCTGATGGTCAAGGAACATTTCAGCATCATTTGCTGTAAACCAAAACGTGCTCAGGACTTCATTGGATACGAAGGAGGCCACACTCGTTATTAATATCAGTAAGTTAACCGTATTCGTAGTTACGGCAATAATATATGGAAATAATGTAAGTTTTTGTTTTGTCCGGATTAATATGTATGCTACTGTAGATAATAAACTATGACAGAAATGTTGCCATTCAGATAAAGGACGTAATAAATTAAGAACTATACGAGAGCGGAGTTTATTGCAATGCTGGGAGGCGTATTTCAATTTATGGTTCTTTATGATTAATTTCGATCGTGACACCGTTCATCCTCTGAACAAGTTGGCGTTTAAACCCAATACAGTATTTGTTTAAACTTAGTCTGTACTGAACTAGGTCCAGAAAAGATTCTTAAAACGCATCTGAACTACAGCAACTGTATAACATAATCGAGAGAAACCTGGTGTTAATGGAAACAATGCCAGACTCAGCTAAGGGGCCCGTGATCACTATTCCACGTATCCCTATAGCATGGATTACGATACCCTTAGCACGTAAGTTTATAGGTTTTTCGTTGGGCACAAGTACTCATCTAATTTATGACTTGTACTTCTAAGACATTGTTGGTTTGCGATTTATACAACATCGACCCATATGTATTACCAGCTTCTATGAGCGAAGCTATTCCTCATCTATGACGTTGCACGATATATTGTCGAAGTAGAAAGGTAATATTACCATTTACACAAATGGACTTTAATAGGTTTACTCTGACTTCTCCCAACTATTCATTCCTGAAACTTACGCTTCAGAAGTGCGATCTTCGAACTCTGCTTAATCCACAAGATTCTGGAGGTTAATAGAAGATTATCGTAGTTAACTGTAAGAATATCTTGGGACATGTAAGACGAAGGAAGGAGAGAAAAACACATTTTTGAGAGTAGAGTGAAATGCTCTAGAAATGGTTATTGTCTATATATTACGTTCCGCGGAGTGTCGAAATTGGCACACGGGTAGCCTAAATGGCTTCAAAATGTGTAGGCCATGCGATTAATAATAATAATAATAATAATAATAATAATAATAATAATGTGCGTAATTAGGAGCGAAGAAAATCACAATCCCGATTTCGAAGGAGGATCATACGTCCTTTGAATCACCATCAGGTCTGCGTTTTCAAGAAAGATCCCGTAACGTTGGAATGTGGCGAATTTGCGAGCGTTGCAGGTGACGGCTTTTTTTGCAGTCGGTCATTCAGACGAAAGCGGAGCATTTGTGCTGAGTCACTGCAGATTGGTGTCGAGAGGTGAACGGCTGGCTAACGGTGTTCGAAGGTGACCGTCTAACTAGGATCTGGGTCAATGTTACGGAGAGAGAAGCTCGCTTTCCTCTCCTCTCCTCTCCTCTCCTCGTCTCGTCTCAAGAACTCCAGGTTCATTGTCATTGCTTTCCAGTGACGGAAGTACGACGTGAAAGCAGAATCATTCAGTACCTATATATCATTCATCATAAGATGTTGCCTACACTTTTCCAAGATTGATCGTGAACTTCATCAACACCTTCCTGTAGAACCCCTTGGGTCGAATTATTCATCGCTTCACAACAGCACAATGACGACTTTCTTTTTAATGGTGTGAGCTTGTTTCGATCTCCGATTTTCGAGGATTTCCAGATTATTCTTAATGGTTGTGAAATCGGTATATTCCCAGAGCCAACCGCTGTCGCTTAATCGTTGGCCTTCTTTTCCCCTTGTAATTGGTTCTAGCACGGCTGAAGTCTGTGGCACTAACAGGTGTTTAAATGTGATTATAACTGTGTTATAGGGCTTCCAACATGTCAAAGATTATTATTATTATTATTATTATTATTATTATTATTATACACGTACCTCTTCCTTAACTCTCCTGCCAAAGTCCTTTAAGTCTTTGTCATCTCCTTTCTCGCTCTTCCACCTAAATGTTTCGTGACGTGGCAAGTCGTTTCTTGGGTGAAGCTCTCATTCTCGTAATTTCCTTCCTAAAGACTGATCCTTGCTGTATTTCTCACTCTTCGACACCCACTCCTTCGAGACCCACTCCTTCGAGGTCTTTGTGCACCTTCCTTAGCTACAAAAATTGTGTTTTCCATTTTTCTTACAGGGCCAGTATCTTGTGGACTAGCCTATAATAATTCTTCTTCTTAGAACACATGAAACTTACACGTTTGTATTTAGGAGTAAACCTATCTGAGCTTTTGTTTCATTTCTTCGAGGATATAAGCTCGCCGAGGATTCTCACTGTTTTCGGTGTAGACAGCACACACTGGAGTGATACTTTGTAGCAACTTCTGGGAAAATCATCTCACGCTTCGTTCCAGACGCACACGTAATAGGCCCTACATCATATTCATTTGATCAACTGCTTTGAATACACGAAGTAATCGTGAACAATGCTGCTGATAATCGCTCCGTCAGTTTTAATAACAATCGTTTAATAGTAAATTAGTGAAGCATTGAAGTACGTGTAAAAGTCGACCATATATTCCACATTTCTACCTAAAACCTTGAGCGGATAATAAAGTAAGATCTCAGCTGAACTAATTTCTCAGTAAAACGACCGCGCTCCGTTTGCGTAATTTTCCACATGAAAAGCAAAGTGCCAGTGGTTCGGATTCCACGTTAAACTGTGTTTTTCCATAGTTTACGATCAGTATATTACCTGCCACGTTAAACTGCTAGCAGTCTTTCGAATGCGTTATTTGCACGTTTATTTGGACGTTCCGTCCTCATTACCTGGTCGAACTACAATATTGAACACGACAGCCATCACTTTGAGTACTTATTTTGTAATGCACACCTTGTGTTCGAAATAAACTTTCAACGTATGAGGTAATACAGTACGTATTGAAGAGATGTCAAGTACAGAACAAAAATGACCAACCCGACACTAGTGGGATCCGAACCCACGACCTCCCAACGCCTTGGTCTTAAAAATGGCAGTCTGTGCTGAAAGCCTGCAATCTAACAGGAGCTTGAAAATAGGTGCATTGAGTATGATATGAAAATTACACGTTCCAAGACTAAAGTGATGTCGATAGGGAAGAAACCTATGAGAATAAAATGTCAGGTTGGGAATACATAACTGGAATATGTAGATAATTTCAAGTATTTAGGATGTGTATTCTCCCAGATGGTAGTATAGTGAGATTGCATCAAGGTGCAGCAAAGCTAATGTAGTGAGCTCGCAGTAGCCATCTACAGTGTGCTGTAAGAAAGAAGTCAGTTCCCGGAACTATCTTTACACCCGTCTGTCTTCAGACCAACTTTTCTGTACGAGTGTGGTGAAAGCTGGATGGACTCAGGATATCTTATTCATAAGTTAAAATAACCGACATGAGAGTAGCAAGAATGATCGCTAATACAAGCAGGTGGGAACATTGACAGGTGTAAGGAGATAAAGGCTAAGTTAGGAATGAACTCAGTCGCTTAAGTGCGGCCAGTATCCAGTATTCGGGAGATAGTGGGTTCGAACCCCACTGTCGGCAGCCCTGAAGATGGTTTTCCGTGGTTTCCCATTTTTCACACCACGAAAATGCTGGGGCTGTACCTTAAGGGCACGGCCGATTCCTTTCGATTCCTAGCCGTTTCCTGTCTCATCGTCGCAATAAGACCTATCTGTGTCGGTGCGACGTAAAGCCAATTTTGAAAAAAGGAATGAACTCGATGGATGAAGCGGTACGCATATATCGGCGCCGGTGGTTGGGTCATGAGAGGGGAATAGGGGAGGATATGTTACCTAGGACAATAATGGGCTCGGTCACGGAGAATAAGATATGTAGAGGGAGACCAAGACGATGGTTGGACCCAGTTTCGCCATCTTCGCAGTTCTAGCCAACTCTTATCTTTTCGTCGTCGAAAACCTAAAGCTTTTTGTCAAAACTTATCCTCTTTTCGGATGTGCCTCAAACTTGAGCTCTATAAATTTAGACTTTCAACGATGGTTATTATATTAATAATTTTTTGTACCGTGCATAATTCATGCATTTTATAGGACTTCTTTTTAAGTACTTTAAATGCTTGTTTTCCTCTATCTGAGGGACTAGTAATTTTCTTATGAATAATGACATCCAGATATCGACACACGTAATTACATCTCGATCTGTTGTCGAGTCACGTGGAGAAATCACATTCAGGATAGTCTCTCTTTCATCTCTCCTATCCGACTTCCCTTGGTCAACTCTTGCTCTTTTTCGGCCCCGACAGTATTAGTTTGCGAGGCCTTTGAGAGACCATTCCCTTTCTTTTGCTGGCATTAATTCTTTGACCGAATGAGTTGGCCGAGGGTGTGCAGCTGTGAACTTGCATTCGGGAGTAGTGGGTTCGAAACCCACTGTCGGCAGCCCTGAAGATGGTTTTCCGTAGTTTCTCATTTTCACACCAGGCAAATGCTGGGGCTGTACCTTAATTAAGGCCACGGCCGCTTCTTTTCCACTCCTCTCCCATCGTAGCCATCATAGTCGGTGCGACGTCAAGCAAGTTTGTAATTAATTCTTGCAAGTGTCGACCCTCCTCCTTTTTTCCTCCTGGTTAGTATGAGAGACGATGGCTGCCCAGTTGTACTTGCTCATAAAACAATCATAACTACCACCACCTTTTGTTACTTGAGTTCTTACCACGAATCGCCTAATTACGACTTTCTCGTTCGACCTGGAAGCAGATACTCGTTCATTTTTTCGGATTTGTGTTTGCCAGAAAACAGATATTGTAATATTCACGACTGCTTGTATTTAGGGACTGAGGTCCCGCAGCATAATAGTTAAGATATAGTTATGTGACGGTAGGAGTATTTGAAGGAGTCTGTATAAAAAGCCTACATATTTCTAGCATTAGAATATGTGTGAAAAATGTGCACACACAGCACTCGTATTCTTCATGACGCAACTTCCACAGTTACGCATTGGATTACATATCGATGTGTTCTGAACAGGGTTGCCACCGCTACTACGCTACTACCTTCGTAGTAGTCTTTTACAGCTTTGGACTTGAAACATTCGGTTATAAAGATGTATTTTTTGAAATATCATTCATGTTATATTCTTTCTCTTCTTCTGGTTATTATTCCTGGCATTTCCTCCAGTTTGAAGTGAGCAATCGAATTTGGTCCAGTTTTACGACCGGATGCCCTTCCTGACGACAAGGCAATGCAGAGGGAAGTATTCATTATTGCGTGCTTCTTTCGTGGCTGGTAGTATAGTGCAGTGTGTTATGTATATGAAAAAAAAATGTGACGGGAGACGAAAACAAATATATCCAGTCCCTGAGTCGTAAGAATTAACAATACGCAGTATTGAAATTAATCATAAGCGATGTGCAGTAATGCTCCGTGTTCTGTCTTCTGCTTAAGAGGTCAGAAAACCGGAATATTGTCAGGAAGAGATATTTTAAAGGTGCTAGTAAATATAGGCCTACTGACAAATGTATCTCCAATTTAAGCACCTTCAAATACCTAACAAACGGGATGAGATTCGATCCATATAACTCCGAGCTTAGAAGGCGTGCGCCGACAAACTTCGCTAGAAATAGCAGTGGTGTAACGTTTGATTAATGATTACACAATGTTCATCTTCATTCTACTGATATTTTTGACCAGAGGAGGGGACTACAGAATATTTACTGTTTTTTTTTTTTTCTTTCTTAGGTTCGTTACCATTGTATATGAAGCAGAACTAACCAGATCGGAACTCGAAATCAGTCATCCTTCTCACTTATATTATTTGTTTTTAAACATTCAAATTCTGTGGTCTTAAAATACATTGCTTTGCCAAATTTAGTGAAATAAGTAGATATTGTCTCGAGAATTTTTGCCATCATTTTGTTCATGATTCAGAAGAGAAAAAAATGATGAAAACTTATCTTGGTTGGTACGGGTGTAATACAATAATTTGCAGTCATTAATTATGATGTATTCGGCTCAGTTTCCATTTCTGAACCTTGACAAACCACTGTATTATTGTGCTGCTGTTTGTTACATAATTTAAGATTCGAATTGCTTGTTGTTAATAGCACTGAATCATTTGCCTGTTTTAAGTTAAGGAGTATATCGATCTACAGAAATACACTTTTCTTTCTTGGTAGGGCAAATTTAGAACATGTAAAACTATCACGTAATATAACACAAGAAAATAAGTTTTCCAAATGTTATTGCACCGAAATGTAGCTATTTTGTACTTTGTTTACTGACAAACCTGTAATTAGGACGTAATAATGAATAAACGCATACGACCATAAAAGGGACCCTCCATGTCGATCAGAAAGTACGTTGACACTGAATTTTCAAGGTATAAGAACAGCTGCAAACGACTTCTCCGTGGCCGCGATTGTTAACGGGTAATTTCGTGCGGAGTGTTCGGAGGTCCAGACCCGATTCGGGTGAAATATTTTTGTACATTCATTTCCATCCGCTGTGAGCCGCAATAATAAGACTAATAGTTCCGGTAGTTATGATCACATATCACATTCGACGAACACAATTTACTGCGATGCGATATGCGCAGTACAGACGCCTGGCTGATGTTCAGATCGTGTTGTGGTTCATGAGCTGGAGTGCGGGTTGTTCTCAGTTGTATCATGCACGTTATCATCAGACGTCACCAGCGCATCCCGAATAGGCCACTTCCGAAGGACATCGTTTCACGCCGCCGTTTTTTTTTTTTTTAGCCCTTCGAAACGTATCTGTAAGGAAATAATTCCTTGGTATACCTCGTGCTTCTCATGCATTCAGACTTGTTTTCTGTACACCAATATCATATTCACATACTCATCACTAGGGGTCGAAAGTTGGCATTTGCAGATATTTCTTCTCACCATTGTATGAATATGCTGGTAAATTTTTTATGTAAAAGAAATAGCACTGATATCTGAAAGGAATATGACCACTTTTATTGTGCATAAAAGGCATATGTACCGAGCTCGATGGCTGCAGTCGCTTAAGTGCGGCCAGTATCCAGTAATCGGGAGATAGTGGGTTCGAGCCCCACTGTCGGCAGCCCTGAAGATGGCTTTCCGTGGTTTCCCATTTTCACACCAGGCAAAATGCCGGGGCTATACCTTAATTAAGGCCACGGCCGCTTCCTTCCAATTCCTAGGCCTTTCATATCCCATCGTCGCCATAAGACATAGGCCTATCTGTGTCGGTGCGACGTAAAGCAAATAGCAAAAAAAAAAAAAGGCTTATGTTGTCTCTTTTAATTAGATGCATCATATTTTGAGTTTTATGCTATGCCCAACAATGGCATATTAAAAGGATATTATCATTTTTACTATGCTTATAAATGCATGCCCTGGTATTTTCTACTTATGTGTAATCCAGTATGTTCCGCGTGTGCAAGGAATATGATTGATAACAATGATGATTTCTACATAAGAGGGGTCATTCAGATAAGAAATTAGCATTCAGCTACACAGGATGAAGGAGTGGAAATGGGTTTCAGTACGAAATAGTAGGATAGCGAGCAGGGAAGCACGACTCACCAACGGTACTAGACACGCGAAGCTGGTTGTCATGTGCCTATGATGCAGTCCCGGTGTTTCCCCACACACGTTTTGGAATCAGGGATGCCTGTCTTGCCTATTTTATACTAAACCAAGTGGTTTTGATCTTTTGTCCTTATTTTTCACCATATGTTATGAACCTGCGTGTATTGGGAAATTGCGGAAGTGTAAAATATTGAATGTGAGGAAAGGAACATTAAGGACGACACAAACACCCAGTCCCCAGGCCAGAGATATTAATCATGTACAATTAAAACCCCTGACCCAGCCGGGAATCGAACCCGGGGCCGCCGGGTGACAGGCGGACGCGTTGCCCGCTACATCGCGGGGCCGGACGAGTTTATTATTTACTTAGCGTATGGCATAACATCTATATATATATACATTTGAATATATTATAACAAAGCAATTTCATATAAGGATGTCCAGCCTTTCCATCCACTCTAACACTGCCTCTGATGGTATAAAGAAATCATCCCAGCTACCCGAAAGCTACAAGAAATTGAATATTCAACACTGATTGCATAGGGAGCGAGCAAATTTTTGAAGACCTTTTACTACATAAAATCGTTGTTGGTATAGGGATTTAGCCAAAGTTTCATGGCTGAACAGTGACTTTCTCTTTATGGAAGTTGCCAACACTGTTGGGAATCACAATGTGAGGGTTTCATGTGGCAAATCGGTCTTCTACAATAGTAGTGGTGCAGCATCCGGCTACATGGCTAAATGGTTAGCGTGCTAGCCTTTAGTCATAGGGTTCCCGGGTTCGATTCCCGGCAGGGTCGGGAATTTTAACCTTAATTGGTTAATTTCTCTGGCACGGGGACTGGGTGTAAGTGTCGTCTTCGTCATCATTTCATCCTCATCACGACGCGCAGGTCGCCTACGGGAGTCTTTTCAAAAGACCTCCATCTGGCGAGTCGAACTTGTCCTCGGACACTCCCGACACTAAAAGATATAGGCCTACGACTCTTTTTTTTTTTTTTTTGTGGCGCAGCTTCGGTTGCGGCTGATTGGATGTTTTGTTCAGCCCAGTCTTAACAGTTACGTGTGATTTGTGGAATGTGACTTAAGTGTTCAGTGTGTGTATACATTGTTTAATATTCACATAGTGTACATCATGCCGAAAACTAAATTAAGTTTTCGTCTGAATGTATTTGCCGACCCCGCGGTGTAGGGGTAGCGTGCGTGCCTCTTACTTGGAGGCCCCGTGTTCGATTACTGGCCAGGACAGGGATTTTTACCTGCATGTGAGGGCTGGTTCGAAGTCCACTCAGCCTACGTGATTACAATTTAGGAGCTCTCTGACGGTGAGATGGCGGTCCCGATCTAGAAAGCCAAGAATAACGGCAGAGAGGATCCGTCGTGCTGACCACACGACACCTAATCTGCAGGCCTTCGGACTGAGCAGCGGTCGCTTGGTAGGCCATGGCCCTTTGGGGCTATTGCGCCATGGGGTTTGGTTTGGTTTAAAAAAAAATGTATTTCTACAGATCCTAGAATACTGTATTGTAAGGCATGCGAGAAGAAAGTAGGTACCGGTAGTGAGAATGGTATCAAGTATTGCAGCATATAAACACATCCAAACGAAAGGAGTCAGTTACTAGGAAACATAATACGAATTCTGCTATGCAAAATCAGCTTGTAGAGTGTTTCGATGGTAGACTAACACAGTTTTCCTCAGACCTCTGTCAAGCCTTTCTAGCTCAACAGTCCAACACTCAGAAATTTCCTTCACAAATACACCAATGAACATATTCCATATTAAAGCACTTTTCGCAAAACTTATGTCAGCCTTAGTTACGAGAAAGTAATGTCCAATATTCAGAAGTCTAGAACGCAATGTGTGTGGGTTGGTGTTGACGAAACAACTGACTCTGAAGGTCATTTCGTAACGAATGTAGCAGTTGGAGCCCTTAGTAAAGAACAGCCAACTACCCCATATCGTCTTAATGTAGGACAGCTAGAGGTCACTAACAACACAACAGTAACTCAGTTTGTCATTGATTCAATGAAATTGTTGTCGCCTGATGGTATTCAATACAACAATGTACTCCTTATGGTAACGGACGCAGCTGATTAAGGGCCGGTTCTACCACCTACTGGTAAAGTAGCGCGTAATTTGCCCTCCGCGAAAAAGGATGTTTCCGTTCGACCCCCCCCCCCCCCCCCCCCGCCAGGTAGCGCTATCGGCAGCATAAATCGTAGTTACCCGGCGCGTAATTTATCGGCCATTTCGAGGGCCCGATAAGACTTTACCTGACGGGCAAGTTTTGAGAGTTGAACATTATTAGCTGTATTTCTGGTGACATGCAACTTAAATTAGCTTGGTATACTGAAAAAAAAGCATGGTACTGTAACAGTGGCCGATATTGTATGGCAGGATCTTGAACATTAATGCTCCCCTTGTGTTGCAACGGTCACACCAGCCTCTCGCATCGGTAGCTTAGGGAACACATTTTATAAGTCAAGCTTTCGTAAAGAAACTTTAAGAGGATATAAAATCAAAATCTATTTGGAAATCATTTCAAATGGGCTTTAATTTTCTACTTTTTCAGTTTTCAGACACGAGGTATAAGTTAATGTACGGTATGTATCCTAACTATTCGAGTGTTCTCGTAGCGTAATGGCTAACACGCTCACCTCGTAATACGAGGTATGCAGGTTCGAATCTTTATTATGACGAATCTTTTTTATTTCCATTATTAGCGTTGTGTTAATCTGTAGCGAGAAGTCCCTGAAAATCAGTCTAGCCAACTTCGTATATCGGTGTCTAGCTCCGGATAGCTACCTAGCGCTTGCGCGGAGGTGGTTGGACGCAAGCCAAAGTACCAGCCGATTTCACACGTTATTTTGTTAATAATATATTTCATTGAAATATTTTATCACAATATTATGTCTACTATGCTACTTATAGAAAGTGATGTTATGATTAATAGCTCATAGGACTGTCGCCCAGGTAGCAGATTCCCTATTAGTTGTTTAGATAGCCTTCTTGTAAATTATTTCGAAGTAATTGGAAACTATTCCATTCCCGAATTACTCTTCCTATGAATGGATATTTATCCCGATTAGTTCTTTACATTTTTGCTATGGGCTTTACGTCGCACCGACACAGATAGGTCTTATGGCGACGATGGGATGGGAAAGGCCTAGGAGTTGGAAGGAAGCGGCCGTGGTCTTAATTAAGGTACAGCCCCAGCATTTGCCCGGTGTTAAAATGGGAAACCACGGAAAACCATCTTCAGGGCTGCCGATAGTGGGATTCGAACCTACTATCTCCCGGATGCAAGCTCACAGCCGCGCGCCTCTACGCGCACGGCCAACTCGCCCGGTATTTACATTTAGAGTACCTTCCAACTTTATCTTCATAAAGTTAAACATTAGAATGAAATGCTTCATCAATAAATGGAAGCATGTGGAACTAAACGAGGTCGCAGAACTAGTTGCAAATAGAGCATCGTGGAGATACTTAATTCACAGAAGCCTGCAGACAGAATGCTCAAAGGCAATAAGTCCGTAAAGAAGATGTGTGTGTATATAGACCTACGTATATGGAAGCGCGTAAAAGAGAGTTAAGAACAACGGCAGGGAACGAAAATACATTTTAAAATGCAAATTAGAAATACGATGAAAACCTGCGTACCTTCTAATACGGAGCGAGCGACTTGACCAATCTTCTACGAGAATACTTTTCAGAAACGCTGCCTTACATGACAGGTTATAACGGGCGTAAGAAAATGTAATCTCGAGATTTTAATCCTATTTAGGTATTGATATTGAAGATCATAGATTAAAATCACGAAATCTATACATCGTTGTCCATAACTCTTAAGACTCCCCTTATTAGGCTTTTTGATGATAACCAGCAAACGCAAGCACAGGGAAATAAGACAATCGAAATGAGTTTCATGCATCTGACGATAGATAGCACCACACTCGAGAGCGAGAAGTCGCTGAAAATCAGTCTAGCGAACTTCGTATATCGGTGTCTAGCTCCGGATAGCTATCTAGCGCTTGCGCGGAGGTGGTTGGACGCAAGCCAAACTACCAGCCGATTTACACCTCAAGGTAGTTTACCTCCCGGGCAGCTGACAGACACTTTACCAGCAGATGGTAGAACCGGCCCTAAATCGGGGACAACGTTAAAATATATTTTCCCTAGTTTAATTCACTTAACATGTCTCACACATAGACTTCATCGCATAGCAGAGACTATTCGTTCATGTTACTCATTAGCGGACAAGTTAGTGTTGTCTGTTAAGAAAATATTTGTAAAAGCTCCATCACGGGTTCAGATATTCAGAACAATAGCACCTGATACTCCTTTAGTACCACAACCTATTTTAACGCACTGGGGATCATGGCTGGAGGCTGCGCTCTATTATTCTGAACATTTACCGAAAATCAGAAGTTGTAAAAGCATTAGATCCTAATGAAGCACCATCTATTGAGCTGGCTCAGCAAACATTGTCAAACAAAGAATTAGAAAGTAACCTTGTTTTTATAACAGCTCATTTTCATTGTGTTCCCGAAGCTATTACGTCATTGGAAGCAGTTGGGATTCCTTTACAGCAGTCATTTGCAAACTTTGACAGAACCGCGTCCACTTTAAAAGCCGTTCCAGGGGTTGTACGAGAAAGAGTGAAACAGAAAGTAACAAACGTTCTCTCTAAAAATCCTGGGTATAATGTACTACCTGAAATTTTAGATGTTCTAGAGGACAAAGCACCCACAACACGAACAGAACAATCATTATCTACAAAATAGTTAGCAGCGTTTTTGAACGCTTCTGTCACTTCATGCGATGTAGAACGGAGCTTTTCACACCACAAAGTTCTGTTGAGGGACAACAGACGAAGATTGACCATGGAAAGCATCCGTCACTCCCTATTTGTTATCTCCCTGTGGGTGGGGGTGGTAGAATAACACCCACGGTATCTCCTGCCTGTCGTAAGAGGCGACTGAAAGGGGCCCCAGGGGCTCTGAACTTTGGAGCGTGGGTTGGCGACCACGGGGCCCTTCGTTGAGTCCTGGCATTGCTTCCACTTACTTGTGCCAGGCTCCTCACTTTCATCTATCCTATCCGACCTCCCTTGGTCAACTCTTGTTCTTTTCCGACCCCGACGCTATTAGGTTTGCGAGGGCTAGGGAGTCTTTCATTTTCACGCCCTTCGTGGCCCTTGTCTTCCTTTGCCCGATACCTTCATTTTTCGAAGTGTCGGACCCCTTCCATTTTTTCACTCTGATTAGTGTTATATAGAGGATGGTTGCCTAGTTGTACTTCCTCTTAAAACAATAATCACCACCACTCCCTATTTGTTAACTGCAATAGTGAAGAATTCACCGATGATGAGGCTGGCACTTCCAAATCCATGGATTAACGACGTGAGTTACAGACAGTAATTTCCCCTGCCGTTATTGCCATTTGCGTATAGTACTCTTTTTGACGTTACGGAATTTCTGCGGGACAAAATTCCGGTACCTTGGCGTCTCTGAAAGCCGTAAAAGTAGTTAGTGGGATGCAAAACCAATAAGTAACATTAACTTATGGCGTAATCAATTGACTCTTCAAAGTGCCTAGATGCGAAAGTCTCGCATCGGTAGTATTAACTGCACGTTAAAGAGCGTCTTTCGAGATCAAAATTCGGGTACTCCAGCTTCTCTTGGAACCCAATCGGAATTCAAGGAACGGTAAACATTTACCATTATTCGACACAATATTATTACTGTTATTCTTCTTCTTCTTCTTCTTCTTCTTCTTATTATTATTATTATTATTATTATTATTATTATTTTACGATTTGCTTTACGTCACACCGGCACAGATCAGTCTTATGGCGACGATGGGATAGGAAAGGGTTAGGAGTGGGAAGGAAGCGACCGTGGCCTCAATCAGGGTACAGCCCCAGCATTTTCCTGGTGTGAAAATGGGAGACCACAGGAAACCATCTTCAGGGCTGCCGACAGTGGGGTTCGAACCTACTATCTCCCGAATGCAAGCTGATAAGTACGTGACCCAAGCCTCGCGGCCACTTGCTCGGTATTATTCGGCACAAAATAAATGTATATCTCCTCTCGCATGTCTGATCGAAGATGACCTTACCCTCCAAAATGTAACGGTAACAAAATCTAAAGTAGCACAGTGTGAGTGCCTTTCCTATATGACGTCAATGGTTCTTGTTTACTAAAGAGGGAGAAAGAGGTCAGTTACGAAGGAACTTGATGTGCATGTCCGACCAACCTATAGCTTGCGGGCTGCGTGTTGCCAGCGGATCGTGCTGTTATAATCTTGAGACTATACTTCAAATAAATAAATAAATAAATAAATAAATAAATAAATGAAATGTTTACCTACAGTATTTACTATCGTGGTACAGTCCAGAAAGAACCGTGGTTCAGTAATAATAATAATAATAATAATAATAATAATAATAATAATAATTTATAGATTTTAAGAGACTCCAGAATATTCGAATTTTTGCCTCACAGTAACGTTCCAGAGGCAAACTACACGGAGCTGTCACATTTGAACACCCTTAATAATATCGATTTCCTTACAGATAAAGGGCAGCGAAAATTTATCTCAAAAACTTCTGTAGCTCTACCTGCGACCTTCAGCAAAGTCTTAATTTGATAACAATAAAAATTTATTCATATTTCTGCCAAATGTTCATTGTCTTAAGATATCCAGGATGCTGGAGTTTTACTCTGAAAGGAGTTTAACGTGCCAGTAAATCAACTGAAAAGAACCTAACCACCTTCGCTAACCTGTTATCTGGTATCTTGGTGTTCTTCGTCTTCAAATATTCATAATTGTGTTCATCATATATCATATATCCTGGAATATATTTCGTCGCCATAAGACATTTCTGTGTCGGAGCGACGTAAAGCAAATTGTAAAAAAAAGTATATATATATATATATATCAAGTGCCCTGACGTCCACTGCCAATTCAAAATCATTCACAGTTCTTACTAAACTACTTCTGATCTTGTAATGGGAAGTCAGTCATGATTTATTCCTGTTATTTAACATTTTACTAATGATGTCTGATATCTAATATTGTAACTGTTCCTGAATGGAATTCACTGTACAGTAGTATAGACAGACATGTATTTATATCTGTTTTTCCCTTTGTTCTCCCTCGGGAACTATGGTGGTTCTTACGGGTAATGTGCATGTGTGTGTATGTGGTAGCATTGTTTCCGTCCAGTGTATGACTTATATTTAATTTTCTCCTTGTTGCAGGTGTATCTGAAGTGGCAAGGGAATTATCCAGCAAGATGAAGATTCAGATCTTCGTCGGCCAGTAATTTACTGGAGTTCACTTGGTAACGCTACAGTAGCAGTATTAACTTCGGAACCGCACATTTAATGTTCAGTTCGGAGAGTGATTCGAGTTGTTTGTAATTTGTAAGGAATGTGTTTAGTCGTTACAACGAATTGTTTACTATTGAGACTTACGCCTTTGCGCAAGTGACATCGCGGCGTTCACCAGCGCCATGTATCAGTAGTTGCCAACTCATTAAACCGACTTGTCTTCTGTCAATATGGCGACACACTCGGGACCTTACGACTATGTGTCTGTGGCCCATTTCTTCCACGACCGCTCCGTATTTGTGACGGGCGGCACGGGCTTCATGGGCAAGGTGCTGGTGGAGAAGTTACTATGGTCGTGCCCTGGTATCAAGAACATCTACCTGTTGATGAGGCCCAAGAAGGGTCAAGATGTAGCAGCCCGTCTCGCCGAGCTCATCAATGCTCCGGTAAGTCGATGTGGAATTCTGTATAACGTTTAGAAGCACGGGTACATCAGCTAGTCTTATAAATAAAGTTGTAGGGGGTCCGCTGTCTGTAATGTCATTTATTTCGCCATATTTTAATATATTTATCCGTTTTAGATCAACTCAAGATCATATCTAGTTTTTAGCTTTCTTGTTTGTTTGTTGCACCATCACGGATAAACGGCTCTTACACTATTGGTTATATCTCGACCAAGCTTAATATTTGAGTTACTCAGGTTTCAATATGCATATAATTTAAAAATTACTGTGTAGACTGGGGGTTTATAGGAAGACCAGAAGAGTTTTTTTATTTTTATTTTCTCTTCTACTATTGATTATATGTAAAATCTGTAGACTATATTTGAAACGCCCCTTCATTCTGAATAATTTTTGTTATGTACATAATTTCGCTTACCCTTCAAATGACGAGAAGAAAATTACTATTTCCTACGGGCTTCGTTCTCTGCAGCCAGTGACGGACACCCTTGCAGACCTATGTTATTTTGAAGGATCCATAACAGTAGAAAATTAAAGGATGCAAAATATTTCGTTCGGGTTGAAAATTAAACCCGCCTAATGTAACTGAACACCCAGGAAACACGAAGTAGAACTTTTCCTTTTGGTATCTCTTTTGTCTGTCTGTGTGTCTGTCTGTCTGTCTGTCTGTCTGTCTGTCTGTCTGTCTGTCTGTCTGTCTGTCTGTCTGTCTGTCTGTTTGTTCCTAAAAGTGGAAAACAGCTAGACTTACTTCAACCGAACTGTGTATTTGGAATCTACTCCTTCAGGATTATCAGATGCATATGATATCACAGTAATCACGTGGAGTTGGTATTTATAGGAAGATTATTCTCAAATATTTTCGTTTATATTAGGTCTCTCAAATACTGTATATAACAAACGTTTAAGAATATGTTATTTCCGTTCCTTTATGCCATGTACGTATGAGCGATGCTGGTAATGCTATTCCTTCTGCAACCAGTCCCTGCTATGAATGGTGTGGAAATGTTGCTCATAGGGTCGGATGGTGCATGCATTTCAGTGGGCTTGACAGACTGATATGTAATAGCAAATTCTGGCTCGGTGAGGAAAACAGGAAACTACCTCACTCCTCATTTCCCTAGAACGCCACTTCCGTGATGCCTAGACCGTCTATGACAGCTGATTGCAGAGCTGTTGAGGATCCAACCAGCCTTAGGGTTGAAGACTGAACATACTCGTACATGTACGTATTTATGGCAAGAAGGATAACGCAGATTACGAAAAATTGGATTTTTAGTCCAAGTCCTGTGGGACATGTCGTGCATCTCACGTCAAGGTGGGTAACGGGGGAAACTATAAAAGCCATTTTAATATTTTCGATAAGGCAGATATTAAGGGGGGTATCAGCAACGTCAGAGCGCCACGCCAGCGGTCAGAGATACAATGTGCAACCGTGTGAATACCGCGCGAGTTAGTCGTGTGGTTAGGAGCGCGCGGCTGTGAGCTTGCATCCGGGAGATAGTGGGTTCGAATCCCACTCTTGGCAGCCATGAAGATTGTTTTCCGTGGTTTCCCATATTCACACCAGGCAAATGCTGGGGCTGTACCTTAATTAAGGACACGGCCGCTTCCTTCCCACTCGTAGGCCTTTCCTATCCCATCGTCGCCATAAGGCCTATCTGTGTCGGTGCGACGTAAAGCAAATTTTAAAAAAAGTGTGAATAGAGCCATGTTATTTCGCATAAATTCCTGAAGGAAACATGTAATCTAGTGCAAATTCCCGTGCAAAGAACTGGTACAAATGCTAGTTTTAAATAATTCTTCTAATTATACACTTGATACGCAGCTGAAGATAAGATCCTCTATTTCTGTGCTGTACTCACCTCCAGGCTGGTATCCTTTTCACCGACGTAATATGCGTAAGTTTTCTTTTAGTGTGTCGTAGGTTATACTTCAAACGACTCTAGATTTTCGTTTTCAATGCGCTGTTAACTCATAGGTGGCGAAACAAATTATTACTTACACCGTACATCTTCATGCCTTTCAGAATGCAGTCTTCTTGTGGACAAAGAATCCCCTGGACATGTTGTTTCAGTTAGTGCTAGTGTTAGCTTTACAACTGTACTCGTTAGTTCCTCAGTTTTCCCTGACCCTGTATACTATAGTACATGACCGTCGAAACCGACTCTGCATCACAGCTTAATCCACCGTCTAAGTTGCTTGTTGATGACGTTGACAGCTTCACTTCTTGGAGCAAGAATTGCTCTTTGACATAGTCATGCGTAATTGGTGAAGTGCTGTGGCCACGAATGTTAAAAATTTCAGATCTGTGCGTGTTTACTATAATC
The DNA here is from genome assembly GCF_040414725.1 of Anabrus simplex. Taxonomy (NCBI): domain Eukaryota; kingdom Metazoa; phylum Arthropoda; class Insecta; order Orthoptera; family Tettigoniidae; genus Anabrus; species Anabrus simplex. The sequence goes on from NC_090265.1 coordinate 382,851,466, forward strand.
TAATCTTCTTTACTATAGCCTATGTTTTCTCTGAATGAAATAATAAAACATGAGATTGAGTTAGTTGAAAGAAAAGATGGTAACCGGATAATTCTTGTGAGTGTTGCTTATTGATGACGTTGACAGCTTCTTGTCTTGGTGCAAGAATTGCTCTTAGACACAGCCATGCGTCTTAGGTGAAAACATGTGCCCACCTATGACAAATATTTCAGATATTTGTTTGCCGTAGATTTGTCTGGGCATCGCACACATACACACAGACAGACAGACATCATGGACCGAAGGAAAATGGCTTCCTATTCCACGGACTTAAAATCGTCTATCTTGTGTCCTATGTACAGTATGCGCCAAAATATACAGTATTGGAAATTATGTTAGTCTTATTGCCATATCTTACTTATTGAGGATAGTGTAAATGTTCAAAAGTGCTCCATTGCACTGTAGGCAGTGTTCATAACGATCACGCAGGTTTTCCAACATATTCTGGGACATAGGTTGCTGCAGAGTCCCAAAGAACGAGACGATCTTCTGACATAATGCAAGCACAGTTTTGGGTGGATCTGGATAATTGAAAATTGTCTCCTTTAACATTCCCCACACGTAAACATCAGGTGGCGTGAGGTCGGGGGAATGTGATGGGTAGGGGAAATTACTCGTCCTGGAAAGGTTTCTTGCAGCATAGCCATATTCTGTCGAGCGGTGTGGCAGGTCGCCCCGTCTTGTTGGAACCACTGTCTATTCATCTGCATGTTCCTGGCACGACAAAACCTTCTTCTTAGATCCTGAATAAATGGCCTGATCACCATGTTCCTTTAGCGTTCCTGGTTAACAGTAAGAGGTGCACCATCATAATTCTCTATAAAATACGGACGTAGCACACCGTTTCCTGACACTGCACACTAAATCGTCACACGCACACTACTGTATGTAGCGGTCTGGCCTCTCGAAACCAAGAAAGCGAGCTGTTTGGTGATTGATAAAACCGTCTAAGTGAATGTGACTTTCGTCGGAGAACCATACGTTGAACAAGAAATCTGGATCCTCTTACATTATGGCCAAAATTCGTGCACAATATTCCACCCTGACATGCCTATCGCGCTCCGTCAATCGCTGCCCAACCTGTATTCGGTACGGAAATCCACCTATATATTTAAACAATCGTCGAAGTGACGTAGGGCAGATGTTTAATTTCAGGGCTGTTCGCCGAACACTTCGCTTTGTAGACTGCAACACCTGATTGAGGACACGTCCATGATTTTCATTTGTGCACACAGTTACTGGCCTACCAGACCCAGACTCCTGCAGCCAGACCCACCGCGCAGCACTTCGAACCCACGGGCTCCGGCAGCCCAGCCCGTGCAGTGCCTTTCTCTTTCTGACGCGGCAGCGTACTGGCCCACAGCACTGGGCTTATACGGCCCACCGCAGTCCACCGCACTGGGCGGGCTCCAGGGAATAACCTTGAGTAGTTCTCCACAATAACATGTGCGCTGTGCACAACGAAATGTTCACGTCACGCTACTATGCGGATCATTCACTGTACGAATTCCGTACGCTACTAACATATTGCAAAGTAGGCTAATCGCATTTTGAAATTAAACGGTAGATATTTCTCCTGCACTATAATAATAATAATAATAATAATAATAATAATAATAATAATAATAATAATAATAATTGAAAACAAACACAACCTTTATTTTAAACTAATATTCATCTGCAATTGATAACAAGTTAACTGAAAATGAATCTAAATAACACGAAGCATGGGGCCTCATTTGCGTGTAACTTATACTACAATACAAACTGAAATGACGTGCAATATGCCAACGACAAAAACAAACCTGAACATTACTTTTAATTAGTGTGAGTAGTTTATTGGTCACTGATAATTGGTGGCGGAATTGCTGTGAATGAAAAGGAGGGCATCAACATTGTCGGGGTGTAGATGAGACCGTCGTGCGTTGAGAATGAAGCCCGCTGAACTGAAATTCCTCTCTGAAGCTGAACTTGACGCTTGTATACATAATACCTTTTTAGCGATCTGGTGAAGTTTCGGATAGTTTTGTCCATTTGTTCTCCAGTAGGATGCTATATCTTCTTCCATTCCACAATTTTGCCTTAAATATCTTTCCAGCTCATCTGTTGGAGTAGGACCATCATCAACGTCAGCCCACGAAGCAAACTTCATTACTTTGGCAGGTTGTGGCATAGTCGTGGAGTTTGATGACCCCGGAAGATTAGAATGGTCGTCATTCATGAACGTCTCGTCCATCATAAGGCTTTTTACCTAAAAAAAGGAAGAGAAAAATCAAATAAGTCGCTATATAAGTCGGCATCTCGTTTTGTTTTTACCATTTGCTTTACGTCGCACCGACACAGATAGGTCTTATGGTGACGATGGGATAGGAAAGGCCTAGGAATCGGAAGGAAGCGGGCGTGGCCTTAATTAAGGTACATTTGCCTGGTGTGAAAATGGGAAACCACGGAAAACCATATTCAGGGCTGCCGACAGTGGGACTCGAACCCACTATCTCCCGATTACTGGATACTGGCCGCACTTAAGCGACTGCAGCTATCGAGCTCGGTAAGTCGGCATCAGAGGGCGTTGTATGAGGTAAAAATATTACGCAAACAGTGGCTGCTAGTAGGTGAGAAGGTGTAGGAATTGGTACGTATTGTATCAACTCTTACGCTATTTGCACGCAAGAAATGTGGAATTAGTTAGAATCAAAGAAAGTACTTACACATCTGATTTTTGAACAAACTACTATCCTGAAGAACACATAGGTTAATATTCAAATTAGTGCATCACGTGCCTTACCTCCGCTGTTACATCACACCTTTCATTGTCAGGCATCATTTTCAGATGGCGAAATGGTGCCCACAGAAACGTTGCTACCTTATGGTACTTGTGAATGATGAACTTCTCTTCCATATACAATTTGATGTGGTTCCGCAAAAGTTCTATTTCAGAAGCCTCCCCGGTATTAGGTTCCTGAGTCAGATGCTGTAGGAGCGTCATTTTCCATGGTAAGACAAGGTGCAGTGTGGGTGACTTCTCGCATTCCAATTCTTTTGATGCTTCCTTGAAGGGCTGTAAAATAGGCTTACATAAGATGTGTAATAAATTCACCAAATGGAAACAATTTAAACTGCCCGGTATTACTAATGGCAAATCAAAAAAATGTAGAAGGCTACATAACAAAATACATACCTGAAGGAGTGCGATCACGTCGTTCAACAGCTTGATATCGATTCCATCCATATGATTTGTCTGTCCTTTTTCAGCTAGTTTTTCCCATAAAGCCGAATACTGACATTGCACAGATTCTAGCATAGTTAAACGAGTGTTCCAGCGAGTGTCGTTGGATTGTTGCAATGATTTTTCAAGAGCGTTCAATAGGCCACTTTGTTTTACGTATGTAACAAGTCCTTTCGTCGCAGACATAAGGGTATCAATGTGAGGGCAACGAACTGATATAAACTGAGGATTGAACGCATTTCGTAGCACCGTATTGAGCATATGACAGGCGCAATTCAGCCTCGTATAATCACGCAGTGCGGCAATTATGTTGGCACCCTGATCAGTTGTAAAAGGCACGTCTTTAAGAACGGTCTCGGTGACACCTAGGACCCTAAATCGTCTCACCAATTCTCTTTTAATATTATCACCTGTTTTAGGCTCGTCTGGAAACCTGGTCGTGAACAAGACACGAGACTTGAGTTCCCATTGAACAAAATAAGAAATCGTGCACGTTAAGTAATGGTTCCTTTTTGTGCTACATGTCCACATATCTGTGGTGGCTGCGCATTCCCTTCTACTTATAAGGTCGAGTACCTCCGGCATAATTGAATCCCGTAGACGTTTAGCACTTTCTGCTATGTGTCGGGAGACGGTTGTTGGATGAGGTATGATATCTGTTACGGATACCTTTCCATACACCGATCCAGTGTCAACCAATGTCTGAGCGAGATCCAGAAAGCCATCACCTCCGACTGTCTCATACGACCTTAAGTCTCGAGCACACAAAGCAACACATTTAGCAACAATCAAGTCCTGGGCAGGTTTAGGAAGACGATGTTCTTTTACGGGAGATGATTTGTTGTTAGATACACACGGATGACGGGAAATGTGTGACGTGCCTGTCAACCCTTTAGTGTGTACATACAGTTCACCGCAGATCGTGCAGCACACAAAATTAACGTCTCTTCCATCACTGTCAACAACAGGCTTGAATACCGACCAAATACGACTTCTAAGGTTAGGGTCCGGTTCAGAAGTCTTGTATTGTCCGGTTTCTAGTTTTTCTTTCACTTCACGTTTTCTTGCCACGGTTTCTTTTCGTTTGGAACCACACTCCGCACTCATTTCCAATAACAGGATAGACGGGCGAAGTCAAACAGAAAAGCACAGCAGACCTGATCGTCTCCACTCGAACGTAAGACAACACACTCCGCTAACACGCAGTCAGCCCATAGTACTACCACAGCGCTGCCCTTGGCTCACCGCGTACGCACGACATAGCGCTGCCCAGCCCGGCCCGTGCGATGACGTCACGGGCTTCGTATGTTCGAGCTTTGGAAAGCCCATTGCCGTTTATCACCGAAGCAGCTCATGGGTTGGGCCGCTCCGCAGGACTCTGATTCTCTTGCGTTGACACAATACACTACTGGTACGACAAACAATTTTAACAATAGGTAGCATAACTGTGTTGCTAGGTGCTGGCTTGTTGAAGTGTTCACGATATTGTTCCGTCACTAACTTTAAACTCGGCCCACCTTGATAACCGTTTCTGTACGAGCGAAAATAATACTCCACTATAAACACCTTTTCCTCCGTCGCGAGACCCATTGCCACTTCCAATCACAGAGCGCAACGTTCTTTACACAACTAACAACTGAAGAGTGGAAATGTCAAACGTTCTAAGTGCCAGTTAAAAAAAAAAAAAGTTTTATTTCACAAGTAGGTATCTGTGTGCCCTGGAGCATATACCTAGCCGGCAGTGGCGTATCCTGGAATCTCCACTGAGGCATGCAACTAGTAACCATGCAGTTAACACAACGTATTAAGTAAATTTCAATTCTACTCACCCTAATTACATGTAGGTGAACTCGAGCCAAACAGTTTTACTGTAAGTTTCTGGATTGAACGTGCGTACACAATTCTTGTTTTCTGTTTTTAAATTTACGAGGGTCCGCCTCTGTGGTATAGTGGTTAGTGTAATTAGCTGCCACCCCCGGAGGCCCAGGTTCGATTCTCGGCTCTGCCACGAAATTTGAAAAGTGGTACGAGGGCTGGAACGGAGACCACTCAGCCTCGGGAGGTCAACTGAGTAGAGGTGGGTTCGATTCCCACCTCAGCCATCCTCGAAGTGGTTTTCTGTGGTTTCCCACTTCTCCTCCAGGAAAATGCCGGGATGGTACCTAACTTCAGGCCACGGCCGCTTCCTTCCCTCTTCCTTGTCTATCCCTTCCAATCTTCCCATCCCCCGCAAGGCCCCTGTTCAGCATAGCAGGTGAGGCGAGGTACTGGTCATCCTCCCCAGTTGTATCCCCCGACCCAGAGTCTGAAGCTCCAGTACACTGCCCTTGAGGAGGTAGAGGAGGGATCCCTCACTGAGTCCGAGGGAAAAGCCAACCCTGGAGGGTAAGCAGATTAAGAAGAAGAAGAGGAAGAAATTTACGAGGGAAGGTTGAGGTCTCCCGGCTTTAACTATTTGAATCTTTTCATCAAACGAACGGCCAGTAAATGGCTTTTCAAACTGATTTACAATTATATCCGTTTTAGACTCATCCATCGTTAATACCACATCTGCGCAAGATATAATAAAACACCGAAAATACAATGAATTAACTCACTAGTTAGCCACAACTCAAGCACTGGAGGTAAGTCACCCCAGTGGCATTGGTCAGTTTCGTCACGGTGGGTTATCGCTGGGGGGTAATCTGTGGGTCCCGTTCGCTGTAAAGATGCCGACTTTCTCCAAGTTGCTAACAGATGGCAGAGGGTAGCACGGATATAGGGTGACAAATTCTGACCAAGTTTCAATTGCAGCGACATCGTTCGGAGGGTTTCAGAACTACGTCTGCCACCGAATGCAATTTTAAGATTGAATGCCTTTCTTCCTGAACTCGTCCATTCGCTGTCTCTTCCTAGAGTGGTGTAGACGGCGAGACTACACCAGCACCACACGTAGTCAAGCAACGGAACCAGTACAGTTGCGCGGACCTTTTGAACTTCTGAGAGATGAAATCGTTAATATTCGACTTGAAACAACCTAAAATCGTACATCAGACAGTTCTTTGTGTTATCATAACGCATGCAATGAATGCCTTGCATTCAAGGAGAATACGCCCCTGCTAGCCGGGTTCCAAGAGCCAATACACGGAGTAAGTAGTTCAAAGAATCTGTAACAGATAGCGCTGTTCTAAGAGCCAAGCTGTGCTGCATCTCTTGTTCCAAGTGCCACTGCCTTCGTAATGTCCAGGCCGTACTGTACCTCGGATGATGTCACGCTTTGGGGGGGGGGGGGGCGACTTGAAGGCGATACGCATACGCTCCGCTTGAATAACACACTCGTTTAAATTACTTAAAGAACTGTTAACACCTTATAAAACCAAAATCTATCCTCAAACATTTGTCAATTCTGACATACAATGCATATCCTTCTCCGTAACGTTCTATTTCTCGCGTATATACGTTCGTTTGCGTGAGTACAGCCTAACACTTTGAGACATATTTTTGCGATTTTATCCATTTTCTGGTCAACTGGAACATTCACATCATACACACTGACAGAAAACATGCAGCCAATTACCATTACTATTTATTACAAATATAAATTATTTCTGTACCTCACTGTTTCCACTCCATGAACACTGCAGCTTTCCTGGACCTCTTACAGGAAGTTACACCAGTATGGAGTAGGTCTGCTCTCTTTGAAGCACTTTGTTGAATACACAAGTCGGTGTGAATTTTTGAAAAGTTATTTAAAAATATGTGTATGTATGTATGTTCAGTCTTCAGCCCTAAGGCTGGTTGGATCCTCAACAGCTCTGCCATCAGCTGTCATAGATGGCCTAGGCATCACTGAAGAGGCGTACTAGGGAAATGAGGAGTGATGTAGTTTCCCGTTGCTTTCATCACCGAGCCAGAAGTTGCTATTCTATATCAGTCTGCCAAGCCCACTGAAATGCATGCACCAACCGACCCTATGAGTAACGTTTTCACAGCATTCATAGCAGGGACTGGCTGCACAAGGAATGGCATTACTAGCATCGCTCATACCTCAGTCACTTTCATATTGTCAAAGCCAAGGATAAGACAGGGTCAGATCAATGAAACTAACAAAATTGCTCTAGCCCATACCAGAAGACATAGTGCACTGTAAACACTAGGTCTTGCCAGCAAAGGCATTTTAAAAATATATTCACCCAAATATATATATAGGCCTACACTGTCCGGCCAGGTCTTCCAATTTCTTCCCGCAGTCACAAATGACCAATGTAACTCCAAACGGGAGATAATATGTAGAATTAAGCAGGCCAGGAAACAATTCATTACCATGAAGAAATTCTTTGTGAGGTCAGATCTCAGTCTCCAACTACGAATTCGTATGATCCGCTGCTATATATTTTCTGTTCTCCTATATGGATGTGAAAGCTGGACTCTGGATTCAATCATAGAAAAACGTATTGATACCTTCGAAATGTTCCTGTATCGCCGTCTCTTGCGGATATCCTGGGTAATGAAAATCTCAAATGCCGAGGTACTTCGTCGGATGAAAAAGCAAAAAGAACTACTGCTCACCATAAAACAGAGAAAAACGCAATATCTAGGACATATCATGAGAGGTGAGAGGTATCAGTTATTACAGCTTATTATCGAAGGGAAGATACAGGGGAAGAGATCTGTTGGGAGAAGAAGAAATTCATGGCTGAAAGACCTTCGAAGATGGCACTGCTGTACTTCAGAAATGGCATTCTATTCTGCGCTGTCAAGATCAGAGCTAGTTACGTGGATCGCCAACCTCCGCTCGGAGACGGCGTCTTAAAGAAGAAGAAGTCACAAATGACTAGGGAATCAGCCAACTGCATTGACTCCAAAGCTCGGGATTTTGTGACACACTTAGGATCGTCTGAATTTAGAAATACCATATATATAAGATGGTATATGTATATATATATATCTGACACCAACACACAAAATACTTTGTACACTTCAATTCCAAGTTCTGTTGACATGTCTGATGGATACTTTAAGCACCCTCGATTTAGGAAATTCAGATATCTTACTTCTGGAGGCAATTCATAAATAAGATCTGAATCTGTCAGAAGATAAGATTTACATAAATCACACTGCTGTTTGATACTCATATTTTTTTCTGTTTGCTTTTCGTCGCACTGACACAGATAGGTCTTACGGTGAGGATGGGACAGGAAAGGTCTAGGAATGGGAAGGAAGCGGCCATGGCCTTAATTAAGGTAGAACCCCAGCATTTGCCTGGCGTGAAAATGGGAAACCACGGAAAACCATCTTCAGGGCTGCCGACAGTGGGGTTCGAACCCACTGTCTCCCGAATACTGGATACTCGCCGCAGTTAAGCGACTGCAGCTATCGAGCTCGGTGATACTCATAAATAAGACTTGCATTTTCAAATACACCAAATTCAGATAAGCCGTAGGTCTGATTACAAAAAAATATAGGGCCTACCTAATGTTACCCATGTTTATGGCATAATAAAAATAAATTAACTCACCATCTGGACGGGACACTCTTATTTCTCTCAGGATGTGTTTTCACATAACTGTGTTGTGATTAACTATTAAATTCTCCCTGGGAATAGCCTTCTTCCATAACTTAACTCGTTCTTCATCAGAAGGAAACACTAATACCGGAGTGTACTCTCCTTGTTTATAATTGGCTTTGCAGCCAGGCACACAGCAACTCTTAGGCATGGTGATTTCCCTCACTGATCATCTTAATTTAAGTATATACAATTCGTGGTTAATAATAAAACACAGAATGCACTAACTCAATTAATTTTACACTATAAATATAACTTTACACAAACTACAAAATTAAAACACTGAAGAACGATCTTCTTAACCTATAGCTTCACATAAATACACGCTCACACTAAGTTTTCTTCACTAATTAACGACTTTCCACTTAATAATGCAGTCGATGACGACTCATTCTCACATATATCTGAGTGAAGACGCGGCCATCGTTAAAAATTTAAATAAAACTGCGAAAATCTATGTTTAACTCTACTAACTCAAGTGCTAAACTTCCCCCCTAACGATCAGCTGATTGCTTTCCCGCGCTCGTTACAGTACGGCCTGGACATCACGAAGGCAGTGCAAGTGCCATGCTTCTTTTTACGAGTGTTTTGTTACTGTGTGTTGAGAGTGGGAAATGGTATGTGGTTAGAAACTACCTTAGTAAATGGAATAAAACATTGTTTATAATGGAAGGAGAAAAGTTGAGATCGGAAAAGATAAAACATAACTGGAAAAGAGAACAAGCGAAGAAACGAATATCGGGAAAATGTTATGAGAGAAATACAAAGGCTGTTGTTCCAAATAAACAACTGCCCACGAATGAGGTTAGTAATCCTTATCAACTATACAGGACAATAATGAAAATGTTGTGTTATTTTAACTGAAATGGATATCAAGAATAAACTTTAAATTCTCTGATCAATATTTTATGTATTATCTGTCCTAGCGTACTATTTAACGCTACTTCAACAATAAAGGAATTTTATGTGCAAATTACTTTAGGTGTCCTGTAGGTGCAGTTACAATTGTGCAGATCTACCCTTTCAATGGAAGCTGAAACTTTTCAATGATTACCATGGATTAAAGAGTGAAAGTGAACAAGGAACGTACTTGTTAGGTTTAATACAGATCACTGTCAGTTGTCAGGAGAGAATGTGAAGATTTATAGGCATTTTTTCATAAATAAAATACATTTTTGTACTTTTCTCCTTAATAAGAAGCAGTATTTTGTGTATAATACAATTATATATGTTCCTACTAATCATTTATGTTATTGCTGTTATAATATCCTTCTAAAACCTTAAATAAAGTGTAACAACAGGTTGAATGGCACTTGTAACTGACTCGATCATCATGTGGCACATAGAACGTTCTTGTTGTTATTGCTTTGTTTCTTCTAAACCACTGTATTTTTGGCAATGTTTTCTAATACAAAAGAATTCTGTAGTAGGAACCTGCCTACATACGTATTTTTGATGTAATAAATTAAATGCAAACAGAGATAGCCAGTTTTTTCCTTCTCCTGTAAAATTTAGAAAATGGAACTTAGAACGTTTGACATTTCCACTCTTCAATTCATCATGGCGATGTAACAACACGCAGACGTTCAAACGTGCGCATGCGCACTGCGCGAAAATGAGTACTGTATATTTTGGCGCATACCGTATTTCCTCTAAATGCATACATGTCCAACCCATGTCCCCTTTCTCTACACGGTTTGGGTATGAAGTGAAATGAATCTTCGTAGCGAGTTTTTACGACCGGATATCTTTCATGACGTCAACCTAATCAGATGAGTTAGTGAGATGAAATGAATGACATGATATATGATAGTAAGAATGAAGAGGATAAAACCCGGTGCCGGCACATAGACCACTTCTCTCGAATAGCTCAAGACTTTACGTCCCCATCCGACGGACGAATCACCATCAACAGCGTCATATTCCCTCACGCCATATAAGACAAAAAACGGCTTCCTACGCCATGGACGTAAAATGGCTCCTTAAATTGTGTTCTCTACCTACCTTATGTACGTTGCCTAGCGACAGTGACTCTCTGCATATAATCTTGGTGACAGCACGTTGGATTGTCATAGTGGTGGTGATTATTGTTTTAAGAGGAAGTACAACTAGGCAACCATCCTCTATCTAACACTAATCAGAGGGAAAATTGGAAGGGATCCGACACTTCGAAAAATGAAGATGTCGGCCAAAGGAAGAGAAGGGCCACGAAGGTCGTAAAAATGAAAGACTCCCTAGCCCTCGCAAACCTAATAGCGTCGGGGTCGGAAAGGAACAAGAGTTGACCAAGAGAGGTCGGATAGGATAGATGAAAGTGAGGAGCCTGGCACAAGTAAGTGGAAGCAATGCCAGGACTCAGCTAAGGGCCCCGTGGTTGCCAACCCACGCTCCAAAGTTCAGAGCCCCTGAGGCCCCTTTTAGTCGCCTCTTACGACAGGCAGGGAATACCGTGGGTGTTATTCTACCGCCCCCACCCACAGGGGGGTTGGATTGTCATATCCCAGTTCACGTTTTCCGATGGTTTTTCGTTCATAACTCACCAACGAAAATGAAAATTCCGGTTTCGAGGTGCATTCGGACCCCCTTCCATCTATCTATGTTCAAAATTTCAGATCTCTGCGTGCTGTAGATTTTGCTAGGCATCGCGCACAGACAGACACTTCCTTTTATTCTTATAGATAATACCTTTTTTTTTTTTTTTCTTTTAATGGTGATCGGTTCTATCCTCATGCTGCTATTTACTCCGATGCCATCGACTTCGTCACGCACTTGCAATCCTTTCTTACGGAGCGACTGTGTTATGAACAACCTGATGTTGTGATGTATGGTGTTTCGAAGAGCTTCACCGAAGGCACAGGAACCCAAGATGCGAGGTAAATTTTCAGTCTTACTGCATCTTCTGCAGCGGTTACCATCAACGGATCTTTCCGCGACAGCGCTCAAATATTCAACGTTACATGACATTTTCAGCACGACTCTGCACTCCGAGCTAGAAAGGCCTTCGTGTTTTCTAACCCCGCGGTTTGCAGGAGGGAACTCCTGGTTTCATACCGATCAGAAATGTTCAGTTCTAAATTATTCAGTTTGACCTACGTTGATGTACCAGTCCCTATGCATTCCTGCAAGAAAATACCACGGCGGTTCTAGGAAGATGTTGATTAACTTATTACGAGTACATTAAATGAGAACTTATCCATACCTAGTGACACTCCGGATTCTATGATCTACTCAGATAAACGATAAAAAGGGTTAGTGATTTTTGGGCGAGCTGGGAAGCCTTGCTTCTGCATATAGACAGCTGCAACATTCTGAAATTGTAGGGGAACCATTATATGGAATCCACTTATTGCAGTATAATTATTATTTAATATAATTTATAACAGTAATATGATTGGTTTTATGTCCCTCTAACTACTTTTATGCTTTACGGAGGTGCCGAAATGCTGGGATTTTATCCCGCAGGAGTTCTTTTACGTGTCTGAAAATGTACAGACATGAGGCTGGCGTATCTGAGTACCTTCAAAAACTACCGAACTAAACTGGGATCAAGCCCGTTCATGATCCATGAATTGTATCACCATGCGCGTGCGTGCTGACGATAAGAATTGAAGTTCCACAAAGTTTCATTAGAAATTAATTCGTACATGGTTAAAATTGGTGTGTGAAAGAAGTCATGATTCCAGTACTAATTCTGAAAACCACACCGAAATGGAATATGTTTTCTTTCCGTTCTAATCTTCTTCTTTTTTGTGCTTGTGTTATTTTCCATGTGTTAAAATACAGCCAACAGGTTGGAAATATTGATCAATTTGTCATCGCATGCTCTGAGGAAACTAGAGGCTGTCAAATCATGTAATATTCAGTACTGTGGGTGTTATTGGAAAGGGTCATTTAGATCTTAATAATTCACTGCTTACTGAACTTCTCACGCTTGTAGCACATCCGAGTACCTACAATACGCCAATGTCTGAATTCACAATAAATGATATGATAACGCAGACTTTTCGAGAATTGTTCTACAATTTGAAACAAAATGAATACTTGCCGTTGTTGCTCGTTTGGATTTCGGCGTTCTGTCTGTTGGTCTGTGTGACCGAACTAAGCACCCTTACGAATATTCGTTACATATAGTTCTGAAATTTCTCTTGAACTGAAATTAAATATTGATTCAATCTATCATATATATCTTCCTCTGCTCCACCTCCACCAGCCGATCGAGCCTCTTCGATCAGCGTTTTGTTGCTGTTTAATACTATTGGACAGACAAATGAGTGGAAATATATTTTCTTCAGGGTATCTCTTTAGTGCTTAAACCTTTGTTGTTAAACTATAAAATATCAGAGGCTTGGAGCACACTGTACCCAGTGTGGTTTACATTCTCTTAATTGTTTGGATGGCAGTGATGATTTTCCTTGCCTCGCCCATACGTTTGACATGCTATGTTGCAATCTTCATAGCTGACCCTACTTATGTCCGGACCTAGCACTATAATATGGTTGTTCTCCACCATGATTGATGACTACTAGAAATAAAGAATGCTGTGGTTTTCCGTTGTCTTCTGCATCAGTGTGTGACACCTGTTTCGCTGATCCAGCTATGTGTGTCACTTTCTGATCCTAAACCCTTTTAGCATATAAAATCTTAATTTACCAAAGGCCAGTGTGGGTGAAACTCCTGCTCCCCTTCCCCGTGTGGGTGGGGGCGGTAGAATAACACCCACGGTATGCCCTGCCTGTCGTAAGAGGCGAATAAAAGGGGCTGCAGGGGCTCTGAACTTCGGAGCGTGGGCTGGCGACCACGCGGCCCTCAGCTGAGTTCTGGCATTGCTTCCATTTGCTTGTGCCAGGCTCCTCGCTTTCATCTATCCTATCCGACTTCCTTTGGTCAACTCTTGTTCTTTTCAGACCCCGACGGTATTACGTATGGAGGCCTAGGGAATCTTTCATTTTCATGCCCTTCGTGGCCCTCGTCCTCCTTTGGCCGATACCTTCATTTTTCGAAGTGTCGGACCCCTTTCTTTTTTTCTCTCTGATTAGTGTTATATAGAGGATGGTTGCCTAGTTGTACTTTCTCTTAAAACAATAATCACCACCACCACCACCACCACTCCTGCTCCCCTTCAAGATATATTCATTGGGAATACACCAAGGGTGTCAGGTTGGTTGCCGCCGCTTAACATACAGCGTTCAGTCATTGGCAGTATTCTGATTCATCATCATAGCAGGATAACCCAGCCAGATCGGATCATCTTATAAAACGCTAGTGTGCATCTTTCACGAACTCATCCTCCTGAAATGCAAGGAGTTGGAAGTTGGGTTTTTTGCGTAAATCTTCTAAATCGTCTGGATAATACGGGAAGAATCCTTACTTTCGTTAAAAGTCCGTATATTTTTCTTTATTACGGGCATGATATACAGAGTGGATCGCTTAAAACTTTCACCGCAAATATATCTGGAACAAGTGATACTGAAAAATTACTTTCACGGGTATGAACGCAAGGAAGGGGCTAATTAAAGCAAATACTATAAGCCAGTCAAAAACATAAGAAAATATGATTTTCAACATAAACTTACTTTTAATTGACACCCTGTATTATTTCTTGCTCAGTCGTTAACATAAAAAATCAAATAAGGAATAGCGTTTGTTTCATCGCAATAGGTCAATTACATCCCGCGGTATTGCAGCGTGAAGTTGACGCTTGAGATAAACGAAACGCGCAGCAGTTGCACATCCTGAGATTCAAGCGCGAACCTCACGTTCCTCTTAATCGCATGTGATTGACGTACTACGATGCGACAAGCGCTGTACTTAATGTTATTTGCACAGGTATGAAGACGGCTTGAAACAATACCGATTTCCAGTCACACACAATGGAAAATAAAGAAAGGGTTTACTCGTTCGTGTTCGATTAATTTCTACTACCGTAGAGTACTAGAATGGACATAACAGTAACAAAATTGAATATCACCGGTCGGGGTATTGCATAATCAATGGCTGACTAAGGATCCAGCAGAGAGGGAGGGAAATGCTGGTTTACTGTACGTAGTTGTACGTCAAGTACAATATGTTACATGACAAGTACAGGACATGTACTGAACATTTTTAATCACTGCATTATAACTGAAATTTTGCACATGGTGAAGTGATGACATAAACGTATGTTCGTACAGTAGTACGTACAAAACAAACTAAGTTCTCAGAAACACGCAGACGTGTACGCCGGTATGCAGCCAGACTTCTCACAGCAGAAACGCTGCAAAGCATGGTCGAAGAGATCGCCGTTTACATGGCAACACCGTCGTGCATGCTCCGACACTGATCGACTCAATGCTGTCAGTGTTTCTGGTGTTATTGCAGCACATGAAGTGGTAATACGGGCTTTCATGTTGTCACTTGTTGGAACCTGCTGATACACCACATTTTTCACATGTCCTTCAAGAAAAAATCAAATGGGATGAGGTTCGGCGATCGCGCTGGTAATCTCTGAACAGGACTGCCTCGTCCTATCCATCGATTTGAGAATTGTTGCTTTAGTGCATTTCTTGCCACTATTGCATTATGCTGATACCACATTAAATAGTATTTCCCCTGTAGGTACTTATCTAATTTCTAGCCATATTTCATTTTTATAAATTATGACCCCTAGTATAGGCCCAGGGATCAAATACTGAGTGCAAAGGCTAGTGGGGTTCTCAATCAGTCATTACCGACAGCAGTGGTTACGCTGGCTAAAGCGCAGCGATAGGTCATGGGGCCAAGCTCTCTGCTGACTCGGTAGACGCGTGGGTTCGAGCCCCACCGTCGGCCGTCCTTGAAGTGGTTTTCCGTGGTTTCCCATTTTCAGCACCAGTCAAATTCTGGGACGGTACCTTCCTTCAACACCCTTGCCCAGTTTCATTCATCTTCATCCATTCCATCTCTCATCTCCCCTGTGGGTGGGGGCGGTAGAGAGTCTTTATCAAGGCCATGACATTATGCGTGGAATACTGATTACCGATGAAGCCACGTTTACAAACCATGGGAACGTCAACTTACACAATATGCATAGGGGAAAGGGGGGGGGGAGGGGGGGCAAGATGGGGACGCTAAGAAAAAAGTAGTTCAGGTGCGTTATACATGTCGATAATATATTCATAAATAGTTCCGTTTTGTTGCGTCACGGCTCTTTTCAGGGTTGAATTTTGAGTTATTTAGTGAATTGTGGTGCTGTAATTTGGAATAGGCCCGAATTGTAATTCTAGACCAGGTCATACTACTACTACTACTACTACTACTACTACTACTACTACTAAGTGAGCCTTTACCTTAAGTGCGCACACTGCTCATTCAGAACAGCGCTTCATAGTAGGGATCGAATAGCTGGAGTACTATGATGAACCAGTGTTTTACGTACCAGCAGTATCAAAACATATATGAATCAAAGGAATGACATGCTAAGAAGAACGTTTTTTAACTTCCCAGCTATTTCCCGCCAGTATTCAGTCAAGTCCGTTATACTCGCTACGCAGCAGTAGTCCCATCTATCGGACTTAGGTGGCAGCATAAGAGGCAAAAAATCACAACAAACAATGGTCAATGTAATGTTATGTTAATCAATGTTATGTGCTTTCGATATTGTAGGCCTCCACAGTTAGTTTTCTTCCGACTCTGAAATACCACTCTTATCATAGTCGGTACGGTGAAACTGAATAAAACATAAATGATCGTAAATTGTATTCTCTATAACTTTTGCTATGTAGTACTTTTCGATAGGACCAATGACATAGGTATTTAAAAATTAAATTGTCGACGCCTTCATCTAAACTACAATTTCATCCAGGGTGAATAAAATTGTTTATAGCTTAGGCTGTAGTTTCTTATTCGCCGACTCTATATACAAATTTTCATTAAATTCTGTTTACCCATTTTCTCTCGTGGCTCGGCGTTGATATGGACTTAGCAACAAAAATACAAATTCATGAATGTATACGTTATCATAGTCGGTACGGTAAAAATGTATAAGACATAAATGATCGGAAATTTAATTCTATATAACTTTAGTTATCCAGTATTTATTGATAGGACCACTAATAATATAAATATTTGAGAATTAAATTTTAGACTTTCCCCTAAACTACCATTTCACTCAGCGTGAATAAAATTATTTATAGCCCATGTTGTAGAGGCTCATCCCCCGACTTTACATACCGATTTTCGTTAAATTCTCTTCAGCCGTTTTCGCGTGGACAGATAGACATTACGGAAAAGTAAAAAGCATAAAGTAAAAAAGTAAAATAGGCATTTACGAAAAATCACCACGCCTACTGAGGAACATTTGAATTAGCTGCCGTGTTGGTTATGGTCGGCCCGTTAAATACACTGGCGGAAAAAAATATCCAAATACCAAGAAGGGGTTGTGCTAGATTAACGAACTTTGGTAGGCGTGTTTATACATCTAAAAGATGACGTTGATTCAAATTTCCCGCCAATCGCATTAGCGTGGCGCTAGTAGCGGCCTCATGACGTTGCACATCAGGTTTGCTTTAAATACGGGCTGTACTGTGTGGGAGCGTTAGTTACCTGTGAGATTGGACGGATTGACTGTAAGTTGTGAGTGGGTCAAGAATGCTTTTACGACGTCGAAGAGGCCAGTATCAACAGCTCACAACGGTTTAACAAGGCCGTATTATATTGCTATGTGAAGGTGGATTTTCCTTCCGCTCTGTTGCAGAACGACATGGCGGGAATGTCTCCACTGCGGATACTTGCTGGCAGCAGTGGTCGCGAGAAGGTACGCTCGCAAAAATACCGGGCTCCGGACATCCCCGTGGCACCACCAAGAGGGAGGACCGCCGTATTCGGTGTATGGCTGTGGCGCAGAGGACTGCGTCTGCAACAGCAATTCGAGCGGCAGTTGGCACCACAGTGACGCAACGAACTGTTCGAAACCGGTTACAACCCCCTGTGGGTGGGGGACGCAGATTAAGAGTACACCCACGGTATCCCCTGCCTGTCGTAAGAGGCAACTAAATGGGGCCCCAGAGGCTCTTAACTTGGGAGCGTGGGTTGGTGACCGCGGGGCCCTTAGCTGAGTCCTGGCATTTCTTCCACTTCTGCCAGGCTCCTCACTTTCATCTATCTTGTCCGACCTCCCTTGGTCAACTCTTATTCCTTTGCGACCCCAACGGTATTAGAGCATTCGAGGTTTAGGGAGTCTTTCATTTTCACGCCCTTCGTGGCCCTAGCCTTTCTTCGTCCGTTACTTCATTTTTCAAAGTGACGGATCCCTTCCTTTTCTCTTTGTCTACCTCCTGTGGGTAGGGGACGCAGACGAAGAATACACCCACGGCATCCCCTGCCTGTCGTAAGAGGAGAGTAAAAGGGGTGACCAAGGGATGATTGCATCAGAACCATGAAACTACTTGTGATTAGTACCATCACGCGGGGAACACCATGGGTCGCCTTTACTTGCGAGTAGTATAGCAATCTGTTAGGTACTCAATGGTTTTGTGATTAGTAGCAGCAGAGAGTGGTTCACTGTGGGTTTCCAGTACCTGTGATTAGTACCACTAAATGCGGAACACCACAGTCTTCCGTTGCCCGTGACTAGTACAATTCAGTGTCCGGTTCCATGGCTGAATGGTTAGCGTGCTGGCGTTTGGTCACAGGGTTCCCGGATTCGATTCCTGGCCAAGTCGGGAATTTTAACCTTAATTGGTTAATTTTGCTGGCACGGGGGCTGAGTGTAAATGTCGTCTTCATCATCATGCCATCCTCATCACGACGTGCAGGTCGCCTACGGGAGTCAAATCGAAAGATCTTCACCTGGCGAGCCGAACTTGTCCTCGGACACTCCCGGCACTAAAAGTCATACGCCATTTCATTTCAGTACAATTCAGTGAGAAACACCACGTATCTGGGCGTTGCCTGTGGTTAGTAACACAATATGAGCCACACTGTGGGCCTTTTTTTACCTATGATTAGTACCCACTATATGAGGAACACCACGGGAATACCAGCGCCCGTGATTAGTACACCTAGGTGAGGAACACTGGGTTTGCGTTGCCCATGTGTGGCGCCATTATGTGAGAAACACCAGAGATCTGCGTTACCTGTACGACGTACAATACTTGTGAGTAGTACCATAATGTTTGGAACTCCGTGAGTCCACGCTACCTTTGGTTAATACCGCAATTTGAAAAATACCATGGTTTTACTTTACTAGCGATAAGTGCCATTATGAGGGACCGTTGACATGGATATTGAACTCCTTTACTGTAGACAATAAGCATCATCGATTCAGGATTGTGCTTTGAAAGCAGTCCCTTGGTCAGTAATATTGTCTCCAGGTAGGTGAGCCATTGCGGGTCGGATCCACTTGTTTTAAATTCATATTAACCGATTCATTCTTCATCATCATGTTTTTGAATTCTGGTCATTGGATGCATTTTGTACTTCCTATTTTCATTGCATTTCGTCTCATTTCGTACCATTAGGGGCCGATGATCTAGATGGTAGGTCCATCTAAACAACAAGCATCATCATCATCATCATCATCATCATCATCATCGAAACCGGTTACTTGAAGGACAGCTCTGAGCCCGAAGCCCCACGGCGTGCATTCCACTTACTCCAGACCACCGCCGTGTGCGACTTTAATGGTGCCAAGCGAACGCACATTGGAGGATGGAGTGGAGGTCCGTTGTGTTTTCCGATGAAAGCCGGTTCTGTCTTGGTGCCAGTGATGACCGTGTGCTGGTGAGCGCCTGCATTCCACCTACCTGCGGCGTCGACACACTGGACCTACATCGGGAGTTCTGGTCTAGGGAGCAATTTCCTATGACAGCAGGAGCTCCCTGACTGCAGATATGTACGTCCGTCTGGTGATTCTACCTGTTGTGCTGCCATTCATGAACAGAATTCCCGGGGGTGAATTCAGACAGGATAATGCACGCCCCCATGCTGCTGTTGTAACCCAACGTGCTCTACAGTGTGTCATAATCAATCAATACTGATCTGCATTTAGGGCAGTCGCCCAGGTGGCAGATTCCCTATCTGTTGCTTTCCTAGCCTTTTCCGAAATGATTTCAAAATTAATGATATAATAGAAAGGGCTTGTTTTGTGGGATGTCTCATCAAATCATCAATCAATCACGACATGTTGCCTTGGCCTGCTCGATCCCCGATCTGTCCCCAGTCGAGCACATATGGGACATCATTGGACGACAAGTCCAGCGTCATTCAGAACCGACATTAACCATCCCTGTATTGACTGACCAAGTGCGTAACTCCATCCCACAAGCTGACAATTAAATATGTTACCTCGACAAATATATTGCTAAAATTTCCTTATTCTACATGCCTTATTTCATAGTAGGCTATTTCTTTCCGCCAGTGTATAACAGTGAGGCGTAGCACGTGACACTGATGTCCTCGGACCTCGTACTGGCCGTAACAGTTGACCACAGGATTGGCATGGGACAAGATCTTTGCGCATTTGATTACAACCAATTATCGGTCCGAGACGTATGACCGCATTCCATCTCCGAAGTCGTGCAGGAACTGGGCTTTCCATGGGCCAGGGTGTCAAGAGTTCGTGGATTCGGGGAATACTATCACCACCAAGGTCAACTGGCGTGCAGTACAGCGTGTTAATGACGAAGGTCACCGGCTAGTTCGAGGCACGGGCCTAGAATGCAGTTGCTAAATAGCAAATTCAGTGCTGGAAGTGTGAGCAACTTTTGCCATTCAGAACCTTCTCCTCGCAGTAGGACACAGGAGTCACCATCCTACAGGGTACCTATGCTGACTGCATATGACTGACATGGGCAAAGGAACGTCGCCTTTGGGCTTTCGATGTATAGCAAAATGGTCACTTGGTCAGATGAGTCGAGGTACCAGTTGGTACAGAACGATGGCAGGATACGAGTGGGTCACGAATTACTTGAGAATGAGTCCCTCCTGCCAGTAGGTTACAGCTCAGCCGGTGATGACGGTATTATCTTAAGAGGGCTGTTCGTGTGGGATGAAATAGGGCCTCTGGTGTATCTACCAATGTCCCTCGCCGGCGAACGCTACAGAAAAACTTGTTCTGTAGCATGACAAGGCACCGGCCCATCGCTCCCGAATTACGGCCAATTGGTTCAATGAACACTCCACAGACGTGAGGATGCTCGCCTAGTCCCAAAGGTTACCTGATCTCAGTGCTATTGAGCACCTCTTGAGATGCTATCGACAGGGATATTACGCGGCCTGCACCCTATTTCAACCAATCTCCGTGCAGTGGTCATGGATCATTATGGCTCCCAGACGCCCTCAGTATCTTGTTGAGCCCATGTCATGCCACGTCACTGCCATCATCAGGGCGATAGGGGTGCTGCACGCTACTCATCTAATTAATTACTATCTTCTTGTTTTGAATGACTCATCACTGCTGCCAACTTGAGTAGTTCTATATTGAAATCACAAGACATAACCATCAAGAAACTAACCTCATTGTAAGTAACTGTTACCGTGGTTTGGTGGATCAGCAGAGGTGAAAGAAGGTGCTGGGATGAATAGGTCTCAATCTACGAAATTAAAGTTAATTTAAAATTTAACAAGGTTATATTTTCTTTTTAAGATCAAGAAATAGCAAATATAACAGGTATTTAGTAGCCTAGCAACAAATCGAGAATGTACAATTACAGTGGTTACAGGATTTGGGCTCCGAGAGCCAGACACACAATTCTTGAGCTATAAGCCCAACTTGACCCATATACAAGATTCAACAAAGGGGCAGAAGACCCCAATCATGCCCAGGAGCTCTTGCTCCCAATTACACAGTAAAGCCTCCTCGAGGCACGCAGAAACAAATTTTTTGGGAAGAGCAACCCGCTTTCAAAGTTCCAGCCTATCAAAGGCCACACTAAACTCCACCTTCAAGCTGACCTCCGAGCACATGAAAACAGGGGTAAAAATACCCAACCTACTGAGGCCTACTGAATAAAGAAACAGGACAATTACATGGCCTCCAAAATACCAACTTGAGGGGAGGCGAAACTGCACTCCTAATACATTTCTTTAAAACCTATTTGGCACTAGGCCGCATATGCAAGGGCTAATCCCATACTAAAGAGGTGACTTATATAAGAAAATAATTTATATTACATTAGGAAGCGAAGAAACGGTTGTGAAAATAAGTTCACCTCAAGGCAATAGGAGTGGGAGCTCGAGAGGGTTAAGCACTCTCTATCCCAATATGTAGTTTAAAGAGATATAATCTATACCAAGTGTCTTTTACATTTTAGAGGAAAGTTACATGGTAAAAGGTATCGAACCTGCCCCGAGAGTTAAACTGCTGAGCTAGCAAGAAAATAAGTTATTAAAAGGCCATTACCTTATTGATGAACCGCTGCCCGAAGAAAGAGGCGCTTCCCGCCCCCTGCTACATAATTTACACAATGATAGATGTTACTGAAGTGGCGCAGAGACCCGAAAATCAGCAGTTTATATACCCTCGCGGAACATTCGAGACCTTTCATGAATGATAACACCCGCCCACAAGCATTTTATTGGACGGCCAAAAGATTACAAGTCAAAACTGAAGAAGACATCTAGAATTGGTGGAAAATTAATTACAAAAATTAATCATTGGTCGAATTCAAAACTGGCGGAAAGAGAAGGGTTATACAGCCAACCTAAACAATGACTAAAAGAAATTTAACAAAGAACAAACTTATGCATACTAAAATTCTTCAAAAAAAGTTCTTTCACTTCGCACTAGGGTGCACCGTTGTATTTCTTCAGTAGTGCCATCTAGAAGAGAATGTTCACACTTCTCTCTACAGAGAAAACAAAAATAAATCGAAAAAGACACAGTTCAGAACTCTACAAAATTTACAGATAGCGACATCTTCTGATACCCTTTAGAATTAACATGGTTGTTCAAGTTCAGGTTTCCTCCATTTGAGGAGTTCCAACTGGCGCAATGTTTGAATTAGCGGAGCGGAGGTGTACCGCCCGGTACAGTAACAATAATTGCGGTTTCCTTACCCAAGTTAATGATCAATCAAGATATTCATAATTAAGTAGGTTTTCTAGCTCAATGAGGAATTAAGGAAATAAACCTTGTCTCCCACCCTCACTCTATGTAATGTTATATATTATTTCTGCCTTTATTTTGCTACGCGCATTGCTATGATCGTATTCTTCTATGTTTGCTTAGTGTGAATAATTCAGCTCCCTTCTTGAAATTTGCTATTACTTGTCGGACAGAAGTGAAACCGCGCTGTAAGAACGCACAAAGGCTAAGTCTGCAAATCGTACAAAAGTCGCGACAAGACAAGGTTAAATCAGGTTGATAGCGAAATTTCCTTCCATTTCAACTGAATTGACCTTTATATGAATTGAATTGAATTTAGTGAACTGAACATAACAGGCTTTCGCCCAGTTACAATGTTCCAATAAAATACTACATGAATATACTACTTAACTACTTCTAAATCTACTTTGTAGCATCTTGCACATGGGCGGATCGCCAGCTCCACATGCAGCACACCACCTAATTAAACTAACTACTTTACTACATGAATATATACTAAATCTATCCTAAATCTGTCTGGCCGCGACACCACCCCTGGTGAGGAACTGCTACCACCCTTCCCTGGGATGTCACGACCAGACATGTCTCATGAGGCTCGGAAACCGATACCTCATAGACCCTTTAAGCTGTCAATGTTATTTCCTCACCACTCCTTCCTGTAACAACCCACATGTGTGCGGATTGCCTAGCTCTACATGTAGGCTGTCACACCTGTATTTCACTGCCGAGACGGATTCCATAACTCGGCTCATCTTTCACTGTCTAATTGACAACTTACTTCCTCTAACCTAACACTATTCACTACTTTACTCTACTTTACATGTGCAGACGTACCGAATCAACACTTTAGCTTGAGATAGGTCAGGCCTATCCCGCCCTCTTCCAACTCTACTGTATGTCAGCAGCCAAAAACAAACAAACTAACAAAACCAAAATAAAATAAAACGGGCAGATAAACAACCAACAATCTCATTAGAAGGTATACAGTACGGCTTACATATCAATGAATTGAATCTACTAATTAGAAATATACAATATCTAAGGAACAAAGAGACAAAACTGAACAAATATTTTTTAAAAAACGAAACATAATACTAAACTTATAATTATTGTCGCCCTTACTCATTAGTGAGTTATACTATATAATGTTCCATATCTGTGAATAAATCGAATATATTAATTCCTCACGACCGATTGAAAACAATGAACGGACATCACCCCCTCCCCCTCCATCCAAGGATGGCCACCACTACGGGGGAGAGGCCATCCGATCATCCCATTCATCACTATCACATGTCACTGGTTATGTTCAGTTTCGAACTGTCACTTACTTGTAACTTGTACCATATTCAGTTATAATCTACTACCACAGATAAATTCATTAATAGTTGCTTACATATATCTTTGAACGTAGCTACATGTAATTATCTCTGTTTTCTTTACATTTTTTTCCCCAAATATCTCTCATAATATTAAATAATTTGGCTACCTTTCCCGGTTTCTTCCATTTTCTGCTTAATAGACTAGAGAGTGTGTACAGTTCATTTTCATTTAGAATTTTATCCAATTCTTTCCTTTCTATGTATTTCTCTCTAATGTTTCTTGTTTCTTTGCAGTCCTTAATCAAATGAGCCACTTCCATATTTGAATTACATAAAATACATTTATTTTCGTCATTTTTTTCTCTTAAAGCTTTATTTTTATACACTCCCATCAGCCACCAGATTAATCCTCTCATTACCCTTTTTGTTAACATTTGTGTCCTTATTGTCATATTCTCACTTATTTTACAAAATTCTATTAGTGTTCTCTTACTATTGCATTCTGTCCTAATTGTTTGTCTTTCTATATCTTTCACTCTTTGAACTACTTTCTTATGCAATCCCCTGTCATCCCTTTCAATATTAGTCACCCAGTATGATCCCATTCCTATGTACTCTAGAAGCTTCTTCACCCCATCCACCCAATAGCCTTCGTTTAAATGCTTCATTTGGTGATGGTAGGCTAAGCCTAATATTTCACCACCTCCCCCAGTCTTTAATCTTAACCAATACTTGACTATTCGCTTAGCAATCTCAACTCGCATACTCACCCCTTCACACATCATTCTTACTCCACTGTTTGCAGTACAGTTAGGTTGTCCCATAATATTTTGGCAAATTTGCTAACGATTACATCTAAAGCTACAATTCCCTGATCTACTCCCCAAATTTCTGATCCATACAGTACTTTAGCTTTAACTATTGCATTAAATATGTTTTCCTGGATTTTGTATTTTACGTTGGGCATCTTTTTATCTAATATTTTGCTACCAGCCAAGGCACTTATTCCCCTCATTTTGGATCTTTTTATTTGGTCAGACCAGTTTCCATTACTACTTATAATCGTCCCTAAGTATTCGATTTTTTTACCACTTCTAACTTTGTCCTACCCATCCACCACTGTTCACTCTTAGAATGCTTAACACCCCTTTTACAGACCATTACTCTGGTTTTCTGTGGGTTAACCTTTTAATTCCACTCTTTGCAGTAGTTCTCTACCTCATTAATACTATTTTGCATCTTGCTGGGTGTTAATGCAAGTGGAATGATATCGTCCGCAAAGATTAGGCCTGGAATATCTTGGCACTCAAGACATGGAGAAGCTCCTTTTTCATATTCTTTCGAGTGGAAAATATCGTTAATAAACAATAAAAATAATATGGGGGACAGTTTACACCCTTGTTTAAGGCCCACTTTAGAAGTTATCTCTCCCACTACTAAACCATTCGTAACTTTGACTGAACATTTAAATTCCGAATATATATTATCAATTGCTCTTATAATTTTAGCTGATACTCCGATCTGCAACAACTTATGGCCAACAGCTTTTCTACTCACCGAATCAAAAGCCTTTTCTAAATCAATTACGGTAATGTACAACTTGCCTCTTTTCTTTCTGATATATTTATCTAATATTGTTTTAACTATCATTATATTGTCACTAGTTCTCATTCCCTTTCTGAATCCTGCTCGTAATCTCGACAAGATCGAGTACTCCTCTGCCCAATTCATTAATCTTTTTGCCAATATCCCTGTGTATATCTTGCTTAAAGAATCTAGCAATGTAATCCCTCTATAGTTACTTGGGTTAGATCTCTCTCCACGATTCTTGTATACAGGACAGATGATACCTTCTTGCCATGATTTAGGGAATCTAGCACCCTCGAAGATCTTGTTAAATATTTTGACTATACTAGCAAGGATAAAGCTATTTTTGCTTGCTTCCTTCCAGAATTCATTGTTTATTCCTGAAATTGCTCCTGCTTTCCCTTTCCTCCCTTTCTCTAATATTTCTTTTACTTCAGCGGCTGAAATTTCCTTATCTAAATCGGGCAGGGAGCACCGCAATCCTCTCGAGATTCCCCTCTTCTGAACATCCTGTTTCCAACTATCTTCACCACTTAATAATTTACTAAAGTAATTTATCCATTCTCTATGGCTTATATTTACCTGGCTTATATTTTTTCTATCCTTACAAATTTGATTTATTTTAAGCCATACCTTCTTACTATTATTATTCAGAGCCTCTCTATTTAAGTTGTCAGTTTGTTTCTTCTGCCACAAAACTTTAGTTCTTACCAATAATTCTTTATACTCTTTTCTTTTGCTACAGAATGCAATTCTTTGTTCCTGCCCGCCTATTTTCCTGAATGTGTCTAGGGCTTTCATAACTTCTGATTTTTTTTGTCTGCATTCTTCATTGTACCACCCACTATTTCTTTGTATTCTTGCCTCCCGAGCCCGCATCTTATGTCCTGCCATCAGTATTGAGTTTTCTAATAGCTTTATCGCCTCGTCTATTTTATTATCTTCCATCGCGGACTTTATTCCTATCTTGATCATTTCAAAGGATCTACCTTCAAAATATTCCTTGAATTCTGCGCTGAGTTCTTCTCTCCATATATATTTTGTCACTGGCCTCTCTTTAATATTATTTATATAATTCCCCCCAGTATTCTCTTCCATGCTTACCATATTAATAATTATGGGTAAGTACCGGGCGAGTTGGCCGTGCGCGTAGAGGCGCGCGGCTGTGAGCTTGCATCCGGGAGATAGTAGGTTCGAATCCCACTATCGGCAGCCCTGAAGATGGTTTTCCGTGGTTTCCCATTTTCACACCAGGCAAATGCTGGGGCTGTACCTTAATTAAGGCCACGGCCGCTTCCTTCCAACTCCTAGGCCTTTCCCATCCCATCGTCGCCATAAGACCTATCTGTGTCGGTGCGACGTAAAGCCCCTAGCAAAAAAAAAAAAAAAAAAAAAAATTATGGGTAAGTGATGCGATTCTCCCCAACCTTTAACATTTATCCTCTTAACGAGTGGTAATGCCTGTCTGGAACATAATACTAGGTCAATTGCACTACCACCCATTTCTGTTATAAACGTTAAATTACCCAATTCATCTCCTGGCCACCACCCATTTAAAATATAGAGTTCTTCTGTACCACATAATTCTAACAGTTTTCCACCATAGTTATTGCAAACTTTATCTTGACTAATTCTTTTTCTAATTATTATTTCCTCAGCCTCTTTGCTATAAATTGGTTTTAAGTCTGCAATCCTCGCATTAAAGTCCCCCATTATTACAATACCTATGTCTTCTTATATATTCCTTAACCTATTTACTTCTAGTGCTAATTCTGTGAAGAATTCCTTGTTTGCCAATGTCGAGTCCTCGGGAGGATTGTATACAAAACCGAAACATAGATTAACCTCCCTGTTCTGTTTTACCCTTGTTTTCACCCAAAGTATTTCTTCAATATCTGTTTCTATTATTTCAATTTTCTCCCTTATTTCTTCCCTTATCAAGGTTAGAATACCACCGGGATATCTACCTTTACGAGCATTCCTGCCCCTTGCCTTACTATACGTTTTAAAACCTTCAGTATGTACTTCATATCCCGGTGCTATCCAACTCTCAACAAAGGTAATGATGTGCATTTCTGACATTAACAATTTCACCTGTTCATTTCCTAACTTGCTCAAGAAACCTTCAATGTTGACCATACCAATATTCCATTCTAGTTATTTTTTACTTTTACTCTCAGACGAGTTGCTTGTCTTACTTCTAGTTATTCTCTTTTTCTCCAGTTCTATAATACTACCCTCTGGTGAAGTAACTATTTCTTTGTCTAAATTGTCTTTCTGTCCTTTGCCCTTTCTAATCCATAAGTCTATTACACTCAAGGATTTACCTTTCCCAGCCAGAGTCTTGGTTCTGTCATCAGGTGTGCCGCTACTTCCTGGATTCGTGTCGACTCGGCAGTCAGCTGGTTGTCCATCCTCATCCACTAGGTGTTTGTCACTCTGCCGTCTTCTGTTCCTCTGTAGAGTATGCAGATCGCTGTTGTCATCAGATTGTACGTTATCAGCCACTGTGCAGGCAGCTGACTGGCACCTTCCTTCCTCTACAGGCCGTTGCACTTCCTGGTGTGATGAACTCAACTGTCTATCCATTTCTCGTAGCTGTGCAATTGACCAGATACGCGACCAGTTACTATCTCCTACTATAAGACGTTTGCCTCTTATGTATGCTTTTAGTCCATAGTTCCTAGCTTTTACTAGGTGAAATCGCAAGACTCTCTGTTCCATGATTGTCTCTTTATCCATATCTCTTCTTACCCAAATCCTTTCTCCTTTCAAGTTCTTCCCATTGAGGATAATTTTGTTCGCCTTCAAAGCAGAAATCAACTTCACCTTAATAGGTCTTTTCCCTTTGACTCTCCCCTGCCTATAGATTTCATCAATATCTTCTTCTTTACAATTTATCTTTATGTGGTTATTTATGATATCCAACACTTTATTCGTTAGATCATTCAAATCCTCCTTTTCCTTCTCTGGGATGCCGTATATGAAAATATTTTTCCTCTTAGCGTCTTGGTTAGTCATTTTCTGTTGCCACTTTAATTTATCAGTTTCTCCTTCCATCTCCTTCATATTCGACTTCAATAATTCTATTTCCCTAGAGTTTTCCACCACTTTTTCTGTCTTCTGTCTTCTTTTTCTCTCTTCTTTTATACAGTCTTTCATTTCTGTCATATAATTTCTCAGCTCGCGAATTAACTCCCTCGTTTGCTCACACTGGCAGGCATCTCTGACTATTTCTCTAATCTTATCTATGTCCTCCCAGCTCAATGAACCCGTTGGTCCAGGGTTCATTTCTATGCCTCCTATTATCAGAAGAATTGCCACCACTGCTGCTACCATCATAGATCCCTCAAGCCCAGATTTTCGTAAATGCACCTTATCACTTGGCGTACACACACACTTCACTCGCCCGTGCCAACGACCTATGGCCGCGCGATATTGCTCTATAGCAATATTCATACTTCTCACTCAGCACTCACTGCACAATACAACCTCTCGCTTCGCTAGCTCGATTACAACTGATCAATTGACCTTTATAGAGGAGTTAACGTTGCTCTCCGTTTCAGAGGAGTTCTTGCAGAATTTTCTTGCTTCTTATGCATGCTAATTCAATTCTATACGTAGAAATTGGACGAAATAAGACCGTATGAATAAAATGCTGCGTTGGTCATTTAACACCAAATACATTATTCGAACAAGCCACAATTCTACTTACCTGGTATTACCCAAACATATTGACAAACCTACAGCAAAAGGAAATATGCTCTACTTATTATACCCGCAAATGTAACACCAGCAGATCTTTTCATAATACGGCACTGGCAGTACCGTTTAATCTCGCAAGTCACGAAAAAATCATGACAACATAGTGCCAACCTGTAGCATTAACAATAACTGTAAGACGACGTATCGGCAAGTAGGGTCCCTAAACTGTATGGTTGGCGACATTGAATCGAACCCAACAGTTAGAAAATAACTATACATCTCTACTTTCTGTATTGACAGGGGAAAAGAGTAAGGTTGTACCCTTAGTGTATAAGCGTACGTGGCAGGGAGTATAGTTGCAGAGTTATGAAACCGAACTTAAACTTACTGTA
The DNA here is from genome assembly GCF_040414725.1 of Anabrus simplex. Classification (NCBI taxonomy): domain Eukaryota; kingdom Metazoa; phylum Arthropoda; class Insecta; order Orthoptera; family Tettigoniidae; genus Anabrus; species Anabrus simplex. The sequence goes on from NC_090265.1 coordinate 382,881,344, forward strand.
CATTTCCGTGTGACGCTCGAAATTCTATGCGTGTACACGAACGAAACGGAAGACGTATTCTACGTCAAAATGTATGGTGATAATTGATTTCACTACTGCCACCGCTTAGCATCTTAAAGTAAGAACCTAAGTATGAGGTGGTCAACGAAATTGTTCACAGTATTGTGATTGACTATGGAGAAAATCGAGTGGCTTACCCTCACGAATTTCTTAATAATCTAACACCAACTAAGATGTTTCCACGCAAACTGAGAATGAAGAACGGTGCTTATTATTATGTCACTAAAAACTTACTACCCTCCAAAAGCATCTGCAATGGGACAATACTTTTTTTACGTCGCACCGACACAGATAGGTCCTATGGCGACGATGGGATAGGAAAGGCCTAGGAATGGGAAGGAAGCGACTGTGGCCTTAACTAAGGTACTATTTTCCTGGTGTGAAAATGGGAAACCACGGAAAACCATCTTCAGTCTGCCGACAGTGGGATTCGAACCCACTATCTCCCGCATGCAAGATCACAGCTGCACGCCCCTAACCGCACGGCCAACTCGCCCGGTGTGGACAATACTTAAAGGACATCGTATTATTTCTCTGTATCGGCTAGCCATTGATCCATATCATTCCATCTGATACAAATACAAACTGTTTTTTCGGATATACGCAACCCAAATAACGCGTTTAACCTAAAGATCCTTATAATTTAGATTTATAAACACCAAATAACTTGAAATTTCTCCTTATGGTCGATAAGGCCCTTTCGCTGCCTGTGTGTCATCACTGTAAATTGATCCATGGACCTAGCAAAAGAAAAACTACTGTGCACAATTCCGCGCCAAATACTAAGGATCATTCTGCAAACATGTGGTTTATTGCGCCGTGAAATGCAACAGGTGCCCATAATACGATGTAATTAATAGGTTATGCCTCGTGTTCTGTAATGTAAAGAAGTTAAATGAACACTGTAAAAAATCATTGAAGACTTTGACATGGTATTAACTTTCGTAAGTACTAAACCTCTAGCCGAATCGGTTAAGGGCGGTAGCACAAGCTGTATGAGTATCGGGAGCGTAGCGGATCGAATCCAGCATAAGGCAAATTCTCAGAACGGCGGAGGTCCTCCCTTTTAGCGGGGATACAATAATAATCAATATTGTCTTTTCCTATTGGTTTTGATGATGATGATGATGATGATGATGATGCTTGTTGTTTAAAGGGGCCTAACATCGAGGTCATCGGCCCCTAATGGTACGAAATGAAATAACAAAAAGTTCAAATTCATCCACTGACCAAAATAAAATAAAAAATGGCATGAATGAATGGATGGACATTAACCCAACAAAAACAAACAAACAAACAAACAAACAAACAAAAAACAGTGGATCAGACTCGTGAAAAGATCGTAAATAATAGTATTACTGACCAAGGGACCACTTATAAAGCACAATGATGCTTTATGTCTAAAGGGGTGCAAAATCCTCGTCTAAGGACAGAATGGTACATGTCGCGAGTAAAGTAGAACCATGGTATTCGTCATGTTGGGATACTAATCAAAAGTAGCGAAGACTCACGGTGTTCCACACAAGATGGTACTACTCACAATGATTGCACGTCGTACAGGGAACGCAGACCTATGGTGTTTCTCACACAATGGCGCCACTCATAGCCAACGCAAACCGATAAGGTTCCTCACCTAGGTGTACTAACCACAGGGACTCGCACTATCCCGTGGTGTTCCTCACAGGCAACGCAGACCCACGGTGCCGCTCATATAGCGGTACAACTCACAGGCTACGCCCAGACCAGCGGTGTTGCTCACATGGGTACGACGCACGGGTACTGGAAACCCCCAGGCCAGCCTCTTTACTGCTACCAAATACAGTAGAGACAATACGCGACACTTACGGATTTAGCCTTGCTAAAATGGGAGACAATTCGACGGTGGCGCTCCTAGTGACTTGACCTGAAAAAATCGCGCTAAATTCAAATATCAATGGAAATGTATATACGGAAATGGATAAATAAATTACGTCTAGAAAGAAAGTGTTATTGAGATATTAACTTCGAAGTTATTAAAGCAATTCTGGATAAATGAATGAACAATTATTTAAAAGGTTATTATTCAAAGACATAAATTAGACATATAAACAAGGTGTGAAATGGACTGCTGTGATATGGCTTGATCTTTCATTTATGCATTACTTTTTTAGCTTTAACATTCCTGCCTGAACTCTTACGGTTGGATTTGTATTTTTTCTCATTTAAAAACATTTTATCATCACATTAAGACACTTGTCAATAAAAATATCGCCACATTCCTTACACATATGATGCAATGAATTAACATTTAATAGCTGGACAATTTTCCTCTTAACATGAAGCCTACTAACAGAAAGAAAATCTATAAAATCCCGGCTTTAATCTGAGAAAAGGGATAAAAGAAAGAAAAGTATGAAAATGTTGTCGATAGTGATGCTTTGAGGAATATTTACGTACAATTAGAGTAAAAATGTAACATACCCTTGGCTGTATAGTCGAGGATTTTTAAAGTCGCTGGCTTGGAAATGATCTGAACAGATCTTATAATTCTGATAAAAGCGTAACGTCCCTTCTTTCTTGTACACCTTATCCAAATTACTTCTGTGACATTTCAAAACCCACAGATCACACCTACAACAACACATCGGTATTGAAGGTTAACTGTTGCACTATACAATAAAATTTGCGTATTACATTTTAAGCCAGTTAAAACATGGGTCGAGCAGGTCAGACGATTATGAAGTACTATAAAAATCTCTATCACTGGAAGAATATATATGCAAACACAATATTACTTACATTTTCTTGTCACGAGGGAACCTGAAGAACGACCGCGCATCCTTCTCTACTTCATAGTTACTGCAGCCAAACACAGCACATACCTTTCCCCTCATGTTGAGAGGAGATATCAAGGAATGACACACGCTACTATTTAATTATGTCAACTCGCTGAAAACGCATAAATAACACCAAAAACTTCACACAAAAATACACGTGCTCTTATGACAGAATCAGTAGTTTTCAGGCCTACTCGCTAGAGAGAGCTCCAATAGCTGTCCGTCGATATTTCGCTCAGTGTCGCGTATTGTCTCTACTGTATTTGCTGCTACGGATCACAAACCTATTTCGTACCTACTCGCAGTGGTACTACTAGCAAGTACAGGCACCCCATGGTGTTCCCCGCATGATGGTGCGAATCAAAAGTAGTTTCATTGTTCTAATTCAATCATCCCTTGGTCGACCCTTTTAGTCGCCTCTCACGACAGGCAGGGGATACCGTGGTTGTATTATTCGTCTGCGTCCCCCACCCACAGGGGGTAAAGAGAGAGAGAAAAGAAGAAAGAAGGGATCCGTCACTTCGAAAAATGAAGTAACGGACGAAGAAAGGCAAGAGTCACGAAGGGCGTGAAAATGAAAGACTCCCTAGGCCTCGAATGTTCTTAATACCGTCGGGGTCGGAAAAAACAAGAGTTGACCAAGGGAGGTCGTACAGGATAGACGAAAGTGAGGAGCCTGGCACAGGTAGGTGGAAGCAATGCCAAGACTCAGCTAAGGGTACCATGGTCGCCAACCCACGCTCCCAAGTTGAGAGCCCCTTGGGCCCCTTTTAGTCGCCTCTTACGACAGGCGGGGGATACCGCGGGTGTGTTCTACATGTGCGTCCCCCACCCGCAGGGGGTAGTGTGTTTAGTCCGCGAGAGGTATTTTATTTCCCTCAAGTCCGCCGTCAAGCCGGTTAGGACCCCCCTATCCGCCACCTGGGATTGCCACGTGGGAGTATCACCTCTCCCCCTGCTACGCCAGCGTAGTAGGTTCGTGGCCTATTGGTTTTAAGCGATGCGCTCTGATTTGGCGTCTTTCCCTTAAGGAAGGGTGGGGGAAATATTGGAAAGGAAATCGGCCTTGGTCTTTTACGATGGAACCGTCCCGGCATTTGCCTGGTGGTAAAAATGGGAAACCGAGGGAAACCATTTTCAGGACGACCAGCATGAGATTCGAATCCCCTTACGTACATAATTTTTGGGACATCCTTCCCCTACACAGTAAGATGTCAATCGATGAAGCTTTATGCAGAACCTGTCAACGTCATTATAAGCATCGAGGGGAAAATGGTGATGATGATTGGGATGAACCAAATCCGAGGATTGAACACTGTACACAGTGTATGGATGAACTTTTAGTAGTACGGTACCGTACATAATAATGATGAATTGGAAAAGGAACAAACCACATGAATAACAACAAGGTAAGAACTGCATTATCTTCTTTGTAAAGCATAACATACTTAGTATACTATATTTCTAAATGTTTTGTTTAATTTCAATGTTGCAGGAGGCATTACAATTTCGGAAGCATGCTACCTCTTCGCAGAAAGCTGTTAAGAAGCATACCAACCTTGTCAGCAGAAAACGAAAACTGTTGTAGTACATTGTAAATAAATATTTCATTGCATTCAAAATGTTGTACTTATTGCATTCCTTTGCCTTCTCACACCTACTTATTCTGTCTATAAAAGCATGAGAAAATGATCAAGACTAAACATGCACAGGTATGATGACGTCATCGCTGCAGGTTAAAAACAGAACAATAGCATGTGCTCACTCTAGCCTTAAGCATAAGATCGCGTCGTTGTAGTAATGCATGTTTAAATTTGTTCGATAGAGACATAACGCTATGCCTTGACAGGGGAGCAGGAGGAGGCCTTAACAGCCTATGTATAGCTACCATCTTTGTAACGTTCCAGACGTTACAGTGTAATTATGTTAATTTTATTATGTATAATTAATCCAGGAATTTAACGTCATGATATTTATTTTGGTATGTAATTGTATTATAATTCATGTTCAATCATTTGCTCACTATCATTTCATTACTTTGTAACTACGACTTGTAAACGAGGGCTGAAGATCCTAATATTCACTTAGATTCTTGCGACATTTGTTTAAAATTAACTTGCAGTAGATTTCCTCTATCTTGCCACATCACCGAGGAAGGAGGAAGGACAAATTTAGACACCAAGTTCTGGGAAAGCGAGCACGTGTTCACGCGTCCTAACGAAAGCTACCGTATTTCGACCAGAATTATTCAAACTGATCAACGCCTATATTTTCAAAGGAGCGTCATGTTGCCATGGATACTGAGTGAAAGGACTAATAGAAGAACAGTTAATATCAGAGTTAAGACCCGTCAACTCTAATATCTGGAGTGGGGAGAGACATGTCATCTGATTGGACCACGTGTAGCGACCTGTAATTAGCGCCAGTGAAGGTTATAAAAGGGCGTGTTGGAGCTCTTGGCTTCATCTTCTACGCGATCTTCTACCAGATTTTCTAAGTGATCTTCTACGTGACCTGCTACTTGATCTTCTTCGTTTGATTCTGCATTAGTATTCTACATTAATTACTTCATTTACCACGACGTGGTACTTAGAAATTCTGAATGAGGGGTGTATAGCCACTCTCATCAGGAAGTACGTACAGCTCGGCTACAAGACCGGTTTGAACCAGTCTAAGTCAATAGGTAGTATTAATCTAGATAGAAATGAAACTTCAGAGAACATTTTCAGTAAAGTTGGAAGGATTCTTATTTGAGTATCCTCTCCAAATAACCCAAGGTGGTTCTTCTAACTATGACTTAGGGCTTATCTCCAATATATGGGATAGAGCATAATAGGGAGTGTTAGTTTTGAAGTCATCTTCCAATTAGTGGGAGGTGCAATTTGCAAGGTAGGAATGGTACTTAGCTGCAGATGAAGAGATCTCAAAGACGACCAGTGATGTTCCAGCTACAAGGATGGAAGCTTTCCAAGGACCAGCAGAACAAGACTACATGGTGAGCAAGCGAGTTAAAGATATTGCAAGTTTTCGCGAAGTAGAGTCATTCAATTTTTTGTTAAATTCATTTTTTATTTTAAATTCAGTTCTCGTTAAACCGTCGTCATTTATATTAAATATAATAAATAGTATTTTTCTAGTTCACTTTAATCAATCTGCCTTAATTAGCCTTTTGATTTTTAATTCTACTGCTTAATGATTAGTGCACTATCACCCCACCCCTGTGATAAGAGTCCGTCCAAGCTTGATTATAAATTTTTATCTTTAAGTCCTCAACTTAAAGATTGGCGCCCTTAGCTTGAATGGTTGCATTTCTCGTTCGATGATTGTTCTCCGAGAGGGGAAGTCACATCTTGTGCAGTAGCCTCTAAGCTAGCTTTCTTCATAACAGCCTATTGTATAGCCGTCATCTTGTGCGGTAGCCTCTAAGCTAGCTTTCTTCATAAGAGCCTGTGTATAGCCGCCATCTTGTGCAATTGCCCATGGCCAGCATCTTTCTCCATAAGAGCCTGTGTATAGCCGCCGTCTTGCTCAAGCGTCCCTAGGACGTGTCATAGCCGCCATGTTGCGCAAGCACCCCTAGGCCGTCTCATAAGAGCCTATGTATAGTCGCCATCTTGTACAATTAATGTCAGTAAGGGCATCTGGCCGTAAAAATAACGATAGCCCCCTTCAAGATGGTGGATATAAGGTTAGGCTCGCTTTCTTAGACGTCGGGAAGGGTAACTAGCCGATCGCTACCACGTGCATAAGGTAGTAGCTTTCAATTTTAGTGCCGTCAAGATGTCAGCACTGACGTTTTCGATCGTCATTTGTTTAAAGATGGTCGCTGACAGCTGTAAAAAAGCACGTGGCTTTTTTTACAAACACGTGGCTTGTCAAAAAAGTACGTGGATTTTTTTTAATTGCCCGCTACCACAAGCCTAAGGTAGTAGCCGTGAGGTGTAGTGCCGTAAAGATGGCAGCACTGACGTTTGCGATCGTCTGTTGATTAAAGATGGCAGCTGTCACCTTCACAGCTGTCAAAAAGCACGTGGAATTTCAAATTTCCCGCCACCACGTGCTAAAGGTGGTAGCCGTGAGGTTTAGTGCCGTCAAGATGGCAGCACTGAGGTTAGCGATGGGTTGTTGTTTAAAGATGGCAGCTGTCAAAAAGCACGTGGCTTTGTTTACAAAGAAGAACACGTGTTGATGACGTCACGGTCACCTTGTCATGACGTCACGGGGTCAATAACCTTTGGCCTGGGTCAATGATCTCGGGTGCTGACGCAGCAGAAAAATACTGACGAGGTGGATTAGGTACCCTATTGCACTACTACTGCAGTTTCAACAGAGCGGGGCTCCACCTCACGGATCAGTAGTCGTCCGGAACCATCTTCATGCTTCATATCCAAATAAATGGATAGGAAGGGGCGGATTCGTTCACTGACCCGGATCATCCGGTCTAACGCCACTTGACTTCTTCCTGTGGGGTCGCTTAAAGCAGGTAGTGTATGCACAGGTGCCTGAAGATCCTGGTCACCTTCGGCAACTGATCACCGAGGCATGCCAAGCTGTTACACCTGACATGTTATAACGTGGAACAATGTCTTTAAAATGTTGTGCTGAAATCTGCATAAACCAAGGTGGTCAACATTTCGAAGACTTGTTACACTGAATATGCAGGGTACCCTACTTCCTACCTCCAGACCATCATGTCGTAGTCCAACCTGGCTACGTAACATCGGATACAATTCAGGACCAAATAAAAATTCAGTATTTGGAACAGGATGGCATGTTTCCATATTACAGTCACTGTAAACGGCGTTAATCGAAAAAAAAAAAAAAACTGTACCAGCCTGTGAATCGAACTTACTACCAGACAGCTTGGCTGATACAATAGCAGTGATCCGAGATTTAGGGCCGGTTCTACCACCTACTGGTAAAGTAGCGCGTAATTTGCCCTCCGCGTAAAAGGATGTTTCCGTTCGACCCCCCCCCCCCCCCGCCAGGTAGCGCTATCGGCAGCATAAATCGTAGTTACCCGGCGCGTAATTTATCGGCCACTTCGAGGGCCCGATAAGACTTTACCTGCCGGGCAAGTTTTGAGAGTTGAACATTATTAGCTGTATTTCTGGTGACATACAACTTAGCTTAGTATACTGAAAAAAGCATGATGCTGTAACAGTGGCCGATATTGTATTGCAGGATCTTGAACATTAATGCTTCCCTTGTGTTGCAACGGTCACACCAGCCTCTCGCATCGGTAACTTAGGGAACACATTATATAAGTCAAGCTTTCGTAAAGAAACTTTAAAAGGATATAAAATCAAAATCTATTTGTAAATCATTTCAAATGGGCTTTAGTTTTCTACTTTTTCAATTTTCAGACACGAGGTATAACTTAATATATAGTATGTACCGTACCCTAACTATTCGAGTGTTCTTATAGCGTAATGGCCAACGCACTCACTTCGTAATACGAGGTATGCAGGTTCGAGTCTTTATTATGACGAATCTTTTTTATTTCCATTATTAGCGTTGTGTTAATCTGTATGCCTCTGTTCATACGTTCTTTTGTTAATAATATATTTCATTGAAATATTTAATCGCAATATTATGTCTACTAGGAAATTGCTTTATATGTATGCTACTTATAGAAAGTGATGTTATGATTAATAGCACATAGGACTGTCGCCCAGGTAGCTGATTCCCTATTAGTTGTTTACATAGTCTTCTTGTAGGTTATTTCGAAGAAATTGGAAACAATTCCATTCCCGAATTCCTCTTCCTATGAATGGATATTTATCCCGATTAGTTCTTTACATTTACAGTCCCTTCCAACTTTATCTTCATAAAGTTAAACATTAGAATGAAATACTTTATCAATAAATGGAAGCAGGTTGAACTAAACGAGGTCACAGAACTATTTGTAAATAGAGCATCGTGGAGATACTTAATCAATTCACAGAAGCCTGCAGATAGAATGCTCAAAGGCAATAAGTCCGTAAAGAAGATGTGTGTGTACATAGGCCTACGTATATGGAAGCGCGTGAAAGAGAGTTAAGAACAACGGCAGGGATCGAAAATACATTTTAAAATGTAAATTAGAAATACGATGAAAACCTGCGTACCTTCTATTATGGAGCGAGCGACTTGACCAATCTACTACGAGAATACTTTTCAAAACGCTGCCTTACATGACAGGTTATAACGGGCGTAAGGAAATGTAATCTCAAGATTTTAATCCCGATTAGGTATTGATATTGAAGATCATAGATTAAAATCACGAAAGCTTGACATAAATCGTTGTCCATACCTCTTAAAACTCCCCTTATTAGGCTTTTTGGTGATAATAAGCAGACGCAAGCACAGCGAAATAAGACAATCGAAATGAGTTTCATGCATCTGACGATAGATAGCACCACACTCGAAAGCGAGAAGTCGCTGAAAATCAGTCTAGCCAACTTCGTATATCGGTGTCTAGCTCGTGGTAGCTACCTAGCACTTGCGCGGAGGTGGTTGGACGCAAGCCAAAGTACCAGCCGATTTACACCTCCAGGTAGTTTACCTCCCGGGCAGCTGCCAGCCACTTTACCAGCAGATGGTAGAACCGGCCCTTAGCCACCTTAACTACTGCGAGCCTTGCTGCATAGCTAGCACGTTGTAGTCCTTATGGGCATTTCCTGCCCAAACATAAGTGTTATTCGCAGCTTTGATCGTTTTACACATTCATTATAATAATAAAAATAACACAGCCGCTAATGATTTCTACCATATTCGCGGGCATTATATACATGGTATAGGGCCGGTTCTACCATCTGCTGGTAAATTGGCTGGCAGCTGCCCGGGAGGTAAACTACCTGGAGGTGTAAATCGGCTGGTACTTTGGCTTGCGTCCAACCACCTCCGCGCAAGCGCTAGGTAGCTACCCGGAGCTAGACACCGATATACGAAGTTGGCTAGACTGATTTTCAGCGATTTCTCGCTTTCGAGTGTGGTTCTATCTATCGTCAGATGCATGAAACTCATTTCGATTGTCTTATTTCCCTGTGCTTGCGTCTGCTGATTATCACCACAAAGCCTAATAAGGGGAGTCTTAAGAGTTATGGACAACGATTTATGTCAAGCTTTCGTGATTTTAATCTATGATCTTCAATATCAATACCTAATTGGGATTAAAATCTCGAGATTACATTTTTTTACGCCAGTTATAACCTGACATGTAAGGCAGCGTTTTTGAACAGTATTCTCGTAGTAGATTGGTCAAGTCGCTCGCTCCGTAATAGAAGGTACGCAGGTTTTCATCGTATTTCTAATTTACATTTTAAAATGTATTTTCGTTCCCTGCCGTTGTTCTTAACTCTCTTTTACACCCTTCCATATACGTATATACACAATCTTCTTTACGGACTTATTGCCTTTGATCATTCTACCTGCAGGCTTCTGTGAATTGATTAAGTATCTCCGCGATGCTCTATTTGCAACTAGTTCTGTGACCTCGTTTAGTTTCACATGCTTCCATTTATTGTTAAGGCATTTCATTCTAATGTTTAACTTTATGAAGATAAAGTTGGAAGGTACTGTAAATGTAAAGAACTAATCGGGATAAATATCCATTCATAGGAAGAGGAATTCTGGAATGGAATATTTTCCAATTTCTTCGAAATAACTTACAAGAAGACTATGTAAACAACTAATAGGGAATCTGCTACCTGGGCGACAGTCCTATTTGCTATTAATAATAACATCACTTTCTATAAGTAGCATACATATAATGCAATTTCCTAGTAGACATAATATTCTGATTAAATATTTCAATGAAATATATATTTAACAAAAGAACATATGAAAAGAGGCATAGAGATTAACACAACGCTAATAATGAACATTAAAAAGATTCACCATAATAAATACTCGTACCTGAATACCTTGTATTACGAAGTGAGCGTGTTAACCATTACACTACGAGAACACTTGAGGTACTTAGGATACATACATTAACTTATACCGCGTGTCTGAAAACTGAAAAAGTAGAAAATCAAAGCCCATTTGAAATGATTTCCAACTAGATTTTGATTTTATATCCTTTTAAAGTTTCTTTATGAAAGCTTGACGTATAAAATGTGTTCCCTAAGCTACCGATGCGAGAGGCTGGTGTGACCGTTGCAACTCATTAATGTTCAAGACCCTGCAATATAATACAATATCGGCCACTGTTACAGTATCATGCTTTTATCAGTATACTAAGCTAATTTAAGTTGTATGTCACCACAATATACAGCTAATAATGTTCAACTCTCAAAACTTGCCCGGCAGATAAAGTCTTATCGGGCCCTCGAAGTGGCCGATAAATTACGCGTCGGGTAACTACGATTTATGCTGCCGATAGCGCTACCTGGGGGTGGTCGAACGGAAACATCCTTTTACGCGGAGGGCAAGTTACGCGCTACTTTACCAGTAGGTGGTAGAACCGGCCCATAGTTGCACTAAGGCCATAAAGGGGCAGGTAGTAATGTTTTTCAGATTACTATGATATACGCGTTAGTTGGGTTACCTACCTCCGAAAAAAATAAGGGAGTGGTGAACTGTATATATATATAAAGTGAATTCATTTACGTATTTCATTGTCGTACAGCATAACCATCGGGTATATAAAGATTGCAACGCGACCAATAGCGCAATTTTCAAACCACCTCTAGCCGAGAAAACGTTACCTTACAAAATATTTTTTCAAAGAAACAATTCTGAAATTTATAAACAATGCATAAAACATTTCATTGCATATTGTGTTAAAAATTGGATTCGATCTGGTTTCTGAAAAAAATTTCTTAAAGTTGATGCATCGTTGAAACACGTGTAAAAAAAAAAAAAAGGCTCCATTTGTGTTCCATCTGCACTAAATTTCGTAAAATATAAATTCCAAACGTATATGGCCTAACGTGAAATGAAACTAGGGAAATTGCGGCGGCCTATTGGTTATTTCATAAACAACCTCCAAACGCGAGTGCACATAATATTTCGGTCGACAGTATTCCTACTCTCTCTCTCATAGAGTGAAGTGCAGAAATTTTTTCTTCCTTCTCCATTATTGAGGCTTATCGTCTAGTTCTTAATGCTTCTAAAACTGAAGCAACAGGAAACTTCAAAACATTCCAGTAAGATGAAAGAATTGGGGAACACAAGCAAATCATACTTCGCTGACAAGTCTTTGAAATCACATCTTTTTAGATAAATTAGAAACGTGCATATTAAACTAGACTTTCTACAATAATCAAAATAATATTTAAACTGTAAAACACAAAGTTCACTTATAGTGTAAATTGTATGTTATGCATCAAGTAAGTCAGTAACATAATTCATGAGTGATACCAACAAATTTCAGTCAGAAATTTGGAAATAATTGATGGGTTTACCTTACTGTTACAGCTGTTCGACAGAGTTCGGAAAGAGCGTCCTCTCGAATTGAACAAAATTGTGCCCATCACTGGTGATATTACTGAACCGGAATTGGGTATCAGTCAGTCGGACCAGAATCTCCTAATCCGGACAGTATCGATAGTGTTCCATTCGGCTGCTACTGTGAAGTTTGATGAAGCCCTCAAGTTATCGGTCACCATCAACATGCTGGGCACCAAACAGCTGGTGGAGTTGTGTCACCGCATGTTGAGCCTCGAGGTAAGTTTCATATAGCATCTTATTCATTCCTGGGAGATAGTGGGTTCGAACCCCACTGTCGGCAATCCTGAAGATGGTTTTCCGTGATTTCCCATTTTCACGCCAGGCAAATGCTGGGGCTGTACCTTAATTAAAGCGACGGCTGCTTCCTTCCCGCTCCTAGCCCTTTCCTGCCCCATCATCGCCATAAGACCTATCTGTGTCTGTGCGACGTAAAGCAACTTGTGAAAAAAATACTCATTCCTTTCCTAGATTCTTAGATAGAGGAGTAAATGTAAGAGTTCAGGCACACATTTTTCAAACCCTTATTAGGTTTGTCATATAATAATCAGCACTGCTGGCCAATAAAATTTCAACATTACTAAATATACTATCAGTTAAGAGCTATATTTACGATGCACACGAGCTCTAAGACTGAATTCAGTCGTCTGTCCTTTTCAGTTCTTTCATTGGGAATTCTTATTAGCATATCTTGAAGCTGTCACTTTTCCTCATTAATATTATCAATTTCTTACTTTCTGTGACAAATTTTTTAAAGACTTTTTATCTGCATCATCAATCGAGGGATCGTCTAATCCATTTATTCCTCAGTCTAAGCGTATGTATAAATTTAGTGATGTCAATCTCAGAAATTCACACAGACTGTTTACGTGAAGCTTGTGCAATTATATTTTACATAATGTTCTCTTCATTCTTTATCTTTTTGACATCAAGCTTATGACCCTGAGTATTCATTCTATTGAACACCATCATCATTCATTTAGACCATGCTAACAGGCTTACAGCTTGCAGTACGTACATGACGATCTCATTTCGCCAGTTGAAGGTCCATGCTCATTAGCTGAATCTTAAAGATCATAAACCTCTCCATTACCGGGCGAGTTGGCCGTGCGGTTAGGGGCGCGCAACTGAGCACTTGCATCCGGGAGATAGTGGGTTCGAATCCCACTGTTGACAGCCCTGAGCCCCTGAAGATGGTTTTCCGTGGTTTCCCAGTTTCACAACAGGCAAATGCTGGTGCTGTACCTTAATTAAGGCCGCGGCCACTTCCTTCCAACTCCTAGGCCTTTCCTATCCCATCGTCGTCATAAGACCTATCTGTGTCGCTGCGACGTAAAGCCACTAGCAAAACAAAACTTGTCCTTTATTTTCACATTTTTCCTATTATGGGCTTTCATCTTCTATGTTGCGAATTTCAGTGTTCAGACTGGTCGTCAACTTCAAAGGCCATGTACCATTATTATAGTGTTCAGTATTGATCTATGATGGTGTTTTGACTTTGATGCAAAGTACCTTTTAATCCACTGTATATCTCAATGGTGATGCCATTGGATAGAGACTTCTATTATCAATAGTATTTTTGTAGGAAAAGTAGGAAATATTCCTCTCTCTAAAAGTGACTGAACTCTTAACTTCATGTTTAGAAGACAATATTGTCAACTGAACAGAAATGTTATATATGTACATAGATGAGTCACCTAAAACTTACATCCCAAAATATTTCTGATTTGGAAGGTGCTGTTGATGTGCTGTTTTAACAGAAATGAACTGTAACCAAGGGCTCATAATTGTAGCCCCCCCCAAAAAAATTTGACCATTATTAGAATGTGTATTATTTTAGAAAAATTATTTTTCAAATGGAACAATGCCGATTGGCATTAACAAAATAAAACTAGAATGTTAATGGTGTTTTTCTTCTTCTTTGAGCATTCTAATACAAGTAGTTTAGGAGCTAAATTGTTGTAAATACCGACAGTTGTCTGCTCCATTCACCTGCTTATTTATAAGGCTATAGACGAGGTGGCCGAGTGGTTAAGGCGTTGGACTGCTATAAGGCTATGATGTTCTTAGGTTAGTTTCTTTTACAGTACACTGATTAAATTATGACTTCCTTATCAGTTACTTTGTGATAGTTCAAGAAATTGGACGGACGTGGTGGAAGATGGTATTTACCCATGCTGAAAAAGCCGACATGTTAATGGTGAATGGAGAATGTATTAAGAATGCTGTTCATTGTCTTGCTCTGTACACGGAATGATATCCCAATTGACGTCGCCCTTCTCGACAATTATTTGTAATTGCAAGAAGTCAGCTTCATTTTCCGTATTAAATCCTATTTACAAAGACTTAATAACATTAAAAATCTTCCACCTTTTTGATACCTATATTTGCATTTTAGCAAATTAATTAATTACACACAGTACATGTTTTGTTCTTTTTTTAGAATATCTTCAGCTGTTCACATTGCTTAGGTGATTCACTAAGTGTTTATCTTTTTAAGTACATCATAATCAGGTACCTTGTTCTTCTTAAATACTACGTAAATATTAAATTAAAATAATCTAAAAACAATGTGTTGGTTAAATGGGTTGGTGAAATGAGATGGAAATGGATTTACTTATAGATACCTATTATTAAAACTATTTCTATTCATTTGAACAGTTGTTAAAATGTTTCCAGCACTTTATCACTAAAATATTCCACTTGTCTTCTGATAAAAAGGTTTTGAAAAAATGTATGATTTTCCTTTGTCACAGTTCTGAATATTGTTAAGTGTTCACGTCATTTACTCCCTCCAAGGTGGCTGCTATTTGTTTTAAATTTACAAAATGTGTCTTGAATTGGGTTGGTTCAGGAACCTTGAAGCTGATTGCCATTTACTACTAATAAAGGAGCTTCCCCATATTCTTGCTGTTGTCAAAATCCACTCCTTCAAGGTCACAAGAGCAAGAATATGGGGAAGCTCCTTTATTAATAGCAAATGGCAATCAGCTTCAAGGTTCCTGAACCAACCCAATTCAAGACACATTTTGTAAATTCAAAACAAATAGCAGCCACCTTGGAGGGAGTAAATGATGTGAACACTTAACAATATTCAGAACTGTAACAAAGGAAAGCCATACATTTTTAAAGACCTTTTTATCAGAAAACAAGCAGAATATTTTAGTGACAAAGTGCTGGAAACATTTTAACAACTGTTCAAATGAATAGAAATAGTTTTTATAATAGGCTATCTATAAGTAAATCCATTTCCATCTCATTTCACTAACCCATTTAACCAACACATTATTTTTAAATCATTTTAATTTAATATATATTTACGTATGCCTTTTCTAGTGAGATGTAGTGTTTACAGTGCACTATGTCTTCTGGTATGGGCTATATCAAATTTGTTACTTTCATGCCCTGTCTCAGTCTCATTTCCCCCTGTGGGTGGGGGCGGTAGAATAACACCCATGGTATCCCCTGTCTGTCGTAAGAGGCGACTAAAAGGGGCCTAAGGGGCTCTGAACTTTGGAGCGTGGGCTGGCGACCACGAGGCCCTCAGATGAGTCCTGGCATTCCTTCCACTTACTTGTGCCAGGCTCCTCACTTTCATCTATCCTATTCGACCTCCCTTGGTCAACTCTTGTTCTTTTCTGACCCCGACGCTATAAGGTTTGCGAGAGCTAGGGAGTCTTTCATTTTCACGCCCGTCGTGGCCCTTGTCTTCCTTTGGCCGATATCTTCATTTTTCAAAGTGTCGGACCCCTTCCATTTTTTCTCTCTGATTAGTGTTATATAGAGGATGGTTGCCTAGTTGTACTTCCTCTTAAAACAATAATCACCACCACCACCACCACCATCAGTCTCATCCTTGGCTTTGACAATATGAAAGTGACTGAGGTATGAGCGATGCTAGTAACACCATTCCTTATGCAGCCAGTCCCTGTTATGAATGGTGTGAAAATATCGCTCATAGGGTCGGTTGGTGCATGCATTTCAGTGGGCTTGGCAGACTGATATGTAATAGCAACGGCTGGCTCGGTGAGGAAAGCAACGGGAAACTACCGCACTCCTCATTTCCCTAGTACGCCTCTTCAGTGACGCCTAGGCTATTTATGACAGCTGTTGGCGGAGCTGCAGAGGATCAAACCAGCCTTCGGGCTGAATACCTAACATACACATACACAACATATATTTACGTAATATTTAAGAAGAACAAGGTACCTGATTATGGTGTACTTAAAAAGATAAACACTTAGTGAATCACCTAAGCAGTGTGAACAGCTGAAGATGTTCTAAAAAAGAACAAATTAATTAATTTGCTAAAATGCAAATATATGTATCAAAAAAGGTGGAAGATTTTTATTGTTATTAAGTCTTTGTAAATTATTTGTAAACCTCTTCAACCAAACTGTAAGTTTAACACCTAGAAAATGTAACATAAATGAGTGACTGGAGAGGAGGGTGAAATTGATGTTCTAGCTGCAACTGCTGTAGATCTGGACGTTAGTTCCTTGCAATCGCACAAGGAAGTGGCATAAGTTCGGCAAATGTACTACATGTTCTCTGCCGTCATACTGTAAGTTCCATTTGTATCATGTCTCTCTCCACAAGAGCAGCATGGAAATGATTTTGAGAATTGTGTTAACTTTTGGACAAAAGCATTAAGACAAGATACACCAGATTTTTCATAACTACAGTATCTCGTAAACTACTTGTACTAGAATCCTAGTTTTATTTTCCTAATGACAGTAAGCATTGTTCCATTTGAAAATCTGAAACTTTCTAAATGAATACACATTCTAATAATTATTAAAATCTGTGTGTGGGTTACAATTATGGCTCCTTGGTTACACTTTATTTCTGTGAAAACAGCACAGCAATCACACCTTCCATTTCAGAAGTATTTGGGGGTGTAAGTTTTAGGTGGTTCATGCTGTATATATAGAGAGATATACTGGCACATTAATGATCATTTATGAATTGAAATGATTCAGTTGCCACTGATGAATCCTGAATATAAAAGTAATAATGAATGCTGTAAGAAGTAGGTTCATTTTTAGAAATGTGCTGAGAGAAATAAAGCACTGGGAAGTGTGTACTATCTAAGAATATATTCTGGGACAACATGGATTGCTGTTAGCAACCATATTGAATAGACTAGAGTATTAATATTAATAGAAGTAATAAACTTGAAACAAAATAAAATGGAACAAGATTAAAATGTAAAATATTGAAAGTCTCTTCCTCTTCTTCTTCTTCTTTTATGACCACATAGGATCACTTTAGTCAGTCCGTCGTTCAGGTCTCTTTAAAGGGATTGTTTGGGCTCTGCGGTCCTCCCAGTACTTCTTCAGACGCTCCGATCTTCGTACCCTTTCCTCAGTTGAAAATATGCATGTTGTTGGTTTGTTTTGTGTAAGGGTAAAGCAGAGGTTTGTATTCTTGAGTTTTGTATTCAATTTTATATTTGTGGTGTCTTCTGTTGTAAGGCCTATTTCCTTCAGATCCCCTCTTACTTCTCTGATCCTTTTGCATCCTGTTGTGGTATTTTTTGAGACGAGATTGTGTTGTACTAGTTGTTTCAGAAGTCTCGAATCCTGCATCCTCATGATATGTCCAAAGAATCCCAGTCTCCTCTTACGCATAGTATCTCTAATGGGTTCTAGCTATTTGTACACGACTTTGTTAGGTGTCAACCGTCGCTGTCCATCTTTTTGGTATTTTTTGTTGATGCAGGTTGTTCCAATCCTCCTTTCAATTTTCTGAAGTCTGTCAGTCTTTAATTGTTTATTCAGGTAAGAAAGTGTTTCTGCTGCATGTGTAGCTTCCGACTTCATAACTGTGTTGTAGTGTTTTATTTTTGTATTTATTGATAGACATTTCTTTTTGTAGATATCCTATGTTAATTTTTGTGCTTTAGCTAATCTATTTGTTCTTGTTTGGATTGAGATTTTTTCATTTAGGTTATGTGTTATTACTTCTCCAAGATAGTGTAGTCCAAGGTGTCTTAAAATTTTAAACAGAGATTCTCTATGGATGCAATTATAAGCTTTCTTGAAATCTACAAATGTTATCACCATATCTCAGTTTCTTCTCCTGTTATAGTCCATTATCAACTTAAGACTCATGATCTGATCAGGACAGCTCCTCCAGGGTCTGAAACCTTCTTGATATTCTCCTAGTTCTTTCTCAAGTTGTAAACTTATCCTATTAAGGATGATTATTGAAAATATTTTGTATGTTATGTATATGAGCGAGATTCCCCTGTAGTTATTAGGGTCGGTTTTTGTCTCCTTTTGCAGTGGGTGAATGAGGGCTGTTGTCTAGTGTTCTATTAGTTCTTCTTTAATCCAGATAGAGACAAGTTGTTGATGGAGGGCAACTTTTGCTGATGTTCCTGCATATTTCCAGATTTCCACAAAGGTCTGATCTTCTCCTGGTGCTTTGTAGTTTTTTAATTTATTCAGAGCTTGGTAGACTTCCTTTATTGTGAGGGGGATTGATGTTCCCTGGTGGTGTTTTTATGGGGTGTTGGTGTCCAAATGAAGGAGTTCTGTAGGTTCCTCACAATTTAAAAGCTTGTTGAAATATTTAGCCAGAATTGCTGCAGTGTCTTTATTGTTATGAGCCAGATTACCATTTTCATCCTTCATCAGTAGGGTCGGGGGGTTCATATTTTTGGAGCTGCTTTCTGAAGGTTTTGTAGTAGTCCCTTGATTGAGTTTTATTGAATTGTTCTTCAATTAACTGCAGTGTGTCCTTATGATGTTGTCTTTTTATTCTTCTTAAGACTTGGGTAGTTTCTTTTCTCTGTTTTACTAGATTTTGATAGGTTATTTCTGATTTTTGGGACTGATGTAATAGTCATGCCTGATGTCTTTTCTCCACTGTTTCATCACATTCACTCTTCTACCAGGAAAAATAAATGTTTATACTCAGGTAGATGCATTTTCTGTTGAATTTGTAGTGATTTGTGTTCCCATTATAAAGGCACCTTACTTTTCTTGAGATGTCTATTGTTGATGTATTTCTGACCTCCCCACCTGTAAGTTAATAAAATGTACAGCATATGGTATGCTACCATATCTCATTGAGGTCTAAAACTGAAAATGATAAAATTTAATTTTTTCAGTATGCTTAAGAAAGAAGTAGTTAAGAGATAACAGCTTCATCTCTCTTAAAAAATATAAAAATGAAAAAAAGAAATTGGTGATTGTACAGTGCTGCATATGGTATTTCTCTCTATGAGAATGGAATGTTCATTTGTTCAGAGAATCTTATGAGATACTTATAAACAAAATTCTAATATGTATGATAAGTGTAAATAATTAAATTATGTTTATGGATAGATCTCTGACTGTTGGGCAGAAGGTAAGGTTTTTTTTCTTTTAGACTTAAAGTCTGATCCTCTCTAATGTAGCTGTTTGCTTCCTACAGAAAGTGAAGCTCTGAGTAGATAATTGTTCAGAATTGCTCTCTTGCAAAATAATAAACTAATATTCCTTCCCATTTTGATACAAACTTCTTGATATATTCTATATTTAGATACTTGTGTGGTAAAGTGACTCTGAAATATGGTTGTGTATGTCATTCATGGAAACAAGAATCCAATAAATAGTGGTGAATTAATGAAGCCACTTCTCTATCCAAGCTTGTATTTTCAGAGTAGTACACGCCCTTGCTCCAATATGTTGCTAGTGTTTGTTTATTGATTTGCATAGTTTCTGAAAATCTAGTCCAATATGCCAAGCAACCATTGAATATCATTTATATGTGTTTATATATGAGATATAAATTAATATCTGAGGAAAATAGTGTTTCATCCTGACTTCGGTGGAGAAAATTAAGAAAAGTCATGGTCAAAATTAGAAGGGATAAAAATGTGTAATGCCTGGTAACAAATGTAAGTACTACGTACAGTAAATATTGCTGATGTTTTTATTATTTTTGTAGCTGGAAGATCATCGTAATCATTAGTTATTACTCAGATTTTGCATGCTAAATACTGAATTGACTCTTTCCACTATGACCAACTTCATTTATAGTTTTCTGTTATGTCAGGTCTATCCTTCAAACTTCATTGGTTGTACTTCTTATATTTTGGTTATGTTTCTAGGAGAAGGAATTGCCTAGAAAATTGTCTAGGAAACACCAACACTAAAATATTGAAGAGGAAGAAACATCACACTAACACTACAAAGATTTTCAGTTACTCAAGGATGGGAAGGAGCTAGGACTGGGAAGTTAGTGGCTGTGACTTTAATTAAGGTACAACCCCAGCATTTTCATGGTGTGGAAGACAATTAATATCCACCATGTAAAAACTCTACATTTTAATTAGTATTCAAAAGTGGTGTTTTCAAAAATATGACCATTAGATGTCCTACATATGAGCTTCATCTACTCAGTATTTGTTACTATCAGGTCTCTTATGAAATGTTTGGCGTAGGAGACGGGGGCAGTATCTCATTAGCCTCTTTTTTTTGTGTGTGTGTGTGTTTGTTTTAAATGCTATTTGTTCGGGTCGTCGACCTTTAGAGATCTTTTGCCCCTACTTGCACATGTGATATGAACCTGCGTGTAATTGGAATGGAATGGAATGGAATGGAGGAAGTGTCGATTGTTGACTGTGAGGAAAGGAACATTATGGACTACACAAACACCCAGTCTGTAAGCCACGGATATTAATCATTTACAACTAAAAACCCCTGACCCAGCCGGGAATCGAACCCGGGGCTGCCAGGTGACAGGCAGACGCGTTGCCTCCTACACTGCGGGGCCGGACATCTCATTAGCCTACTTTTCATTTTAAAAATTCAGATTCATGAAGTAATAATAATTACCAAGGGCATTAACAGTGAGGTTTTGCACCTATTTTCCCCAACATTCAAGTTGTCTCCATTTTCATCATTGAAATGATGGCTTGTGTAAATTTCAAATTAAGTCATGGAAAGGAATAAACAGGTGACTAATTAAGTAGTAACTAGAAAGACAGGAACATGAATAGGAAAACATAATAGGATAACATGAATAGGAAAAAATAGGAAAAACACGGTTACACGTCAGCAGTGGAAGAGGGAGCAATACTAATTGGGATGAAGACAAACATAAAGACACAAAAGGACAAAGGACAGTCTCCACATCTTCATAATTGACAGTCTTCCAGTAGATAGGCTCTCTCCTCATCAGTCCTAGTTTTTCTACATCCACTTCTTCTCAGCCTCTGATGAGCTCGTTTCTGCTTCCCAACTTCACTGGGAGGGTGAGTTTCAACACTCGATGAGGGTCCATGTTGACGATCTTCAGTCTTGATGTAGAAGGCATGAAATAAGAAGAAAGCAGAAAGCTGGATAAATATTGGAAAAGGGAATGGACAAAGAGAGAAAATATGAATACGGTTAGTAAAAGACCACGAACACAATATAAATACAAAAGGAGAAAAGGAACTCAATAATCAATTTAAATGTCCTGCTCCATGGCTAAATGGTTAGCGCGCTGGTCTTTGGCCACATGGGTCCCAGGTTCGATTCCCGGCAGGGTCAGGAATTTTAACCTTAATTGATTAATTTGTCTGGCACAGGGGCTGGGTGTATGTGTCGTCTTCATCATCATTTCATCCTCCTCATGATGTGCAGGTCGCCTACGGGTGTCAAATCGAAAGACCTGCATCTGGCGAGCCAAATTTGACCTCGGACACTCCCGGCACTAAAAAAGCCATACGCCATTTCATTTCATCAATATAAATAATCAAAGTGAACAAGCAAGTAAAAAATTAAGTAATATATTTCCTAGTTTCATCAACCAAACCAATGCCCACCACAATAGTGCAGGTCTATATGCCTACTAGTTCAGCAGATGATGAGGAAATCGAAAGAATATATGAAGAGATAGAAGATTTAATACAATATGTAAAAGGTGACGAGAATGTAATTGTGATGGGAGACTGGAATGTAATGGTAGGCCAAGGAGGAGAAGGTAATACAGTAGGAGAATTCGGATTGGGACAAAGGAACGAAAGAGGAACTCGGCTGGTTGAATTCTGCACTGATCATAATTTAGTTCTTGCAAACTTGGTTCAAACACCACAAACATCGGCTGTATACGTGGACGAGACCTGGAGACACTGGAAGGTATCAAATAGACTTCATTATGATTAGGCAGAGATTCAGAAACCAAGTGTTGGATTGCAAAACTTTCCCAGGAGCAGACGTGGATTCTGACCACAACTTGTTGGTCATGAAATGCCATCTGAAGTTGAAGAAAGGAAAGAATGCAAAAAGATGGGATCTAGACAAGTTGAAAGTAAAGAGTGTGAGGGATTGTTTCAAGGAAGAAGTGGCACAAGGACTAAATGAAAAGGCTGAAGGAAACACAATAGAGGAAGAGTGGATAGTCTTGAAAGATGAAGTCAGTAGGGCTGCTGAAGAGATGTTAGGAAGGAAGAAAAGATCAACTAAGAATCAGTGGATAACTCAGGAGATACTAGACGTGATTGATGATCGACGAAAATGCAAGAATGCTAGAAATGAAGTGGGCAGAAAAGAATACAGACGATTAAAGAATGAAGTGGATAGAAAGTGCAAGGTAGCTAAGGAAGAGTGGCTGAAGGAGAAGTGCAAGGATGTCGAAGGCTGTATGGTCCTGGGAAAGGTAGATGCTGCATACAGGAAAATCAAGGAAACCTTTGGAGAAAGGAAATCTAGGTGTATGAATATTAAGAGCTCAGATGGAAAGCCACTTCTAGGGAAAGAAGACAAAGCAGAAAGATGGCAGAATATCCAACAGATGTATTAAGGTAACGATGTAGATAATTCGGTTCTGGAACAAGCAGAGGCTGTTGATGCTCATGACATGAGAGACCCAATTTTGAAGTCAGAGTTTGACAGAGCTGTGAGAGACCTAAATAGGAACAAGGCACCTGGAATTGGTGACATTCCTTCTGAATTACTGACTGCCTTAGGAGAAAGCAACATGGCAAGGTTATTCCATTTAGTGTGTAAGATGTATGAGACAGGAGAAGTCCCATCTGATTAATGGCAGAATGTTGTTATACCTATTCCCAAGCAAGCCGGTGCTAACAGGTTTGAAAACTATCGCACCATTAAATTAGTATCTCATGCCTGCAAAATTTTAACACGTATTATTTACAGAAGAATGGAAAAACAAGTTGAAGCTGAGTTGGGAGAAGATAAATTTGGCTTCAGAAGAAATGTAGGAACACGTGAAGCAATCCTGACTTTACGTCTGATCTTAGAGGATCGAATCAAGAAGGACAAGCCCACGTACATGGTATTTGTAGATCTTGAAAAGGCATTCGATAATGTTGATTGGACCAAGCTATTTAAGATTCTGAAGATGATTGGGATCAGATACCAAGAACGAAGAATTATCTACAATCTGTATAAAAATCAGTCTGCAGTGATAAGAATCGAGGGCTTTGAAAAAGAAGCAGCAATCCAGAAAGGAGTGAGGCAAGGCTGCAGTTTGTCCCCTCTCCTTTTCAATGTTTACATAGAACAGGCAGTAAAGGAAATCAAAGAGGACTTTGGAAAAGGAATCACTGTCCAAGGAGAGGAAATCAAAACCTTGAGATTTGCCGATGATATTGTTATTTTATCTGAGACTGCAGAAGATCTCGAGAAGTTGCTGAATGGTATGGATGAAGTCTTGGGTAAGGAGTACAAGATGAAAATAAATAAGTCCAAAACGAAAGTAATGGAGTGCAGTCGAATGAAGGCAGGTGATGCAGGAAATATTAGATTAGGAAATGAAGTCTTAAAGGAAGTAGATGAATATTGTTACTTGGGTAGTAAAATAACTACCAATGGCAGAAGGAGGACATAAAATGCAGACTAGCACAAGCAAGGAAGAGTTTTCTCAGGAAAAGAAATTTGCTCACTTCAAACATTGATATAGGAATTAGAAAGATGTTTTTGTAGACTTTCGTGTGGAGCGTGGCATTGTATGGAAGTGAATCATGGACGATAACTAGCTCAGAAAGAAAGAGAATAGAAGCTTTTGAAATGTGGTGTTACAGAAGAATGCTGAAGGTGAGATGGATAGATCGAATCACGAATGAAGAGATACTGAATCGATTTGGGTGAGAGGAGATCAGTTTGGCTTAATTTGACAAGAAGAAGAGATAGAATGATAGGACACATCTTAAGACACCCAGGACTCGTGTAGTTGTTTTTGAAGGAAGTGTAGGTGGTAAGAACAGTAGGGGTAGACCAAGGTTTGAATATGAGAAGCAGATTAGAGCAGATGTAGGATGCAGTAGTTACGTAGAAATGAAAAGGTTAGCACAGGATAGGGTGGCATGGAGTTCTGCATCAAACCAGTCTATGGACTGATTTTATTTATTTATCGTATGATGAATGTATGTACACACATGTATATAGTTCAGGGTAAATGTGCGTAGTCACAAATCCGTACCATACTATAACTCTAGGTCTAGCATTTTGACCCAATCAACTGCTTCATCCGATGTGCGGTGAATGTCCATTAGCGTTCCTTTGAAAGCTCGAATTGGGCAGTCAGCAACAATGTGGTGGATTGACTGAGAAGAGGCACCACAATCACAATCTGCAGACCTAGTCCAACCCCATTTGCACAACAGATAACCACATCTGCCTTGTCCAGTTCTTATCCGATTGATGATTCTCCACTGTCGTCTTGGAAGATCAAATCCTTGTACTCGTTTAGAAGGATTCTCAACCAGATGTTTGTTCACTACTGAAGACTGATCCCACTGGGCTTTCCATGAACTGTTAACATGAAAAGAGGTTCTTTCAAGATCCATTGCTGTACGCCAGGGTGGTTTCCTTGATGACTCAAACAATAACAACAGTTCCATCAGGAATTTACTGATAACTACTACCTATTTACTAGATGAAAGAACAAGATTTTTAAGCAACCTATGTATTGTTCATTCTTAAGGAAGACTACAAGGCTTCCACTACAATCAATTGTATATAATTCATGCAAATGAGCAGCTATGAGAAATAAGTGGGGGTACCTAATAATAAATTATAGTGTAAATCTCAAACATATTCATTAGATACAAACAGAAATTGCTCAAGGAAGACTAATATTAAACTATTGCTGCTTTTTAGGATAGCCTTTGTAACTGAATACAAAGAAAACAATAAATTGTTTCTGGCAAAAGTGTTATAAACCAGAGGGAATGTTTTCTTCTTTCTGAAACTGAACTTTGTTTACTATTGATAATTGTGTTTGTAACTTGAATTCTATAACCCTCCTGCATTTATCTATATCAGGAATAGCAATGATAAAGAATAGTTTGTATGTAATTGCATTATATTTTCTTTTTTTAGGCTCTTATCCATGTGTCTACTGCTTATTGTAATTGTGATCGTGAAGAAGTTAGTGAGGTTATCTACCCTCCGCCGTATGATCCTGAGAAGATCATCCAGTGTATGGAGTGGATGGATGATGATCTTATCCAGGCTCTCACCCCAAAGTAAGTTTTATGTCTAAACATTCTTGGATTTTAAAAAAAAATCCCAGATAGTATCATTTTAATTGGTAGTTTGTTCTCACACTTGTCACTTGGTTATAGCTTGCAGTATGGGTGCCCAGGGAGACTTGCATATAGTTTGTAAATGAAATATTAGTCAAAGTAGCTTTAAACAGCCATCATGATCAAGATTTTTTTCCTCTCATTTCACTCACCCCAACAAACAAATAGCACACACACATCGTACCAATTACACCGATGCTCCCGTGGATACTTACCTACTTACCT
Source organism: Anabrus simplex (assembly GCF_040414725.1). Taxonomy (NCBI): domain Eukaryota; kingdom Metazoa; phylum Arthropoda; class Insecta; order Orthoptera; family Tettigoniidae; genus Anabrus; species Anabrus simplex. The sequence goes on from NC_090265.1 coordinate 382,907,411, forward strand.
CTCATTTCGGCCGTGGATGGACTGGAACAGGTTAAAACAACCTGGAGCTGGATTTGTGCGTAGACAGAGCAATGGGTAACAGGAATAGTAATAACCCGGACCCCTCCCAATAAATGAAAGAACGGGGTCAAAATATGGGGTTTATTGACAAACATAAAGCCAAAGGGAAGACAAAATAGGTAGCTTTGAATATTACTTACAGAGAGATACGTTGAACACATAACACATAGGCTTAACATCCAGTAATACCAAGAGGCTAATCTAATACAGACAAGAGTAGCCACACTCGGCTCTCTTATAATCCAATATCTCACAACCTATAGTTGACTTACCTTGAGTAATTTGGAATACGTGACGTGGGACATATCAATGGTAGTAGTAAAAAGTTGGACATACTTCACAAGAAATTTACACAACATCAATGCAGTATGTACATCTCACTCATAAATGAATTTTCTCCGAGTTTCAAACGAGCATCACAAGAGACGCGGCTCTAAAGCAATCCACCATTTTGAAGACAGCATCCCAAGGAACAAAAAAAAATAAGATAATGATGGTTGCCATAGTTACGAGGCGGGGTAAAGAAAGCCAACAATGAAACAGATAAATTCAAAGGAACACAACAAACGTAATGAAATAAATAGGCCCACAGATAGCCCAAAAAACGAAAATAAAGAGAAAAATACAAGCAAAAATGAAAATAACACATTGAGATGCAGAGAATACTATTAATCAGGCAGACAGACAGCACAAATGCACACGCATACATACCATAGAGACCAGGAAAAAATGTGTGTGGACCAGAACAGGCCAGTATGTCAAGGCACATTACGAATACAATCCGCATAGCATTACGTGTAATTTCATGGACTCGTGAGCTCAGATCAGATGCACAAGGATTATAAAGGATCGCCGCATTGAGGCAAGGCATATCCCAACATTAATCATAGCAATAGTAATCGCAATCAGCACGCCCAAAGACGCATCCATATCGCCTCGCCATGGGCGAACATGAATACCAGTCATAGCGTAAAAACAGTACCATATATCAAAAGTTCAGCCATGAAGGAAACTGACAAGAAACAAGAATGGTAGGTCCCAATGTAGGTGACAAGTACACAAACCAATCGTACAACGGACTAATACCCTCCTCCGTTCTCACATGTTTATATGAGGACAACATAGAGCACACAAAGAAAAGGCAAATAAAAACCTGCAGTAAATAGACATGTAAAGTCTGCAGAATGAAAATATTATTATAATACCCACACAAATACAGCAAACCAAAATATAACAATTACCTGCATGATAGCTGGATAGAGCACACAGAGACTCGACATAATCACAAAACATCGAATCAAAGGAAGAGTCGGGCAATAGAATGGATAAATGCAAGGCAGGAACAGCAAACAACATAAATTATATATCTTGAATCTCGATATGGCCATCTTTTCAAAAATCGCCATGTTGGCTTCACTATTAAACAACCTTTCTCCAAGGAAGCAAGCACGAGAATGGCGACACTTCGGCAGATTGCCGTAAACGCCATCTGTTAAAATTATCGACAATGACGTCGAGGGCAGTCAAAGAGTATGATAATTACCAGAAGTGCACCACCAAGGCAAGCTTGGTGTGGCACACATTTCATCCATGCACCACAGTAAAATCACTGCACAGAAACAATTTACCTAGCCTAAAATATAGTTTAGAACTCATTCATTTGCTTTATTTTCAGTCCAGGTATCGAAAACAGTATATAGTATTTGTTGTTCTGCCACTTCTTCTTTTTCTTCTGCTTTCCCCACACTTGTGGGGTTGCGGGTGCGAACTGCATCGCACATGTGGATTTGGCCCTGTTTTACGGCCAGATACCCTTCCTGACACCAACCCTATATGGAGGAATGTAATCACTATTGCGTGTTTATGTGGTGGTTGGTAGTGTAATATGTTGTATGAATATGAAGAGGAAAGTGTTCGGACAAACACAAACAGGCCAGAATCGTATGAGGAGAAATAAGTAAAACAGAGTGCACAATGGTGTTTGTCTACTTTTCTGCATAACAAGACAACTAGCTATTTGCATCTTAAGATATCAAACATACGATTATAACATTTAACATCGAGCTATTTATTCATCTTCACATCAAGATTTTAAGACATTTAAAACCTTATGCTTTATACTCAAGTGTTATATAACTCCACATGAACTTTTGTCTTGAAAAAATCTTTAAATCTTCTATGTTACTTGTTACTCATATGTGCATTGCTTTCATCTTGTACCTTTTAAACGATCGACTGATGACCCTGATCTGGGGTCAAAACCGGTACCATTTGTGATTGTCTTGTGATGTAACCTCGCATTACTAAGTATTATTGTATTGAATAGGTGGAACCATAATATATTTTAATTTAATTGGAGTTTGTAAGATGGAAAATCTGAAAACAGAAATGGATAGACTTAAGTTAGATGTAGTTGGTATAAGTGAAGTACGTTGGCTAGAAGAGGTGGATTTTTGATGAGGTGTCTACAGGTTTATAAACACAAAATCAAATAGGGAAAATACAGGAGTTTGTTTAATCTATATATATATTGCACCGGGCCCGCTACCCATTGGGTCTCCGGCATTAAATCTACAGGGTCGTTAACTGGTTTACAAAATCAAGTGGGCATAATCAATATACATATAAATAACTTAGTAGCATAAAGGGTAGGAGAATACGGGTGTCATATAACTAAAAACGAATGAGAACAATATTTAAAATGTTAAAATCAAAGGGTTTATTATACTCTTGATGATTGTGGGAGTTGATGCAAAATAACCAAATGGAATATACAAGAATAATTACACATTTTGCAGCTAACATGTTGAAGATTGTTTAAATATGTATTGAGGACAAGACTAAGTACAACCGTCTCATGTAATGTTTTTATCTTTACGGATGAGATAAATGGTATTTGGAATCTCCTTTAAAAATAGACATAGGGCCTACACATGTTTTGTGGTGAGAGAGGGGGTGGAATCAATTTAAGGGGGCTGTAAAAGAAGTTTAATTCTTTTTATGAGGATACAAATAAGAAGTGGGTTTTGACTGGGGGAGGGTGAAGAGTGATGACAAAAATATGCATTTACAAGAAACTTTTTGAATTATGAAGTCAAAATTTCAAATTATATCCTAGGTTGCCATTGATGCTTTTGTGGCTCGTACTTATATTTTTCTGCAAAACATAAAGAACTTAACCTTATTTTCTTGACACAGTGTAAGCCCAAAAGGCCTATTCGATATCCTAGGTGTTAAATAACAGAAGGTTTGAAACAAATTTAACCGCCTAGAGAGTTATATAGAGGTTAAGATCCGAAAACAAATATATTCATTCCTTCCTCCGAAACGGTTCAACGTACAAAGATGAAATTCCAAATAGTTGTATATATTTTAAAACCTGGGTGTGAAATAGGAAATATTTTTTAACGTTCCAGTCCTAAAATGTTAAATGAGGTTAGCTCCGTAAACAAAATTATTCATCCCTCCAAAGCCGTCTGACATACAAAGTTGTAATTTTACGAGAAGGTTCTTAGGTGCAAAATATGGTATACTTCAAAACATTTCTCCCCTAAGGGGTTTAGATGGTTGTTGACTCTCAGAAACACAATATCCATTCTTCCAAAATTGTTTCAGGCACGGACGTAATTTTTTTATGAAGAGTGTTCTTTTGTACCCTAGATGTTAACAAATATTAATAACATTCACACCTTAAAAAAGTATTTATTCCTCCATTACTGTTCAATGTACAAAATCAAAATTTCACAGTTTGGTTGGTTTTACATCCTAGATGTTGAATAAGGTAGGGTTTAAAACATTCAAATTCTTCTGTATTGGGTTCAAATGAGTGTTAAATCAGAAAATAAATAATCATTCCCCCCAAAACCATTTGACGTATGAACTGAGCGCCTATTTTACAGGCTTAGCTGACATTGGACTCACCAAAATGTAAAACTTTGAAATAATAACTTTCAGTTTAAAACCATAGCAATGCACGGGTATCTTGCTAGTAATGAAGAAGGAAATAGGGCAGCGGGTAAGTTACTATGTCAAGATAGACACCAAGCCAATGTGTACAACAATAGTGCAGGTCTTTATGTCTACTAGTTCATCTGCTATGAAGAAATCAAAAGAATATGAAGAGGTAGACCATTTAATACAATATGTAAAAGGAGATGTGGAACTTGAGTCAGTGGAAGACCAAGGAAGAAAAGGTAATGCAGTAGGAAAGTATTGACTGGAACAAACAAATGAAAGAGGCAGTCTGCTGGTAGATTTCTGCACTGACCATAATTTAATCCTTGCTAATACTTGGTTCAAAAACCCATACATTTGCTGTATACATGGACAAGACCTGGAAACACTAAAAGGTATCAAGCAGACATCATTATGACTAGGCAGAGATTCAGAAGCCAGGTGTTGGTTTGCAAGGCCTTATTAAGTTGTCATGAAATGCCATCTGACATTGAAGAAATTGAAGAAATGAAAGAATGCAAGAACATGGGATGTAGACACATTGAAGGAAAGTAGTGTGAAGAATTGTTTCAAGAAATATTGTTGCACAGGGATTAAATGAAGAGGATGAAGGAAACAAAAAAGATGAAGAGTTGGAGTGTCCTGAAAAATGGGATCAGTGGGACTGCTGAAGGAAAGAAAGTTAGGAAAAGAAGCAAGATCAAATAAAAATCAATAAAAATCTCAAGAGATACTAGACTTTCACCACCTGACAATAGAGTATAAGATCTGAAACATGTTTTGATGCTCATATTAAGCAACATCCTTGGGGCCACTCTCTGGAAAGCTTCGCACACCGCATTTTGCATATAATCATTTCCAACGTACCGCTTCCTCCTCACCTGTTCCTTGATGTAACCCCAGAGTTCGTTATTGGGTGTTATTAGATCAGGGCTTCTTAGTGGCCATGGAAGAGGAGCTGGATCATAGTCCAATCCTCAACCGATCCAGCAATTCTCAAAGACTGCGTTCAGATGTTGTTGAACAGCCACTGTGAAGTGAGCCGGCGCCCCATTGTGCTGAAACCAAATAATGTCTAAGATTCCAGCATTTTGCAGCTATCGCATGAATCAGTCATTAATCCTAAGGAGGTAACTATTCTGATTAACAGAACAATAAAAAGAATATTTGCCAGACAGATGTGTTTGTATCATTCCAGCCCAGATAATGACGTGAGGTGGGTTTTGCACGATTTCTTGAAAAGAAAAAAATATGTGGATTTCCTTTTCCTCAAAAGTAAACATTGTGACTACAGGAGCTGCGATAAATTGCACATTCATCGGTGAACATGATTTCTGCCTTCTGAGTCATTGTTAGGAATTGTTGCAGCATCCAACATAAGCATCAACACATCTCTTCAAATCATCATCCGTTAATTCGTTGACACTCGATGGATGCCAACACCTCATTTTCAGATCCGTTTTGATGTGTTTCCTCATGGTGGAGTCTGGTATCCCCAACTCTGACATACGTTTCCTTATGGATTTTATCAGAGATTGTTCGATAGATTTTTCCACATCATTACAAAGTTCAAGTCTGGTGGATGGTCTTCCACTTCTTGACACGTCGCGAACACTGTCCGTTAAGAAGGCTTTCTTTTCCCACACTAACAACGTCTTCTTTGTCAGTGTTGCTCTCACAAACATGCAACGAAATCGTCCCTCACATTTTTAATTGATTTGCCACTAATTTTAAGCTCATGAATCCACACAGCAACTAGCAAACATTCCTCAATCATATAATCACTTGTATCAGCCATTTTTTCAATATCTCGCCACAAACTGCTGTCAACAATTAAAGTCGATAACAATGGGTGTCTAACAATAGAAATTAATAATGAGTAGGGGTATACGGTCTTTGTGTGCACTCTGTATATTGATTTCAATTAAATTAATATTCATATTTAATATAATTACCCATGTGAATATGTATACAGTATAATAGCTGCATTCACAAGAATTAGTATTCAATCCTGGAATGGACTGATGAGCTGAACAAAACATGAAGCAGTGGTAAGTGAAATCTGAAAGTTATTTGAGGAGAAGGGGTTAATTTTGAACTTACGGTTTGTTAAAATGTATGAAACATTTTCAGTAGTTGCAGTGGTAATCCCTAATACTGCTATTTATATGTTATTTAAATTGACAGAATGAATATGTTAGCGCAACGCTCTAACCAACTGAGCTAATCGCTAATGTGGAGTGTAAAATGCCAACAAAATTCATGAAGACATTAGTTTTGCAAAGAAAAGTTTGCAGAAATGGCATAACTTGCAAATTTTGTCTCTCATTTCAATAATAAAGTTGTAATTGAATCAGAAAGAAAGATAGGAAGAAGTAAAGAACCGAGAAGCTTCCACAGCGTGACGTACTAGACTAGTGTATTGTGGAAGGTCGTGTTTGATAGAATTGCTACTAAATGGTTTATTCTTGTTTCAGACTCATTGGTAACCGGCCCAATACTTATACCTTCACAAAGGCTCTAGCTGAGAGTATGCTGCTCAAGGAGAGTGGGAACCTTCCTGTGGCCATTGTCAGGCCATCTATAGGTATTGTCAAAATATATAACTTATCTCAAGGAAACAATATTTTGTTTTCCAGTCGTACCTACATAGATATTTCTCAACTAGGGGATATGCAGGCATGTACATACAGATGGAATATTGCATGGAGCTGATAAATGTGTGTGTGAGTTCCCCACCCCCCACCCCCCTTTTTTTCTCTCTTCCCTTCTGCAATGCCCAGGCACTTGGATACAAGTTCATTGCATGTGATGATGGGCAGTTGGTGATCTTCATTTATTTGTGTTCACCATCTTTGGTAAAGGGGTTACTTTCTCCTTGCCACAGAGGCAAAGATCATTACGCAAGTATGTGTTCATGTGTCCAATATGATGACTGTATGTTATATGTTGTGTAGTGTGTGGTGGTGGTTGTGATGATGATATGGGAAGAGAGTGAGACTCGATGTCTTTGCAAAGCCTTCTCCTGTCGAATAACAACACAAAGTCTGCTCAAGACATGTTGTCCCTGTGCGAGGGACAAATCACCATCAACATGGTCACATGCCCTTGCTCTTTTATGAGCACTGCAGAGAGGTTTGGAATTGAACCTAGGCTCATTGTATGCTATCTAATGATTACAAATTGTACTCTACGATCTCTCCTATTCTTCTGATCAACATTCTGATGGTAAGAATTCTTTCCACTAACAGGACTCGAACTGGCTAACGGTGTCAGACCATAAAAGGTTTACACCTTAACAATCGTAGCTACCAGGTGGGCTCTAGAGATCTGAGAATGTTGTTTTGAAAATTTTTTTTAACATGATGTTTCATCCCTATTGCATCCTACATCTGCTCTAATCTGCTTGTCATATTCGTACCTGGGTCTACCCCTACCGTTCTTACCGCCTACACTTCCTTCAAAAACCAACTGAACAAGTCCTGGGTGTCTTAAGGTGTGTCCTATCATTCTATCCCTTCATCTTGTCAAATTTAGCCAAATCGATCTCCTTTCATCAATTCGATTCAGTATCTCTTCATTCGTGATTCGATCTACCAATCTCACCTTCAGCATTCTTCTGTAACACCACATTTCAAAAACTTCTATTTTCTTTCTGAGCTAGTTATCGTCCATGTTCACTTCCATACAATGCCACACTTCAGATGAAATTCTTCAGAAACATCTTTCTAATTCCTATATCAATGTTTGAAGTGAGCAAATTTTTTTTCTTAACAAAGCTCTTCCTTGCTTGTGCTAGTCTGCATTGCCCTCCTTACTTCTGCCATTGTTAGTTATTTTACTACCCAAGTAACAATATTCATCTACTTCCTTTAAGACTTCATTTCCTAATCTAATATTACCTGTATCACCTGCCTTCGTTCGAATGCACTCCATTACTTTTGTTTTGGATTTATTTTCATCTTGTACTCCTTACCCAAGACTTTGTCCATACCATTCAGCAATTTCTCAAGATCTTCTGCAGTCTCAGTTAAAATAACAAGATCATCGGCAAATCTCAAGATTTTGATTTCTTCTCTTTGGATTTTGATTCCCTTTACAAATTCCTGTTCGATTTCCTTTACTGCCTGTTCTATGTAAACATTGAAAAGGAGGAGGGGAGGGGGGACGAACTGCAGCCTTGCCTCACTCCTTTTTGGATTGCTGCTTCTTTTTCGAAGCCCTCAGTTCTTATCACTGCAGACTGATTTTTGTACAGATTGTAGATACTGTAATTCTTCGTTCTCGGTATCTGATCCCAGTCACCTTCAGAATCTCAAATAGCTTGGTCCAATCAACATTATCAAATGCCTTTTCTAGATCTGCGAATGCCATGTATGTGGGCTTGTCCTTCTTAATTCGATCCTCTAAGATCAGATGTAAGGTCAGGATTGCTTCACATGTTCCTACATTTCTTCTGAAGCCAAACTGATCTTCTCCAAACTCAGCTTCAACTTGTCTTTCCATTCTTCTGTAAATAATACGTGTTAAAATTTTGCAGGCATGAGATACTAAATTAATGGTGCGGTAGTTTTCACACTTGTCAATACCGGCTTTCTTGGGAATGGGTATAACAGCATTCTGCCAAAAATCGGATGGCACTTCTCCTGCTGCCCTTGCTACTTCCAAAAGGCTGCTACTCCCCTTTCGATAAACCATTCGTTAGTCTGGTCTGTCGACAGATACCTATCCAATATGGTTGCACCTGCGGCTCGGCTATCTGCTTCATCGTGACACGCAAGCCTCCCCACTGCAGCAAGGTCACATGGTTTGCAGGGGAGGTCTCATTACATATAAATGAAAAAAATCACACAGGTGATAGTGATTTTTGTTTTAAGAGGAAGTACAAGTAAGTAACCATCCTCTCTGAACAAATTACAGTAAATGGAGACAGAAACTAAAATAAAATCATTTATTAAACAGCAGACTTTTAACAATTAGTAAAAAGATAAGGAAAACAAAGAAAATATTTTATTATGGCAAAAAGGATACAAACACATCAAAGGGCAACATACGTTCACTGAGTAACAGAACACTTGAAATTTATATGGACTTGATTAATCCACTCTCACAAAAAAGGGAATGACAATATCAGCAGTATTCTTGTCATCAGCTAATAATATGAGTTTGAGTATGTCGTGCAGGCCAACATTGTGTCTTAGGTCAGAGAGATCTGCACACTCTGAGAGGATATGGCCCAGGGTGAATTTGGCACCACAGGAGCACACACTCCTCATTAGGAGGTAAAAGTGTGTAGATCTTCCATGACCTATCCTCAGCCTACACAAAACTATGGCCTCTCTCTGTGAAGGCCAGAAAGAGAATAGATGGGTGATGAATAGAATCAAATAAAGATACTTAGGAATGAAGACAACAATTAAGTGAAAAATATTGTAAAACAAACAAATTTAGAATATAAGATAGATCAGAAGTGCATATGGAAAATTATACACAGTAATGTGGGCTAGAAGGTACTCTGCTAGACATTTAAGGGATTAAATCCAATTGGAATTTTTAACAAGTGAGAATTTGGAATCATTCCTTTACCATCTGTGGTCAGAGACGCTGGTTTAAAAAAAAATTAATATCAATAAACATTGTCATATTGATGAAATTTGCTCTAAGCACATTCAGCATTATCTGTGTATGGTGGGAGTAGTTCTGTCACATAACATTAACAGGAAGTGAACATAAGGATCATTCCAGGCACATGTAAAAGGTGATCATCTTTTAAGTATTAACAGTTTGTAATATTCTTAGTTGGAATCATGGTATGTCTCTGAATTCTCTTATCTCTTATGTCCCATGAATTGAATATGTCATCACATCATTTCACTCAGGTGTTGAAAAACTGACAACTGCTGGAACATACATGTAGGCATGGGAGCTGCATGAGGGGAGTGCAACAGGCTACACTTCTACCTGCTTGCCTCATACAAGAAAAGTGGATTGAAGTGGAAAAATTCACAAGAAAAATAGTTTGTGTAATATAGAATATAATTTATGTAGTAGAACAGAAATTTAATGCATAAAAGTTAATAAACATACGATAAAATAAAACTTCAGAAAATTTAGTCAAAACAAATTAATGCAATAGCGTGAGCCTTCTTCGTTGCTATCTAAATTATGTTTGCCACAGTGTCAATTATTTCAGTATTCTCTTGCACACACTTCCCATGAACACTTGAGGATGCACGGTTCACTTAGCCTCTCATCTCCCATTGTAAACTTGTTATTAAGTCTTGATTTGTTACAGTGGAAGTTATTATTTTTCAGTTTCAATTTAGTTACTCTATAACTGTGAAGTCTTTCAGTCCGTTGAAACAAATTCATGTTAAAATAAATTTAGAAAATACAGGTATATAATCTGTTATTAAATGTTTTATTTTTTCAGGTATTTTCTAAATTAATTTCATCATGAATTAGTTTCGACAGACTAAAGAACCCCGCGTTTGTAGATTCCATGTCATGATGCTTAATAATGTACTGAATGTGTGTTCAGTAGTACTGTACATGTAGTCACTGGGAGAGTACAGCATTTTGATGGTCCCAGCTACAGCTGAGTAGAATGGCTTCACTTGACATATTAAATCGGCACACTTAAGGGATTCGTTTGAAGTTCATTCATATTTCCAGGCATCATGCCATTGGAATAAAATTTGGTACCTAAGATAATGTATCTGTAAGCTTAACCTCTCTCTATCTATGTGTTAACCTAACCGGCTGCTCTTCCCTACAGTGTGGGAAGTTTGAATTTGACAGCCACCTGTGGGGGAGGGGGCAAAAACTTACATGCTGGTTAAGAGTGCAAGCTTAACCTCACTCTGCCCATGTGTTAACCTAACAGGCCGCCGTTCCGAACTGCGCGGGAAATTTGAATTTGATGAAGTATAGCTTGCAGTGGCAGCTGGTGCATAAAATCAGTTGTGTGCTGTAACCCATCCCCCCTCGAAAAAATTCAAATTTCCTGTGTGCTGCAACGTTATTAGGCAACCTATCTGTGTCGTGACGTAAAACAAATTGTAAATAAATAAAAAATAAATTGTAAAACCAATGAGGTTAATATTATTTGTATGGGAGGAATTGGTGGTGGTAACAATAATTCAGAAGAATGATAGGTATCTACTATTTTTACTATTCAACAAACTTACTTCCGGGCCTCTTAGACTATTAAACAGAGTAAACGAGGCACGTCCCAAAAGTAATAACAAAAGAACACAGATCATGTGTTAATTTAAATGAAACACATTTATTATCACAAATAGGGAAGAAATCTGTCCAAGACTGGCATAAAAGAACAAATAAATAAGGATATGGGAAATCAGTTACTCACATACATGATGTTCAACAAGGGTCCATTGAAACGGAGTGTTACGCAATCTCATATTTCTTTTGTATACCTCTAGAAAGCATGGTAGAGAATCTGTTTTTTAATATAATATTTCTCTCACGACACAGAGATCACAGAGCTTAAGATCAGATCCTAAAGTATTTCTTTCTCGAAATAAAGAAATAATCATCCTAAGATACATCGTCAGAATCTATACTCTCACATTTTTTTTAAACCATCCCTATGGAGATTAAATCCCCAAATAAAATCAAAGATGCCAGCGAAATCAAGACCGGCTGAAAAGAACAATCATGGAACACACGAGAGTAAACAAAAGTTTTGCCATAGTAACAATAAACAAATAAATCAATCACGCAGCAGAAAGGCGTAAAATTGAGGTTAAAATCCAAAACAAACAGGTAAATTGGCTAGGAAGGCAAGAAATTGAAGGCAAAATGGGAACAGTGATGATGATAACGCACTCACGCGCACACACACAGAGACCAGCATATGAAATATATTTTACTAGTCAAGTATAATGGCATGACACACAGCGATTAAGAATCGTGCAGCATAAAATGCTTCCGTCAATGGCTCATTGCAAATAGTTTGATCTGAAGGCACATATCAGAAACCTGGATTGCCACAAAAGGAGCATGGTACACCCACTCCAAACACACAACGTAAACAACTTACTTGCTGCATAACAAGTATTCATATCATGCAGAAAGACAAACATTAATCGTTCAGTATCTGCGACAAAACACAATGTAGAGCACGAAAAGACGTCGAAGATAAAGAAAAATTAAAGGTCTCCAATCAAACGCAACAAACAAACCCACAACGCACATGAACAATCGGGCCGATACGACCTCCTTATAAACAGGCTTACTACCTATGGCAAACCGAGAATGATAGTAACCAACATTTTAAACTGTGAATGATAGGAACGAACATTACCTCAAGAAGAAGTAGTCTTAGTTCCGATTTCAAACTCTGAGAGTTGTACAGGATAAAGTTTCAAAACGTTTATAATACCTTCTGTAAGAGTCGAAAACCACATCACAAAACAGTCTCCATCTTATAGTTCATTCTCACCGCCCGACTCTCAAAGATTACACAACATGTAGATAAGATAGAAAGAAATGCTTTGGTGATCCTCATAGCATGAGCTGCCATTTATCTAAATAGGGATAAATTACACATCGGGCATGGCATTCATGATACCAAGCAGCCATGACAGGCAGACATAAGACATCACGTAAAATGCGGTATCTGAAGAATATGAAAACAAGACGAGTCGGTTACGAGATGTGGCTCACTGTGCATTGTATTCCCAGGCATTTAGCATTTTAACTTGGAAGATTAGCTATGGTAGGACAGTCCTGGAATTCATTTCATTTAAAATTGTCACCCTTTCTAATTATTCCATTTCAGTCATTGGAACTTCTGTCTGAATTTCCTAGGAATACATATAAAAGAAATAGTCTCTTGTTGCTCGGTATATCTCATTTTTCTTCATGTGTCTATGTCATGTACTTCTCAACCATATTCACACTGCAGTTATTTAAATTATTTAAGATATCTTAAAAGAGTTTTACTCATCAACCTTGGTTTCTTGCATATCTGCACTCATGTCAGTTTGGTTTTCTCCCTTAATGTGAAGCTTTTGCTTATGCATCTAGGGGGAAAAAGACACCACAGACTAAAAAAAAAAAACGCATACCAGAATTTTAAAGCAATGTCTACATTATGTACAGAGTAACTTTACTGTAATGCAAAATAAATTTTAGTATTCTTTTGTCTTATATCTAATACTTAATGATTATATGGCAACACAAAGTGGAGCAAAAGAGGCTGTGCAACAGAACACTGAAATATATACTGATTATAATGGAAATATTTATGTCATTATCAACAAACTGTCACTACAAAAATAGCCTGTTTTTCCCTGTACATTTCCAAAACAAAAACGTGCAGATGTGATACTTGGTACGTTTCTAAAATATACAATGTGGTCGGAAACAGCGTGAACCGGGTTGAGCGTTAGAGGGATGGCCATACTGATAAATAATTGGAAAAGAAAAATTTGATATCTCACGCCGTTGTCATTTTATTAGTTTCTGAATGTAGCCAGTCAGATCACTTTGCGGGTGCCACGAACCTACTACGCTGGCGTAGCAGAGAGAGAGGCGATACTCCCACGTGGCACGTCCCAGGTGGCGGCTAGGGGGTCCTAACCGGCTTGCCAGCGGACTTGAGGGAAATAAAATACCTCTCGCGGACCAACACACAACCCTCTGTGGATGGGGGACTCAGAGGAAGAATTCACCCACAGTATCCCCTGCATGTCGTAAGAGGTGACTAAAAGGGGCGACCAAGGGATGATCAAATTAGAACCATGAAACTACTTCTGATTAGTACCACCACGCAGGGAACGCCATGGGTCTCTTTTACTTGCGCGTAGTACCACTATGTTCAGTACCAAATTGGTTTGTGATTAGTAGGAAACGAGTGCGCGACGGCTTTTACAGTACTTGTGATTAGTAGCACTCTATGAGCAACACCATGGGATGACGAAACCCATGGTTCTGGCTTGCCTATGATTAGTAGCTGCTATATGAGGAACACCACTGGATAGTACGAGTCCCTGTGGTTAGTACACTTATGTGATTAACACCATAGGTTTGCGTTGCCTGTAAATGGTGCTGCAATGTGCGAAACAGCATAGGTTTGTAATACGTGTTGGAATTTCATTACCTGTGAGTAGTACCATAATGTGTGGAATACCGCGAGTACGCTACTCTTGATTAGTACCGCAACATGACAAATACCATGGTTCTACTTTTGTAGCTATAAGTACCATTGTACTGGATTTTAGACCCCTTTCGACTAAAAGTATCATCGATTCAGTATTGTGCTCTAGAAGCAGTCCCTTGGTCAGTTCTACGCCCGATTCTGTGCATGTGAGGCACTGTGGGTCGGTTCCACTGATCGTTTTAAATTCATATCCATCCATCCATTCATTATTCGTCCTCACATTTTGAATTGTGATCAGTGGATGTTTTTTGGGCTTTTAATTTGCCATTTCATTTCATCTCATTTTGTACCATTAGGGGCCGATGACCTCGATGTTAGGCCACTTTAAACAACAAGCATCATCATCATCACTTTGCGGGTGAATTCATATGGGCTGTGTGAGGTGGTGTTGCTAAATCTGAACGTCCCTTAAGACTGGCTTGAGAGCCATGCCAAGAAATCAGCATCAAACACCCATATTGTGGATTTCAGCCAGTGTCACAGTAGCACACTTGCTATGGCGCGATCCAGTCAGCTCGGAAGTCTGTGTTCCAATCCCTACCCAGGCGAAGTTTTTTCTTCAATTGATGCCCTTCATATGAATAAGGACAACAAATATTATTAAATAATTAAAGAGACAACAACAACAACAACAATAATAATAATAATAATAATAATAATAATAATAATAATATGGCTTCGTCTACTGTGTACAGGCATTTTAATTTGGTTGCCGGTGTGTCAGTTTTGATGTTCTGTTTCACTCTACCAGATAGCAGAATAAACTGAATATGTGTGGTTGAGTTTTAATGAATTTTGTTGGGTAAATACCGAATGCGTCATGAGATGTTTTACATCATATGACATGTAGTGTCGAATGGAATTCGTTCCACCCTTCAAAACTCTACTACCTCTGGTGGGTTTCAGTCCGCTCTCTTGGAATCTAGAGGCCAACACTCTGCCTCTGATCCACAGAGAGAGCTATTAAGAAGATAGTATGGTCAAGCCTACTGAGGTTACGCCTAGAGAGATCCAGTGTCCTAATTGCTTTTCTATAAGCCAGTTGTAAAACAGAAAAATCATTTGGAGTACTGGAATATCAAATTGTAGTTATTTTGCTATCATGTTATCTTTTTTTACTCTGTGCCTGTAAAGTGCCAGGGAAGGGATTCAAGGCTCACATGTGGAAGGGGTTCTGGAAGCGACAGTAGCCATGAGAATTCTCTTTGTTCTCATGGTCAGTTATCATCGCAATAAGCGAGAGGGAGGTGCACCCCGCCATTGCACAACACATGATAATAAAGTTTCTCATCAATGAAAACGTTAATGTGGCTAAAATTCATCGTCCTTTACTCCCACAGTTTGGGGAAAGAATGCTTTCATGGGCCTGAGTGAAATATGGCTGTAGAGAGTTCAAGAAAGGACGTGAACTTGTTGAAAACCTGGTCCACCAACATCGCCCCCACACAAGTATCATACCAAAAAGCATCAGAGCTGTTAGGGAACTTAATGAACAGGATAAACACGTCACAGTGCTTGAAATTTCTCAAGAACGTTTCATAAGCTGTGAGAGTGTCCAATTAATCATTCAACAGGAGTTGAGGTTGTGAAAACTGTCAGGTTGTTGGGTTTTGTGGTTGCTGACTGAAAAGCAAAAGGCTGAGTGAGTTGTACTTTCCTGCATGCTCGTCGCACAGTATGAAGAGGAAGGTGACTTTTTTGGACAAAGTCATCACATGCGATGGCACTGTACCCCGCAGTCGAAGAGGGCACACATGGAGTGGAGGAGTGGCAAGCGACCGCCAGTGAAAGCCAAGATGCTGTTGTCAGCAGGGAAGGTTTTGACCATGGTTTTTTGGGATTCAGGAGGTGTCATGCTGATAGATTTCCTCCAGGAATGATGGATCATTACTGCTGCCTGTTAATGCGACCTTTTCACATTTCCTCCAAGAACAAGAGACCTTTAATGCTGCCTGTTAATATGACCCTCTCAATCAAGTTCAAGTTACCTTCTGGTTAAAAAGGGCGCAGTATGCCAATCGGAGCTCTGTTGATTCTGTTTGACAGCGCCAGACTGCACACTGCAGCGACAACAACAAACCAAAAGTTGGTTGAAAGGGATTGTACTGCTCTTCAACATCCACCCTAAAAGTCCTAACAGTAAGTTTAGGTACATCCCTACAAAGTAATATATCAGCTCTTGTCGCTTTGAAAACTAGGTTTTTCAGTGAAAACCAGAAGACTCTGCATTTATCCATTAATCCATTAATTATTTATGGGCATTTGTAAGTGTTTGTCACATAGTCAAAATTCCTTACCTTTTGAAGAAAATTATTTGTAATTTCTGATTTGCTAAAGTTAGGGAAATGAAATCTCGTGTACAATTGAAGATAGTATGTAACTATTGAGGCCATGGCATGAAAACAATTAGAATGATAGCGTGTAATCGTGAGAGTGGGTTGATTTGTTCTTGATTTTGAGGAATAATGGAAAGAAAATAATGTGTAAGAAAATTACTCTTATTTATTTTTAAATTGCACTTCTTATTTTATTACTATCTTCTTTAGGTTGTACTGACACAGATAGGTTTTATTGAGGCGATGTGGGGAGTGGGAAGGAGCGACTGTGGCCTTAATTAAGGTACAGCCCCAGCCTTTGCATGGTGTGAAAATGAGGAACCACAGAAAAACATCTTCTGGTCTACCAACAGTAGAGTTCAAATCCACCATCTCCCGAAAGCACACTGACGACTTTGTGACCGAAATCGTTTAACCACTCGCTCGTTAATGGTTCTTTTGTTGTGTGTTCAGATGAGTACTAAACCATGCTAGTTCTGTATAGTATTTCACGTTGGATCCGTATTGATGCTGAATGATCACTTTTTCAGATATGTATAATTTCATCTTTTCAATACAAATTATGATTTATCAAATCACTAAAAATACACAATCACATTCTTGTGGAATGTGTTTCATCCCTATTTGGGACATGTTCAGCTGCATTGAATTTACTGTGTAAATTTCAATGATAAAAAATGTAACTTACATATAAAAAGTTCACTATGTTGCATTAAAATTAGATTTTTAAAATTGTCAGCGTCCACCATTGTCTAAATAACACTGTGTATATGTGTGTGAATACAGTTTGGAAATGAAACACTCTTTGTCATCAGACACATAAAATAGAAGAGAAATCCACTTGAAAGTAAGAATGTTCGATTAATGTCTTAAGATCATCACTGGATATTAAAATAACATCACTTGAAGCAGCTGTGAATATATATGATTATAATATGTGGTGGAAAATAAGAACATTGTTGGCACGCTCACATGTGTCGAACACCTCTCAAAGAATGGTAATGAACGGTGATGTTCTTGAAGATCCTACCGTAACAATAGGTAAGGAGGAGCCAAATTTGAAGTAGGCTTGAATATGGTAAAATTAGAAGGCCCTGCTGGCCCTGTTATGTGATGTGTTCTTCTGCCGAGCCTGTGCTGCAACATAATGTACTTTTTATGTGCACATTTTTAATCATTGGAATTTACATAGCAAATTCAATATAGCTGAAGATGTTCAACAACAACGACAACAACAACAACAACAACAACAACAAATTAAGTATTTTAAGTGATTTGGTAAGTCATAATTTTTATTGAAAAGGTAGAATTATACATCTCTGAAAGTGTGGTCATTGAGAATATGGGCCAGGAAACAGTATGTGTTAATGTTAAGTGGCAAATTGTGGGAATGTTAAAATGTAGCAGATCATATCAAGCAATTGGCGATGTACGAGGTGTATCAAACATGTACATAGAATACTGTGAGAATATTTCAGAAGTCTGCTGTAGTTATTGATGCTCCCCAGAGTGATAGGTCAAGGAAGACCTCCATCGCTAGGATTGTGCACTGCTAACTATATCTAAAACTGACCAAACTCCAAACTGTAAGGAACTGGCAACTAATATAATGAACATTCACAAGGTTTCAACACAGTTTTGACAAGGCTAAGTTTTGTTATGTCCTTCAAAAAACTCTTTCGTCTGGGGTACCCAGAGAAGCACACTTGCGAGTTTCGTAGACACATTGTCACTGGTTGAAAGAAGTCTGGAGAAGTGTTGCTTTCTCAGATATATCTCATTTAAAGTTACGAAGGTTATCCAAAAAATAAGCTCTCCTATTTTTTTATAATTACATAGACCTGCTTATTGCTACAGTGGTTTACATCATTTTACAGCTTGACCATTTAGCTATTTTTCTACATAATCACCATTTCGGTCGATGCATTTTTGTAGACGCTGTGACAGTTTTTGTATGTCCATGTCATACCAGCTCACCGCCATGTTGTTCACGAAGTTGTGAGCGGCGCTTCAGGAAACCTCGGGAACCAAAGGGCAGAGATCATCCAGGGTGATCCGCCGATCTTAACGCATGATTTGCTCAACCTTCACCACTGTCTCGACGGAAATTGACGGTCTCCCGCTCCTTTGTTCGTTCGTCATGGATTTCAGTCCGACCGGCTCCAAACTCTCTACACCACTTACGAACATTTTTGACATCCATGCATGACTCACTATACACTTCTGTCAATTGGCGATGGATTTCAATCGGTTCAGTACCTTTTGCGTTCAAAAATCGAATAACTGCACGCACTTCGCACTTGACGGTAACATCCAGTGGGAGCTCCATTCTCAACGGCTGCCAAGCCAAGCCTGAGTGCCTCAGCGCAGCATGCGCATGTTTATATGCGAGCGCAGGATACACTCTTCACAATATTGTGAACAATAGCCACACAAACAGAGTTCTGTATTTATAAAAAATTAGGAGACCTTATTTTTGGGATTACCCTCATATTTTCAAAGAGAAAAATTTTAGTTTGATGCACAAAAACACAGAAGTTCAGGCCTGCTTGCATGGCTTCTGACATCTAGGAGGGTGGAAAGGTGATAATGATATAGGGCTGCAGTACTTCTGAAGCTCCTGGGGAGTTGAGAATTGTTAATGGGTGCATCAGCAGGGCCCAGTATTGTGAAATGCTAGAAGTGTTGCTGCCATCCATTGCTACTCCCCCACTGTTTTTTTTTTACTTTTCAGCAGGATAATGCACTGGCACACACATAAAGAATTTGGTTGGAGGACAACAGTGTGTAAACTCTATCCTAGCCTGCATGCTGTCCAGAGTTAAACCCAATAGAAAATGTATGGAATACTATGGTTACAAGATTGATGAAGTTGAAACCAAAGAACCTGACTGAACTGAAGTTGCATGTCACCTACCTGTGGAAGGACATTTCTAATGAAGTTTGTCTGAAATTTGTTGACTCCTGTTAGATCATGTGAATAGGAGAAGAAGGGCCAGAAGTGGACCTATTGACTACCAGGTAAATGCACAAATCTCTTCCGGTTTCACTAAGAGATGGTGCCAGTGAACAGTACGCAGCATATGAATTTGACACATACGTCAGTTTGTTTGTCTGATATTAACCTACCAACACACACAAGTTGAGTCCACCAAACATTAGTGTCTGTGTTGTATCGTTCAGTGATCATGTCGGCGTTTGTGCCTGAAAAAGAAACTCCAAGAAAAAGGCTGTGGAAAGTCATCGTTTGCTGGTAGAAACATATGGTGAACACACTCCATCAATTAGAACATGTGAGACATGGTTTCCGCAATTTAAATGTGGTGATTTCAGTGTGAAAGACTGGATGATGACCCAACTCAAACTCAATAGCAATTGGCACAAGCATTAAATGTGTCACAAGAAACAATCAGCAGATGTTTACGAGCAATGGGGAAGATCAGTAAACTTGGTAAATGGGTCCCACATTATTTGAATGAACAACAAATGGAAAATCGCAAAGTCGCTTGTGAAATGCTGCTTCAGCGCCATGAAAGAAAATCATTCCTATACCGAATTAGACGGATGATGAAAAATGGATTTATTTTGAAAACCTGAAATGGAGAAAAGCGTGGCTTCTCACCTGGCAAAGCTGGTCCTTCAACACCAAGGCCAAATCTCTTTGGCAAGAAGATCATGCTTTGTGTCTGGTGAGACCAGAGCTGTATTGTGTATTATGAACTCTTGAAGCCCTGCAAAACCATTAATGCAGAACGCTATCGCAAACAACGGATTCATTAAAATTACGCATTGATTGAAAGACAGCCGGAATGGGCCAGAAGACATGGCAGAGTGATTTGTTACACGACAATGCGCCATCTCACATAGCAAAACCAGTGAAAGACACCTTGAAATCGCTTGGATGAGATATCCTTCTGCACTCGCCATACTTCCCTGACCTGGTGCCATCTGACCATCACCTCTTCGCATCAGTGGGACATGTGCTCACAGTGCAGCACTTCACAGCAATTTTGAGGAAGTTGGAAAATGGCTCGACGATTGGTTTGCCGCAGAAGACAAGCAGTCTTTCTGGCATGGTATTCATAACTTACCTGGAAGATAGGCGAAGTGTGTAGAAGCCGTTGGCCAGTATTTTGAATAAACAAAAAATGAATTTCCCTTGAAAATTACATGTTTTCTTTATCACAAAAACTGGTAAAAACTTATGCATACACCTGGTACACTGATAAGTTAGTTCCAACTTGTAAAGGTCTGTAATTTCATTTGGCCTAAACAAATATTTTCATTTATTTTATTTCATTTTTCACAACTTCCTGCAATTATAGCACAGTCAGGACCTCTTATCATGTGACTCTCACTTGTTCGGCTCACTCAATGAAACTCTTGGTGAACAGTGCCTTACAACCAATGACAGAGTGCAAGATTTCATACACAGCTGGATCCACACGCATCGTTATATGTACTCTTTTTGAAAGTGCATTAAAAAATTACCTTCTCTTGAAAGAACTTCATGGATAAGTTGGGTGAATATGTAGAACATACATTCAACATCTTCATTATAGGCTGTTATACCTTTCAGTGTTCAGTCTCCAAACCTCTGTGAATTTACTAAATGCCTCTACAATCCTTTATTTGTAACTAGCTCTGTGGCCTTGTTTAGTTCTATACCTCATGTCTTTAAATCGTTAGAAACTGAGTCCAACATAGTCATCTTGGTTTCCCTCTACCTTGCTTACCCTCATGGCCTATCCTCCTCCACCACAAAAGCTGGTTAATGTGTACAGCTTCATCAATTGAGTTCATTCCTAAATTAACCTTTATCTCCTTAATCAGAATACCCACCTGCCTTTCATGTCTGTTGCTTCTAAATTATGAATAGGATATTCTGAGTCCGCCCAGCATTGGACTGAAAACAGACAGGTGTAAAGATACAGTAGGTACGTTCAGGAGCAGACTTCTTTCCTAAAGAAAAACTGTTGATCGCAGCTTTTGCTAGTTGCTTTACGTCGCACTGACACAAATAGGTCTTATGGCGACGATGGTATAGGAAAAGCCTGGGAGTTGGAAGGAAGCGGCCGTGGCCTTAATTTAGGTACAGCCCCAGCATTTGCCTGGTGTGAAAATGGGAAACCACGGAAAAACCATCTTCAGGGCTGCTAACATTGGGATTCGAACGCACTATCTCCCGGATGCAAGCTCACAGCCGCGTGCCCCTGACCACATGGCCAACTCGCCTGGTAAACAACTTTTGAGTTCACTGCATTAGCTTTGCTACATCTTGATTCAATCTCGCTTACTATACTACCATCTTGGGAGGATACACATCCTAAATACTTGAATGGTATACCTTTTTCAACGTCATATTCCCAACCTGACATTCAATTCTTTCAGGGTTCTTACGTACTGACATTTCTTTAGTCTTGGAAAGGCTCTTTTTCATATCATATTCACTGCACGTATTTTCAAATTCCAAGATATTAAACTGCAGGCTTTCAGCCCAATTTGTCATTCAGACCAAGTTGTCTGCGTAGGCCAAACTTCTTACTACATTTTCACCTAACTCAATTCCTCTCTGCCACTTTATACCTTTCAGTAGATGATTCATGTAAACTATGAACAACAAACTCCTTGTAAATACGTTGAACCAAGGACTCATTCTACTAATCAGTTCTTACTGCAGCACAATGGTCATCATAAATGCCTTTGATTGCTTTTATGTAATAATCTACTCCTAATCCCATAGTTCCCCACTAAGGTTAACATCTTTTCCCTCAGTAGTCTGTCATATGCCTTCTCTAGCTATATGAAACATAAACATAACTACCTATTCCTCTTGTAACATTTTTCAGTCACCTGTCACATACTGAAAATTTGATCCAGACAGCCAGCCCCCTCTGAGCTCTGAAAACCACACTGGTTTTAATCCACCTTACTCTCTACCACTTATCGTACCCTCTCTTCCAAAATGCCAACAAACACCTTGCCTGGTGTACTGATCAATTAAATACTTTGATAGTTACTGCAATCCTTCCTTTTGCCTATAGATATGTGCAATCAGTAGGTACATTACTGACATTCCATGCTGATCTTATTACTTTATGAAGCTATTTCGTCCCTTCCTTCCCTCTATATTTCACCATTTCAGATCTAATTTCATCTATTCCTGCTGCTATATGGCAATGGAGTTTATTTATCGTCCTTTCCATTTCCTTAAGCATGACTAACTTCATTGACATCCTCCCCATGAGCTCAGTTGTTCACAACACCAGAATAAAGATTTCCTTCTACGTAGAGAAGATTGTTAAAATATTTCTTCGACCTGGTCATTGATTATGTTCACCTGATCACCCAAAACCCTATTAATTTCCTTTGTTCCCACCTTTCTGAGGTTCTTTATTACTGTCCAGAAAGGTTTCCCGGCCACCTGACCAAGCCTCTCTGAGTTATTACTGAAACCTTTCCATTACTTTTTCTTGGATTCAAGAATTATTTGTTTTGCTTTGTTTCTTTCATCTACATACAATTCCCTGTCTGCATCAGTCCTTGTTGGCAGCCGTTTCTGATATGCCTTCCTTTTACGTTTACAAGCTGCTTCACTTCATCTTTCCACCAAGATGTTCACTTTTTCCCATCTTTACACACAATTGTTCCTAGGCATTCCCATGCTATTTCTACTGCAGTATCCTTGTATACCACCCATTCTCTTTCTATATCCTGAACCTGCTTACTGTCTGGAACTTTTCACCAATCGTATCCACATAATTCTCTCTAATTTCCTCATCCTGGAGATTTAGTGCCCTTATTCGTATGCAGACAGATTTCACTTTTTCTATCAGATAGTGGTCTTTATCATCAAAACTCCCTGGAATACCTCCACATTCCTAACAGATTTCCTGAATTCAAAGTCAGTTATGATAAATAATCTATTACGTCTTTCATCGACCTCTCTGTCATTGGACGGCTCCAATCACCGCAGCTACTTAGCATCGTTTTTTGATTGGCCGGGTGGCTACTCATCTATACTACGAGCTCCCCGCCGAACTTAAAAAAGCACGTGGCCGACTCGGCACTGGAAGTTCACCATTCCAGACTACTTTGCTCTTGCCATATGTCCACTGCCACCACCATCACGACTACAACGACCTCTGCCCTCACCCTTCACTACATTCCTACCACAACTCTAACTTACTCCCATCCTTCACCAATCTTGACATCGTCACTTCCTTTGCCACCATACCGTGATCCACCCAGTTACCTACCCTCCCTCCCTCCCGCTCCCCCCCCCCCCCCCGCCCTGCTACTCTATCGTCCATCATCCTGAAGAAGCAACTGCAATGCTGTCAGTCACAGCAGAACCAGGAGACGCCACAAGACAACCATCGCCACCACCACCACCAGCCCACACTACCATGTACAGCTGTGTCGTCCGTGGCGTAGACCCCATCATACCGGAAGAAGAAGTCATACATGAACCCTGCCTTGAAGGAATACCTGTCCAAAGAGCATTCTGCATTCAGAATATCCATGGCCCAAATTATCTAGTCCGTCTTTACCTTCCGACTTCCGAAGATGTCGATCGTCTCATCGTCAGCGGCGCGCCCCTCTATGGCTGTATCCCCAAGGTAGAACCTTCTCGCTCCCCTCCACAATACATCGCCGCACCTGGCCTGCTCCTCCTCCCTTTCAACCTTGTCCCTACGTCCATCCACCCTCTCCACCAACTAGTCTCATCTTCCCACCATCGCCAACAATCGACTTCCTCCAACTCCTCACAACTTCTCTTTCTAACATCGCCTCAATTCTTCACCTTCTCGCCCTTCACCTTAACCCTACCACGCTAATCTAAATCTCCACTTCTTCCCATTTCCCAAGCCAAGAGACCACCATCACTCCTTCTCTACTAAGTATCATCTCCCATTACCCATCTTCCTCTTCTAAAACAACTCCCAGTTCTCTTCACATCTCGCAGCCTGAGAGAGAGCATTAGGATTTAGAGTGCCCGCCCTGCTCTTTGGGCAGGGAATGAAAACATAGTCGTTGTAGTCTGTTATGGATCTCTGGTGTCCCTGCCCTCCCATGTGTAGTAGTGAATAGCCTTATACTTGAAAAATGTAACTGCTAATCTCACACTATCACAGAAGTCCAGTAAATGCTTCCCATTCCTAATAACTTCCATATCTTCCCCACATTTATCCATCAACTTTTTGTATCCTTCTGTTCTATTTCCACCTTTCACATTGAAACCATCTCTTAGCACTATCCTATCCTTGCTGTTGGCTCTATGATGTCACTCAGTGCTTCAAAAAACTAGTCAACTCCATCCTCATCTGCACCCTCACATGGTAAATACACTGAGTCAATTCTTGTCCTAATTCCTCCCAACAGCTGAATCTACCCTCATCATTAACTTACTTATGTGCCTAACAGAAACTATGTTGCGTGCAGTAGTGATTCTGATAGACAGTCCTACCCTACACTTTGCTCTTCCCTTTCTAACACCTGTTAAGAATAATTCATAATCTCCTGCCGTATCTTCCCTTATCCGAATATCATTAACTCCGAACACATCCTCTTTGCTTACACAGCCAGTTCTACCTTCTTTCTTCCATTAACCCCATTAGTATTGACAGCTCCCCTTCTTAATTCCATTTCATTTACCAAGTTGTTTCCAAGGAGTCCCTCACTCGTCAAATGGAAGTGGGACTCCATTACTTCCATAGATCCGAAAAAATAAGAAAATGGTGCATTTCAGTTAAATTTGACTCATTTTTATTACAAAAGCCTCATATATACTTGATCCATGTTAGTGTATCTCATCCATCATCACCCTCTAGAGAAGACATTCACAATTAATGGGGTAGGAGTAGTCCACCTTTTCAGTACACATATAGAAATGATGTAACTATGGTTTTTCATAGAACATTCATTGGGACTAGTTTTGTCCTTGATTGTGAGGTCATCCTCAGCCATTGCATTAAAAACTGAAGTACAATACGTCTATGATGAGAAATCACGTTAAAATCTTCAGTTTTTGTTGTTAATTATAAGTATGAGCAGTAGAACACTGTCCATCCATTCATTGCTTTCTGGCTTCTTATATGAATCTAGTAACATTGATTAGCTGACTGGTGTACTTGTCAAGACGTGGCATCTTTATGACAAGTAAAAGTATAAGATGTTTTACAAACTTACTGAGCTGTCTGAAGGGGGCATCTATAACTTAGATTAATGGACAGATGGTCCAGTGAAAAAACGTTTTTTTTTTTCAGGATGTATCAAATCTGTTGGTAGATGTCCCCCTGATTCACATTCATAGCATGATATATGTCTTTTGACTACAGAAGCTTGTGCCGCACTATTCTTTTGGCCTATTCTTTGTGGTGGCCTGGATTGTGCGAAGGGCTTTCAACTTCTCGGTATAATATAAGGATTGAAACCACTGGTGCCTTATAGTCTTTTCTCCCAGCTATAATATGTACAAAATTCTACAATAATTTTAATCTTGTTCAATAGATCTGAATTCACTCTTAGGTAATCTAAATGCCTTCTTAGGTTTTTTCCTATTTCTTGCTGCTTAACTCCAATATTGTATATATATGAATTCTCCTTGTTACTTTTCCACATATTTGCTGTACTTAAAAAGAAAGTAATATGTTGTCATTTTTATAAAGTAGCAATGAGTTGGCAAACTTGAACTAAGAGTATCTGGGCAAGAGGTTCAGTGATTTATCAGCTGATTTCTCGTGGATACATAAAATTCTTCTTTATAAGAATGGCAGCTAAATGATATGTAATATGCATTTTCTTTTGTAACATATTGTACACACCAGGCAAAAATGGACATACCGTAATTAAATGAAGTGTAGCTGAGGTGTAGTTTCAGGTCAGTATATTATAGTTGTTTAGAAGCAGATTGAGAAATCAGTTAGGTACTGCAACTGCTTTATGTATACATGAAATTTTAAAATATTCTGTCAAATGTGTTTCCTGTACTATGAGATTTACTGTCTTATTCCAGGGTTATCCAAGATAGAAGCGATATCTAACCCTGCTGCCACCATATATCCTTGCCTTCCTTCCTCATGTGTCCTTATACTGTGGTAAGCCAAAGCAGTTTAAGTATGTATGCATATTTCCTGCCTTCTCTTATATTTTCCTTTTGTACCTTGGTTATCAACCATTTAAACAGAAGTGTAAATTGAGCTTATAGTACAGTAGAAGTTCTGGATTTGGAAAACAAAAACATGGATGTTACTGCCATGAGTAAAATAAAATGGTTAGGTCTTCAGTATCTAGACCAGAAATATGTCTTTTCAGACTAATTTTGAAGTGGGAGGGAAAGGGAAGCTTCTATATTTCCATCATCTATGTAGAAATTTTTAGATTGGTGTCTGGTATTCAATATGTGATCATTGTACAAATCCTTTCAAAATATTGTATTGGATATCACATTTTTCTTTCATTTTAGAAAATATTTTAAATGTTCATTGAATTCTCTGATGAGAAGCACTTTCCTTGTAATGTTGTCATAAGCCATGGAAATGTAAATCAGATAGAACTAAACTGAAAGTGAGTGCTAGATAATTCAACAATAAATATTTTCTCACTGTTACGTTCATTTTCACTTGTAAATATAGTTATGATTCACATGTATTTGTGTTTTCCTTGGTAGATACTGAATTCAACATGGCTGACAGTTATTGAAAGCTTCATTGACATTTTCCAAAAATATTCTTGGCTTACATACTGCTAAGATATTAATGTTATCAAGCAGAGCTTTCAAATATGGTACTCTTCAAAAATATTTTTTTGTGTTTGGTTGCTATACGTTAATGTTATCAAGTAGGGCTTTCAAATACTCTTCATACATACTTTACTATGTTCTGTTATACAGCTTTTTGTAGAATCCCCTTTAACTGAAGGCTCTCAAGTGCATTGGACACTGATTCATATTGTGTTTCTTGAGCCAAACTAGTATACAGAAATAATCTGTTTTTCTGTCTTTGCTTCTTTTTTTTTTTCTTTTTTTTCTTTTTTCTTTTTTAAGATGCACTTCTAAATGTTTGAAACAACACCATTACCAAAGCCAAACATTAGACATTTACCATTGCATTCTTCTGTTAACATTGTCCGGACTCCTTGAATCACATACCGCAAAGCAATAAATTATAATGCACATTAATTTGTTGTTCTTTCTTTCTCCCTCCCCCCAGTAGTTTTGGAACTCATTTGCTGGACTCTGTGCACTACAACTATATTAACTTCCAAGATAATTTAGTGTTCAAAGCTTGGGCGTAATTTTTTTATGTGCACACAAATGCATATGTTATTGTATTGTTAATAACATAATTTATTTTATTCTAGTCATAACAGTATAGGAAAGAAAAAAGTAACTTACTTCTGTTGAGATTACTTTTGAAATACTCACTCAGTTGAGCCACTGATGTAGATGATTAGTATTATCCATAGACAATATTATCCTCTATTCTCTCCATCTACTAAGTTCCCTGTTGGACAGACATAAGTTCTTTAGTGTACGAACTGATGGTGACAAATCAAAATCCAAGTGAAGCTACAGCAAGCTCAAGATATGAAAATAACCTGGTAGGTTTGTCAACTTCTCTCGCCAATGAGAAATAACCTTCTCTCAGGATTGGATGTTATGGAATACAATAGTTCAAAAAATATTGTCAGAAGGATTCACTGATGTTGCTTCCTTAGTCAAGTAGTTAATAATAAAGTTGCCTGACCAGCAAAGGAATTTAAACACTTCAAATTCTTTTCTGTTATTTTAGAGAACAGGAAATATAGTCATCTTAAACTGCTTTAGCAACTATTCTTGTAGTCAGTAGGTGTTTAAGATGTTTTGAGGAGAATACCATTGTAAGTAATTGTTGATGTGCCTCCTCTCTGTCCTTTTGCTATTTCTATTGCCAAACAATTAGTTATAAACTTCTCAAAATCTTATTTTTATTGTTCTTGATTGCTGCAGTTCTAAACCCAATTTATTCTTGAGATACTGCAAAGATCAAGGATGACTGCAGTGTCGTGAATTTTCTTTTATTTGCCAGAGAACATTCACATTATGTTTGTAGATTTTCTAGGTTTGAGGAATATAGCATTTAGGCCATAGAAATCAGTTCAAAATGAAAAACGATTTGCAGGAGTGATGTATTTTCTTCTGGATATTGTAGAGTCAATATGGCAGAATAATAGGGCAGAATTTTTCTTAAGGATCTACATGAATTTAGGAACAAGAATGCTGTTGTTAGGACTTCTGAATTTGCAGTATTCAAATGTGAATGCCTCTTTGCATAGGAACACTATATTGCTAGGTTGTAGTTCACTCATAAAATCACTCTTCATTATTGTAGGATAATGGCTCTCTCACTGTTCAACATCAATTAGGGAAATGTTTTCAAAGGAACTTACAGAATCTCTGTGTTCCTTACATAGCCCCAGCAACCGTGCCATTCTCGTTGTTATTAATTGTGTGGTGCAAGGTCTCCCGTGGTGATCGACTGTAAGAGAACTTCCTCATTATGTACAACCTCAAAATGTTCTCATTCCGATTGTGTGTGATAAAATGGGGAAAGGATGGAAATGGAATTGACGTATGTCTTGAATTTTATAAATAACCAAGATCAGTTTATTTTTTATTAATTAAAAAAATATATATATATTGTTATGGCCTCATTGGACCTTGTTTATTTAAGTTTCCAACTGTGTTCCAACCTTCATTCTCTTAATGTGAGCATTTCATCTGTCCTCTGATGAGGGAAGTCATTTCACTGGTTTGACCTCATCTTCAGGTACCCTCCAATTCTGAATTATTTGTTAAAAGATGTGTCTATCTAGAGCCACTGTTTGGTGCCATGTAGGTTTGCCTTCTGATATTCCAAACTTGTGTTAGGATCTGTTTTGTCAGCTTGCTATCAAACATAGGCCTACAAATAAAATTCTTTATTAAATATTAATTTGAAAAAATGTTGAAGTGTTTCACTTGTTTTGCTGGTCATAGAAATAAATTGTATTTATTAAACCTTCTCACTATTAAACTTGCCAGGCTGAGTGGCTCAGATGGTTGAGGCGCTGGCCTTTTGACCCCAACTTGGCAGGTTCGATCTTGGCTCAGTCCGGTGGTATTTGAAGGTGCTCAAATACGTCAGCCTCATGTCAGTAGATTTACTGGCATGTAAAAGAACTCCTGTGGGACAAAATTCTGACACTTTGGCATCTCCAAAAACTGTAAAAGTAGTTAGTGGGATGTGAAACAAATAACATTATTATTATTATTATTATTATTATTATTATTATTATTATTATTATTATTATTATTATTATTATTATTATTATTATTATTATTATCCTCCTCTGCGAACCATGCGACCTTGCCACGGTGGGGAGGCTTGCGTGTCCCAATGATGCAGATAGCCGAGCCGCAGGTGCAACCATATCGGATGGGTATCTGTTGAGAGACCAGACTAACGAATGGTTCATCGAAAGGGGGGTAGCAGCCTTTCGGTAGTTGCAAGGGCGGCAGTCTAGTTGATTGACTGATACGGCCTTGTAATAATACTCAACATGGCTTAGCTGTGTTGATGCTGCTACACGGCTGAAAGCAACGGGAAACTACAGCCGTAACTAACTCCCGAGGACATGCAGCTCTCTCTGTATGAATGATGTACTGATGATGGCTTCCTCCCGGGTAAAATATTCCGGAGGTAAACTAGTCCCCCATTCGGATCTCCGGGTGGGGACTACACGAGAGGGGGCGATCATCAGGAAGATGGATACTGACATTCTGCGAGTCGGAGCGTGGAATGTTAGAAGTTTGAATCGTTGTGGTAGGTTAGAGAATCTGAAAAGGGAGATGGATAGGCTAAAGTTAGATGTAGTTGGTATAAGTGAAGTACGTTGGCAGGAAGAAAAAGATTTTTGGTCAGGCGACTACCGAATTATCAACACAAAATCAAACAGAGGAAATGCAAGAGTTGGTTTAATAATGAATAAGAAAATAGGGCAGCGGGTAAGCTACTACGACCAGCATAGTGAAAGAATTATTGTCGTCAAGATAGACACCAAACCAATGCCCACCACAATAGTGCAGGTCTATATGCCTACTAGCTCAGCGGATGATGAGGAAATCGAAAGAATATATGAAGAGATATAAGATTTAATACAATATGTAAAAGGTGACGAGAATCTAATTGTGATGGGAGACTGGAATGCAGTGGTAGGCTAAGGAAAAGAAGGTAATACAGTAGGGGAATTCGGATTGGGACAAAGGAACGAAAGAGGACGTCGGCTGGTTGAATTCTGCACTGATCATAATTTAGTCCTTGCCAGTACTTGGTTCAAACACCACAAACGACGGCTTTATACGTGGATGAGACCTGGAGACACTGGAAGGTATCAAATAGACTTCATTATGATTAGGCAGAGATTCAGAAACCAGGTGTTGGATTGCAAAACTTTCCCAGGAGCAGACGTGGACTCTGACCACAACTTGTTGGTCATGAAATGCCATCTGAAGTTGAAGAAAGGAAAGAATGCAAAAAGATGGGATCTAGACAAGTTGAAAGTAAAGAGTGTGAGGGATTGTTTCAAGGAAGAAGTGGCACAAGAACTAAATGAAAAGGCTGAAGGAAACACAATAGAGGAAGAGTGGATAGTCTTGAAAGATGAAGTCAGTAGGGCTGCTGAAGAGATGTTAGGAAGGAAGAAAAGATCAACTAAGAATCAGTGGATAACTCAGGAGATACTAGACGTGATTGATGATCGACGAAAATGCAAGAATGCTAGAAATGAAGTGGGCAGAAAAGAATACAGACGATTAAAGAATGAAGTGGATAGAAAGTGCAAGGTAGCTAAGGAAGAGTGGCTGAAGGAGAAGTGCAAGGATGTCGAAGGCTGTATGGTCCTGGGAAAGGTAGATGCTGCATACAGGAAAACCAAGGAAACCTTTGGAGAAAGGAAATCTAGGTGTATGAATATTAAGAGCTCAGATGGAAAGCCACTTCTAGGGAAAGAAGACAAAGCAGAAAGATGGCAGGAGTATATCCAACAGTTGTATGAAGATAAAGATGTAGATAATTTGGTTCTGGAACATGAAGAGGGTGTTGATGCTGAGGAAATGGGAGACCCAATTTTGAGGTCAGAGTTTGACAGAGCTGTGAATGACCTCAATAGGAACAAGGCACCTGGAATTGATGACATTCCCTCTGAATTACTGACTGCCTTAGGAGAAACCAGCATGGCAAGTTTATTTCAGTTAGTGTGTAAGATGTATGAGACAGGAGAAGTCCCATCCGATTTTCGGAAGAATGTTGTTATACCTACTCCCAAGAAAGCCGCTGCTGACAGGTGTGAAAACTACCGCACCATTAGTTTAGTATCTCATGCCTGCAAAATTTTAACACGTATTATTTACAGAAGAATGGAAAAACAAGTTGAAGCTGAGTTGGGAGAAGATAAATTTGGCTTCAGAAGAAATGTAGGAACACGTGAAGCAATCCTGACTTTACGTCTGATCTTAGAGGATCGAATCAAGAAGGACAAGTCCACGTACTTGGCGTTCGTAGATCTAGAAAAGGCATTCGATAATGTTGATTGGTCCAAGCTATTTATGATTCTGAAGATGATAGGGATCAGATACCGAGAACGAAGAATTATCTACAATCTGTATAAAAATCAGTCTGCAGTGATAAGAATCGAGGGCTTTGAAAAAGAAGCAGCAATCCAGAAAGGAGTGAGGCAAGGCTGCAGTTTGTCCCCTCTCCTTTTCAATGTTTACATAGAACAGGCAGTAAAGGAAATCAAAGAGGAATTTGGAAAGGGAATCACAGTCCAAGGAGAGGAAATCAAAACCTTGAGATTTGCCGATGATATTGTTATTTTATCTGAGACTGCAGAAGATCTCGAGAAGTTGCTGAATGGTATGGATGAAGTCTTGGGTAAGGAGTACAAGATGAAAATAAATAAGTCCAAAACAAAAGTAATGGAGTGCAGTCGAGCGAAGGCAGGTGATGCAGGAAATATTAGATTAGGAAATGAAGTCTTAAAGGAAGTAGGTGAATATTGTTACTTGGGTAGTAAAATAACTAACGATGGCAGAAGTAAGGAGGACATAAAATGCAGACTGGCATAAGCAAGGAAGAGGTTTCTTAAGAAAAGAAATTTGCTCACTTCAAATATTGATATTGAAATTAGAAAGAGGTTTTTGAAGACTTTCGTGTGGAGCGTGGCATTGTATGGAAGTGAAACATGGACGATAACTAGCTCAGAAAAAAAGAGAATAGAAGCATTTGAAATGTGGTGTTACAGAAGAATGCTGAAGGTGAGATGGATAGATCGAATCACAAATGAAGAAATACTGAATCGAATTGGTGAGAGGAGATCGATTTGGCTAAATTTAAAATGGAAATTCTAAGTTCCCATGGAGGGAATTAGATTCTTTTCCACCAATAGAGCATATCAAAAATCAGATAAAAAATTAGATCTAATTTTTCTGATTTTTGATATGCTCTATTGGTGGAAAAGAATCTAATTCCCTCCATGGGAACTTAGAATTTCCATTTGGAATTGCTAGGCGGGCATTAATTCCATTGTGGAGTTTTATCTCCCGTATGCAGTTATCAGACTGTGCTTCATAAATAAGCTTCTGATAAATTCACCTGCATACACCCCAGCGTCAGTGGGTAGGGTCTGACACATCCCACTCTGAAGAGTCTAGTGTCAGACCTAAGACGAAACGCTGGTTAATAGAGCAAACGCCGGAAAAGCCACCCATCTAATTTTTTATCTGATTTTTGGCTAAATTTGACGAGAAGAAGAGATAGAATGATAGGACACATCTTAAGACACCCAGGACTTGTTCAGTTGGTTTTTGAAGGAAGTGTAGGTGGTAAGAACGGTACAAGGTATGAATATGACAAGCAGATTAGAGCAGATGTAGGATGCAATAGTTACCTAGAAATGAAAAGGTTAGCACAGGATAGGGTGGCATGGACAGCTGCATCAAACCAGTCTATGGACTGATGACTCAAACACACTATTATTATTATTATTATTATTATTATTATTATTATTATTATTATTATTATTATTATTATTGTTGTTGTTGTTGTTGTTGTTGTTGTTGTTGTTGTTGTTTTAAAGTGAAAATTTAAAAGTTATGAATGGCAAGAAATAGGAGTGAAAAGTCAGAGCACTGTAGAATGGATGTTTGTTTAAAGGGGGGCTAACATCTAGGCCATCGGCCTGCTCTAGAATGGTAATTTTTGTTGTTGTTGTTGAATTTTTATTTCTTCTCAGTAGAACTTTTGCAGTTACCAGACAACATCAAGCTGTATCATATATACAACAAACATACCTACATTCTAATTTATATACAGATGAAAACACACATTCTGAGTTACAGTTCATTTATGGAATACGGGCACCTGTTAATTAAGTGGTCTTTTAATGGCTTTTGAAACATTTTACCATTCAGATTCTTTTTATCCTTAATCATTTTGTTATAAAGGAACATACCTTTCACATACTGGCTATGGTCCATCCTTTTAGTGTGGTGGAAACTCATGTGGTAATCATTCCTATTTTGTGTGTTATTGTGGATCTCACTATTACTTATAGCCAGTGTTTTACTCCGTTTAATAAACAGAATAGATTTATGTGTATACATGGAAGAAAATGTCATAATAATATGTGTTATGAAAGAATGTTTGCAAGTACTTCAATTTGGAATGCAAAAGATTATCCTTAGAGCTTTCATTTATAGAATAAAACATTGTTCAAAATATTCTTAACTTAAGGTTAAGATAGTGTAAATACATTCTTTATTCCATGCAGGTGCTGTGGAGGCAATAGGGCAGTAACATTAGTACATATTTAAAGACTAGTGCAATTCATATGGTGAATAATTGGAAATCCTTCCATTTTCCAATCTAGAATCAAATCTCTGTCCCATCCTTCAGATTTTCCATACGTTTTCAGTAATCCGTTAATTATTTGTTACTACCACACCAGCACTGTTTAAGACTAGTTATACCTTGCCCAATGGAACACAACTATGTTTCAAATTTCCAATGAATTAAAGGGGTACAAATGAGTGTTCCAGAGGCATATTCACTCCATTTTTTGCAATTTTGTAAGCTGACAGTGCTTTCTTGTGTGATAGAGCAAAGATTTTATAAAGGATACACTTCTAATGTTTTCCTATTACCATTCTACCTACAAATAATGAATCCTTCCATCAAGTAGCCTTCTCACCAGCTGTTCACTGACAGTTTGTTGCCTTACAATGGAGGTCATCACGAACCATGTATCTTAATAAATATGCTACGTGAGGGGATGATTAGCCTGTTGTTTTTTGCTCTTGAAGCAGTCTAGTTCATTTATTTCACTGCTTAAATTTGATGAACTTTTCTCTTTAAACTGTGCCTAATCTCATTCTACTTGGAAAAACTAGCTGACCAAAGAATTCTTGACACTGACTATGTGTAGAGTTGACATTAGGCGGATTAAAAATAGAAGTAGAATTTATCTGCCATAGAAGAAGAATAAGTCATTTTTTAAACACTTCCTAAAGCAATGCTGCTGTTTGAAAATACAAATTGTAGCATATATAATTGGTCATCATAAAATTCTGTTGCTTACAGTGCAATTTATTTTGTAGTGATCTGGGATATTTTAAAAATATTAGACCATACATTTTTACCTTTAAAATTTTCGTGTTTGACACTGGATGTGTTGCAGTCTCAAAATTCTTCCTCAACACACAAGAGTGCAATTTTGTGGAAACCATTAGAGTTAAAAATAAAATGCATATGAACATTTTAATAGAAATTTTCATTCTGAATCATATACTTTTTGTAAGTAAGTCTAACAGTTTACCTGTTATTTTGAATTTCATCAGATAAAGCATGTGCCCAAACTCAGAAGAGCAGCCCTTTTGTGGAAAACTGCTGGAGTTACAAAGAAAATGTATAAGAGCATTTTTGTAGATCATTGAATTCTAAGTACACTTGGTGGGCACTATTCTTTAGTAGAAACCGGGTGAGTTGGCCATGTGGTTAGGAATACGCAGCTGTGAGCTTGCATTCGGAGATCATGGGTTTGAACCCCACTGTCGGCAGTCCTGAAAATAGCTTTCTGTGGTTTCCCATTTTCACACCAGGCAAAGGCTAGAGCTGTAACTTTAATTAAGGCCATGGCCACTTCCTTCCTACTACTAGCCCTTCCCTATCCCATCATCGCCATGTGTGTGTGAGATAAAGCAAATAGTAAATTAGAACATCTTCAATAGAACTAATTGTTCAGGTAGCATATTCACTTTTAAGGGTTTTGGACTCTCTAATTTTCCAACTTGTTCTACTATTAAAAAATATACCTGTTCTCCTGATAAGCTTTCATAATACTGTAATGGGTTGGCAGGGTAGTAGATAAATAAACAATGAACTGGTAGCTTCTACCTGTGTGTTTGAGTCATCAGTCCACAGACTGGTCTGATGCAGCTCTCCATGTCGCCCTATCCTGTGCTAACCTTTTCGTTTCTACATAACTACTGCATACTACATCTGCTCGAATCTGCTTGTCATATTCATACCTTGGTCTACCCCTACCGTTCTTACCAACTACACTTCCTTCAAAAACCAACTGAACAAGTCCTGGGTGTCTTAAGATGTGTCCTGTCATTCTATCTGTTCTTCTCGTCAAATTTAGCCAAATCGATCTCCTCTCACCAATTCGATTCAGTATCTCTTCATTCGAGATTCGATCTATCCATCTCACCTTCAACATTCTTCTGTAACACCACATTTCAAAAGCTTCTATTCTCTTTCTTTCTGAGCTAGTTATCGTCCATGTTTCACTTCCATACAGTGCCACGCTCCACACGAAAGTCTTCAAAAACATTTTACTAATTCCTATATCAATGATTGAAGTGAGCAAATTTCTTTTCTTAAGAAACCTCTTCCTAGCTTGTGCTAGTCTGCATTTTATGTCCTCCTTACTTCTGCCATCACTAGTTATTTTACAACCCAAGCAAGAGTATTCATCTTCTTCCTTTAAGACTTCATTTCCTAATCTAAATTTTCCTGCATCACCTGCCTTCATTCGACTGTACTCCATTACTTTTGTCTTTGACTTATTTATTTTCATCTTGTACTCCTTACCCAAGACTCGTCCATACCATTCAGCAGCTTCTCGAGATCTTCTGCAGTCTCAGATAAAATAACAATATCATCGGCAAATCTCAAGGTTTTGATTTCCTCTCCTTGGATTGTGATTCCCTTTCCAAATTCCTATTGGATTTCCTTTATTGCCTGTTCTATGTAAACATTGAAAAGGAGAGGGGACAAACTGCAGCCTTGCCTCACTCCTTTCTGGATTGCTGCTACTTTTTCAAAGCCCTCGATTCTTATCACTGCAGACTGATTTTTATACAGATTGTAGATAATTCTTCGTTCACCTTCAGAATCTTAAATAGCTTGGTCCAATCAACATTATCGAATGCCTTTTCTAGATCTACGAATGCCATGTACGTCGGCCTGTCCTTCTTGATTCGATCCTCTAAGATCAGATGTAAATTCAGGATTGCTTCACGTGTTCCTACATTTCTTCTGAATCACTTGTACCCTAGGGCAGTTCAGAAATAACCTGAAGCAGCTGCCTGTTTGCGATTTAAGTTCGCACACCACAATCAGTCAAGTCCGTATGAGACACAGGATTCGTACTCTAACTGCAGTCACTCTTCTGCACTCTACTCCCTCGTTGTCCACTTGCAGATCTCCATCAACTCTGTAGCATGCGGATCACTAGTTGGTGGTACACACCTCAAGCACTGTCTCTCTGGCATTCTTCACTGTCATGATCACTGGCAATCTCTTACTGACTGAGCTCAAGGTAAACTGAAACCGTGACTGTACCACTCTCCACTCTCCTTCGCTCACTAGCTAAGCTTCAACTGAACTGAACCATCTTGCACTTGTTCGCTGCCTTTATATAGAGGGACCGACCCTTCGAGGTAAATCGGCTATTATAAGAAATAAACCGACAAGATATTTAGAGCATTTTCAATACAATATACCAAGTAAACAAGGTTACATTAGTCTTGGGACTAGTTTCAGCCACTTAGTGGCCCTCTTCAGCCAAATAAAATAAAACAGAATGTGTGATAACGAAAACATATGTATACCAGACAAAGACAATGTTGCAGGGATAATTATAACATTAAAATACATATAATAACAAAAATTATGGTTTTGATCTTCTTGTCATAATATGATGTCTTTAAGTTGACTTAGGACCTCGGACAAAGTAGTATATCTAGAAATGATGAATAAACATACAGAAAAGAAATTATAAAGGAGAAAAATTATTTATGAGACTCACCTCTAATGTCTGATGTAGAACAAGTACTGACTTGCTGGAGGAAGCAGGCAATGTAAACCAAGGAGCAGATAGGAAGAGGAGGGGAGGGGTAAAGAAGGAAGGGAAGGTAGGACAGGAGGGGCAGGAGAGGAGGGGAGAAAGAGAGAAAGGGTGTCTAAGGTGGGGCTGAAGGATGCGGAAAGAAAGACTGCTGTTGAGAGCGGAATTTAAAGAGATGATAAAAGAAAGGATTATTTTTATCTGAGACATGATTACTAAAGATAGGAATTAAAAGGTCAAATAAAATGTTTGATTTCTCTGAAATTTCATTTATATTGAAGTTAGGATTGAAAAACTGTTCCATATGGATAAAACAATTTTCCGCAATATTAAGCAAGGGGCCTTTTTGTATAACTTTGAGAATTTTCAAGTCTTGGTTGATATTAATCAACGTATGGTTAGTATCACCCATGTGCTGTCCCATGACCGGAAATCTGTTGTATTTCAGGGTGTTAACATGATCTAAATATCTTGTATGGAAGCTCCTACCTGTTTGACCAACATAAGATGCGCTACAATTATTACAATTGCGCCTATAAACACCTGACTTGGACTTATTGCTATGATTAATAGAATTGGTGTTGTGTAAAATATCTGTGTTTCTGTTAAAAGTTTTGAAGGCTATTTTGACGTCATGTTTTTTAAATATGTTTGTGATTTGGTAGATTTCTTTATTATTAAACGTAAAAGAAGATACACATTTTTTTGAGGTGTTTCATTTGTTAAGATGGTGGCATCTTTTAAAATCAACAGCAACTGAAAGGATGTTAAAAGGCACCATGATGATGATGATGATTATATTATTATTATTATTATTACTACTACTACTACTGGATAATAGACTTCGTCATTTAACATAAAATGACA